>NW_020450749.1:1462794-1495656 GCF_003343035.1 Apteryx rowi
CTCTCCTTGTTGGCTCCTCCACCACCTGTGTCAAGAAGTTGTCACCAATGCTCTGCAGGAACCTCCGGGACTGTTTGTGCCTAGCTGTGTTGTCTTTCTAGCAAGTATCAGGATGGTTGAAGTCCCCCACGAGAACCAGGGCCTGTGATCATGAGGCTATTTCCAGCTGTCTCTAGAAGGCCTCACTGACTTCCTCTTCCTGATCAGGTGGCCTGTAGTAAATACCCACAACAGTGTCACCCATGCTAGCCTGCCCTTTAATCCTTACCCATAAGCTCTCAACTTGCTTTTCATCCACCCCTAGGCACAGCTCGATACATTCCAGTTGTTCTCTCAGCTAAAGAACAACTCCACCACCTCGCCTTCCTGGTCTGTCTTTCCTAAAAAGCACGTAGCCATCCATGACAGCATTCCAGTCATGCAAGCTATCCCACCATGTCTCTAACTGCAATGAGATCGTGGCCCTGTGACCGCACACAGATCTCTAATTCTTCCTGTTTATTCCCCATGCTGCATGCATTGCTGTACAGGCATCGAGTATGCAGGTTTCCCAGGAGGGGTACAAGAGGATCCTCCACAGTCATGTCCTGTGCACACTTCCCTGGCTGCATGCACCCGCCAGAGGCATCCTGACTTGAGCTATCTTTTGCCAACTACCCTGTCTCTATAACTCTCCCCTTACCCCAACTTTCCTAGTTTAAAGCCTTCCTTACAAGGCTGGCCAACCTGTTGGCAAAGACATGCGTGCCCCGCTTAGTGAGGTTGATCCCATCTCTCCCCATCCCACCATAAGCCACCTGTTTTTTGTCATGGTGTGAATAGTCTGCTACATCTAACTGCAGAGCAGGAACAAACTACAACCATGACTCTTCCCTCCCACAACCATCCAGAGGAGGGTTGTGACTGGAGAATGCTGTTCCTCTTTTCAGGCCCATATGCCCATACACTTCCTTCATCAGAACTGACAAAAAAAAGAAAGGTGGTGCCACTCAGATGTCATTCCAATGCAGATAAAGGACATGGTCGGACATATCCTCTGTGACCATCCCTCCTGTTAAGATCAAGCTCAAAAATGGGAGCTAAAAGGCTCCTTGCAAAGAGGCAAGAGCACATGAGGGGAAGACTGCCTGCACATAATGCTGTGCTGAGATACAGTAGATTATTTCTGCCTTGGACTTAGGATTGCAATCTTTCTAGGGACTGCCAGGAACTTTGTCTTAAAATGGACTCTGTAATCAGCCTCTGAAATATAGCTGCCTACTTCTGCTAGCACTCCTGGGACATACCCTGCTAAGCATGTTTCACTGCCCTGTCAAGTTATGGTCACAATTCTGGATAAATCTTTAAAAGTTCCAAGTGACATATTCTGTTAAGGCCCGAAGAATGAAAACAAAGCAAATAACTAGCGTGATCAAATGAATATATGAGACCAAACTCAAATGCATTCCACTCAATTTGGTCATTTTTTCATTGCAGACACAACACAGCATTATCAAAAGAACAAGAGGCAGCTTGATCTTTTCATCAATTTGGAAAAAACCCAAACCATACTGTCATTGCAATCAGAAGTGAAGGTTATCTGGGAAGGAAAGAGGCAAGGCAGAAACCACCCAGAGGAAAACAGACGTACTCTCATGGAAATCTAGGAAGGATGCACAGCTGCTGGGGAAGCAGCAGCAGAGTGGTTAAGATACCTTGCTGATGACCCCAAATCATGAGCTGCAGCTTTGCACCAAAACACTGTGCTAGACCAACCTGTCTATATACTGCATTTTGCTACCTGGGCTGTTAAACTGAAGGTGACCAGATGCTCTACACCATAAAACAATAGGATAAACTGCTGTCTGCAGAAACGTGTATGCCTTAATCCAGTTGATCTGGCCCTCTATGCCTTTAAGGTTCAAAATAAACCTTCACAGCAGTTCATAATCTGAAAATACATACTCCACCAATACCGAACTGGAAGCATTGCCAGGCAACGTCACAGTCCTCTCCAGAACCGTTACTCAAGACAGCTTGTTGAAGTTGTTCACTCATCAGTCATATCTACCTATCCTATTTTTCAGTTCCCTTCACAGGGTTACTGTAACATGACAAACTGGAGTCCTTCCAAGGTGACCTAGAAAAAAAGAATCATGTAGTGATACAGAGACCCAGGACACATTAAGAAACGGATTCACCTATGTCTTCATGCAGGATGACTCAAAGGTGGCTAAAGGGTTCCAACTTCCACTGGAACTTCATGGAAACAAGTAATTGGTTTCTTTAAATGCCTCTGGAAACCCCAGCCTGCAGAAGTGTGAATGATGGAGGAATACCTTTGGTATCAAACAAAAAGATATCCTTAATACTGTTGCTGTTATGCTGGGCTAATGGAAACTGGCAGAAGAAGGGGCAATGGCCTTAACAGGCATTAATTCTCTGTAGCTTGCAAATATCACTTTATCAGAGCTATACCTCCTACTTAGTATGAGACAAGAAGACAATCAAGTGAATTCACTTGCCATCCATCAAACCTGAGAAATCTTTGACCAAGTACGAGGAGAATAAAAAAAAAAAAGCCTGACAACCTGTCTAGCCCTTCATAAAAATATGCCGCACAAAACGTCTTCCAAACACTACCTTCCAAGTCATTGCTTCTGCTTTAAGATCTTGACAAAGGCAAAATTTTGCTATGGCTATTGACCCACGTAACATATGGTAAATGCATGTTACCCATGTATTTACCCATTGGCAAAAGCTAAACTTGCCAACCATGGTTATACTTCTTTTGATTCTCAACACTGTTGCAATTGATATTCTCATCACTACTACCTAGTGTGCTGTTAAGGCCACTGCTTCATGATTTGTAACAGGACCAGAAGAAAAACAACCATACATTAGAATAGGTTTATTTCATGCCGAAGTTGGAGTGGCTTTTTTCATGGTTCTGTTTGCTCTCCACATGCAAGCATATGGTTAGCCAAACTCTGCTGATGTTACTATACAAACATTTTGTAAGCACAAATCTCTTTCTGAATCAAGCATTCATTAGAAGTGCTGACTACTGTTTATAAATACTACAATGAAATCATGGAACATCCACATAATGAAAGCTCAGTTTTAAGTGAACAGACTCTAAACTTGTATTTGTCAAGCCACTGAGTAACAAAAATGATCTCTTCACTTTCACTATGTTCCCAGAACAGCACTCTTTCCACAGACAGTACATTGCTGTACTTTACTTCTGGAACAGAAACAGTATTAATTATACAGGGCCAGACTGTGGCTTCCTTACTCACCTCTGCACTCTTACTCAGGCAAGAAATCTCCCTGAAGTCATTAGGATTATTTGTGCAATGCATTACCGACTGAAACGGGGATTACAATCTGGCCCACAGAAAACTAAAATTACTTTCTCATGTACTACAAATAGCCCGTACTCTCCTTAAAGTAAAGTTCCTTCAAGGTAAACTTCCTTATATAATCCTGAAAAAAAATTGTACTAAAGTGATAAGGACAGTAAAATTCAAAACTAGCACATGATAATTTACCAAATTGATACTTGTCAAAAAGCAATAGACTGACTTTTAGTTTAACTCTTTGTTGAAATTAGGGTCTCTGTAGATGCAAACCAGTCATCTTGGCACTGAAAGCTGCATGGTTTTCATCCTCTCTCTGATTCTCAGTTGCTGTTCAGGGACAGAATTAGATTTTCATTAGCTTCATTTTATACAGTGCTTAGTTTGCGTTCATACAGTAAAATAAATTTGCTTTTACAAAGCTCTTGCTGAAAGATCTCAGCTTTAAACTCTTAACCAAAGTGCAAACTCCTTTAAAAATGTTTAATTTTGCTGATCTCCATAGCTTCCTAAGACCTTTATCTATATCCTATTTTCCATCTGCACCACAGCAATTAATGACTATGTCACACAGCTACAGCAAAACTTCTTCTAGGTTTGAAACCACCAGCCTATTAATTTTACTCTGCACATTTTCTGCTTGATGCTATGTTGGATGTGAGCACACACAAAATCTAACATGAGACAGTTCTGTGAAATGAACGTCCTTCTGGTTACTTAAAAAGACAATTTCCAATCTAGTCTATCATTTCATGGTTTCTCCATCCTTCCTCACTGGCTGAGGCAAACAATTTGTAACAGTTTCCCAAGGCATTTTTCTGCATTTGAAAGTGAACACTGGTTCGGTATTTGCCCTCCAACCTATCCTAAGTAGGCAAAGCATTAGAAGTTGGCCATTAGTTCACACACCCTGCAATGAAAGTGATAGTATTTTCTTTGTACGTGTTTCATCAGTTGCTCAACTTAGGCATTAAAACACTGGGGACCTTTGGCCACATTCGAGATAGCGTTTTCTGCACACTGAAGTTTGTTAGTGTGTTAATGACAAGTGAGCAGAATTAGACCCTTTTCATAGCCAAGCTTGAAGCAAAAGTCAGCCTACGGTTCTATGAAAATGCCTGGATAATGGCTTCTGCTTCAAGTATTTATTGCAGCATCCTTGGTCAACTTTAAAGACACTGATTTGCATTTCATAAACCATTTCCTGAGCCTTCACTCAAATTACCCTCATTAATACTTTCTGATTGTCTCTTGAGTCAAAACCTGTCTGCTCAACCATCCCACATACAGGCCATTTCAGGGTTCCTTTTCAGCAAGCACGCTTTCCACAGGCACCCTATGCAAGCAACCTTTCTTCTTCCACAGTGCTTTACCAACATGATACTTCCATGCTGACACTGTTAAATTAACACTAAGGCAAGTACATGACCTTCAGCTCACATTCAGCTTTAATACAGGTTTTTTGCTGGAGCTATTCCATCTTGATGTCACATGACAAATGATTGTCGATCTTTTATTTTTCCCCTCCCACATTAGGTCTTTCCAGGCCAAGCTTTTCTGCAAGGCAGAACTACCCACGCCTTATTCTGCAATAAAAACAAAACTCATTTTGAAAAACTTCCCTTTGTACTGCCCACATATAAAAAGTAAGTCTGTTTCACTGCTGAATTACAGATCTTTTTGATGAACAACCTGCAGGCTATGCGCATAAACACATGATTTTTAGGCCAAGTAGAATCCAATCGAGATGAGGAGAAGGGAATGAACAAGGGAACACTTTTCTTAGGGCAATGTTGAAACCTCAGTCAAAACAAAAGGCAGGAAGTGAAGTTCCATAAAAACAAACAAAAAAGTGTTACTCCACCAAACCCTTTCACACATTACTCCAAAGCAGCCATATTGGCAAACATGAAATAGGAAGAGAAATGTAGAAGATATCCAAATATACTCAGTATCTGTAAGTATCGGGTTTATAAAATCTCTTTTTTTTACTAGCCAGTAAAAACACTAGCTAGTAGAAGAGCAAAAAAACGTTGTGTGTGTGTTTTCTGTTGGCTATGGATTGAATTCAACCATGGTTTAACTCCATACTTTTAACTACATTTTACTCCAAATTTCAGTGCAGAGATAAATTCTGCAGTGATTTTTAAAATCATTATTTTGTGTAACCAGCAAAACGGTTCTTACATCTTGCTTTGAAATTAACAAAGTCTATGACTGTAAAGATCAGAGAGCACACAATCTCATGTTTTTACTTATGCTGAACTATCCAGAATAAGTGCTTTGAGGCAGATAGTGCATGTTTGCCATTTATTACATGTCTGTACATGTCCTAACACAGTGGGACTTCCAATTATTTAGCATACCCACATGTCACGTCAATATAAAGGTATATAACACTGTGAGGTTTCATGGCCTACGTTCAACATTGACCTCAAAGGTCTTGGACAAGGCTTGTATTACACAAAGACTGCAAAGACTATGAGCATGATGCTGTCAGCTCACAGAAAGGAAAGCACAGACTTTCTGCCATGAAAAGCAAGCCTTGACCATCAGCTGGCAAAAGTCAACCCCTAACATGTAATCTGTACAGAGAAAGTGAATGCCCAGCAGAAATATCTGCATGGTACCCGAGGTTTCTCAGGATCTTACACATATATGGGAGGTCACACCTCCTAAGGGGCATCTCTGAAATAAAACATACAGCAGGTGGAGAAACCATTCACCTTACAATGTGTTCACATACAGAAGATGTTTCTGATCTCCAAACACTCTCTGGTGAAGGCTTTCAGCACCCTCTTTTCCATAAGCTGGGCCTCCTTCACCATGTGAAATTCATTCCAAAGGCACATCCACATCAGCTGAATTGGCTTCTGTACCATAAAAACAGCCACGAACTGCAATAGTCTACGAGACACCTATACCTACAAGATGCTATAAAAACCTGGTCCAGTGCAGCACTGAAGCATATGTATATTGTAACTGGAAGGTAACTAGATCAGATCCTCAACACTCACATGAACTTCTTAAGCGATAAAAAGAAGAAGAAAAAAAGGTTATTTACATCAAATGCTTCCAATAGAAGACTTCCAATGGAGGGCAATTAGACCCTTTTCATAATGGGAGAACTATGACTAGATTAAAGAATATAGTCCACTACAAAAAAAACTAGTGACAAGGATATCTTATGTGCTAACTGAGCTTTACAAAACATTTACAACCTGTGATGAATTTTCCCTTTCTTTTTGTTGTTTTATGTTCCCTTCATTCTCCAAAATTAGGGAAAGTTCTGAAAGAGTGTATGACTGATGTTTTTCATCCATACTGAAGGGACAGTATGATACAATCTGATCTTCCTCATCTAACCATCTGACATGCACTCAGTCCTTTTAGTCACATAGTAGCTCAGTTCCAATGTCTGCTCCAGGAAAGATGGTCCTCTAGGATTATAGTTTACATCCTGTATGTTCTAGAATCCTAAAAAATAAGTGAAAAATCTAAGCTTTAACACTATCAGATGTCCAAAAATAGTTGGGGGATTTATACATCCTCTTGCTTGAAAAGAAATTCTGAAGCAGCATGATGCATTCATCCATAATGGAAGTACCAAGCCACTGATCGGAATCAAGCAGGAGTCAGGAATTACATTACTAAGAAGAAAAAATGTTTAATGTTACAATAATTTCATTTATTTGTTTCACTGTCTATGGTTAATGTTTATCATCACTGCTCAGGCCCAGACCACTGCACTGAATTGCTTCCCTTTGGAGAACAATCTGCCTGCAGACTGCGAATCCCTTGGAATGGTGGGAGATGCAGGTCCATCCACATGTAGCTCAAGCTCTCCTAACGCTGGGTTCCTGGATGTACTGACTGAAAGCATCTACTCCTGGTAGCATCCTGAAGAGGCTGTTTGTTGCGGCTTTCCTGACCATCTTAGCTTTTCGGAATGGATGGGGTGTGGGGGGGGAAGCATGGAAAGGAGATCAAGCTTACTCCTGTGTCGTTACTGATCCACCTGCTTATTGCCTACATACAACAGAAGCTGGATCCACCTGAAGCCTTCCACATAGCCAAAGGGTATGTACCCTAGTCTTTTAGCATTGAAGGAAAAGGGGGGATCTATATGCAAAACTCCCTTAAGGGCCATCTGCTCCACAGGGAAAAAATCTTCAGCTGAAACCATAATGGCTGATTTCATTAAAACCTCAGAGTGTGCCTAAAGGCCTACGAGCACAGGACAGAGACCCCAACTACTTATTTGTAAAGGATTGTTGAATGTGTCATATGTACCACACAAAGGGGCTTAATTGAATAAAGAATTCAGAAACAGACAGCCCACGATAGCCTCAGAGACTTTGTGTCACAACATGCCATTCAAAGCATAGCAAAAGTATGGGTAAACAGGGTCCCATAGGCATGAAAATAAAGAAATTCACCTTTAACGACCTGTAAGGACTTTTTCCTTTTTTCCAAATTTCTGCTAAGGAAGGCAGACAGAGCTGTATTCTCTGTCCAGAAAATACAGCACTCTGCCTCCAAGGCTTATACAAAAGTTTCTTTTGTCATGTACCTGTAAAGTACCTCACATTGTACACATCAGGCCAGTTCATCCACAGCTGAATTCAAGGTCAACAGAAAGCAATATAACTCTTTCTTATTGATGCCAACACACTTTGCATCACAATCTCAATCAAGAACTCTCCTGAGCAAGAACAGGAGTAAAAAGGACCAAATCCCCAAAGTACCCTCTCCTACAGAGGTCTTGGTGAAATCAGAGGGAGTTCATTTCACTCAAAACTGGAAAGATCAGTTTCTAATAGGCTAGAAATAAAACAAAGCCCATCTAGATGCCCAGACTTGACCTCTGACACTGACAAGAGATGACCACTACATACAGGTAACACATTTGCATGTTAAAGAAATATATATTTAAAAGCAAGTCACATGCCTAGAGAGGACCAGGATACAACAGGACAGCACCCAGATGAAAGCAAGTCAGCAGGGTCACGTGTAAGGCACTCTAAAAATAACCTCAACTAATACAGCACATCTTAGCATTTAGGAATCCTCCATTACCCAGGACAAGAGACTACTAATCCAAGGGAGGAAACTTACTCTAAAACCTGTCTTTCACGTGTAATACAAATATAGTATGGAGGAACTACGTAGGTCCAAGAATAAGAAATACTGTCTTTGTACACGGTATGTGTCAAAAAAATCACCCAAATGTTATTTTTAAAAACAAGAAAAAAAAAATCAGGGTATAATATACACACTATATTTATACTTCTAGAACTACTTTGAAACACTTCTCTTTTCCTCCCAAGAAAAAATGACAAGTGATTATTTTCACCTAAATGTTTTTACTAAGCTTTTTTTTTTTTTTTCCTCCTCATATGTTTTCTTAAATCAAAGCTCAAACACAGCAACATGTCTGGCAGGCTAGTCCCAAAGGGATACAGCCTTCTTTTACAAAGCACATGCGATTCAGAACAACTAACAAGACCCATAAAAAGGCTGGATGGATAGTTCCGAGTCCCCATTGCTCCACTGAAACTTCTGGTGACGACATAATCACCAGCTCTGTGCAACAGTCCCTGAGAAACAGGCTTCTGCAGTTCAGCTGACACATGGTTACTTGATCATGCATCTGAGTTTTTAACATTGAGCTGTTGACAATGACAGCAAGAGTAAGTAGTCCCAATTGCTGTTCTTTGACCTTCTGCAGCATCTGCAGTTCACCACAATATATGAAGGCTGGTATAAATGTGCTGCTTTACATCCACAGATGTGCAAGGAACTTGATATCATGACGTTTCCAAAGAGGCCAAATGAAGGAGAATTAATACCTGAAGTTGAAGGCACATGGACTGTACCTCCAGGTCCCTGTAGCTCCTAGAAAGAAAGAGTTCCCTCTTCCTAAGCTACTTGCAACTGTTGTAGTTGGCCTTCAGTAAAGATGCCTTGCCAGACTCCACACTTAATCCCTTTCTCTACACTGCCTCTAAATTCAGGCATTCCTCCTCTGCTTCCTCTTTCCCCCATCACATAACTTAGGCGCACTTGTTATTTTAAACTGTTTAAGGAAATAAGCCCATTTACTATTCCCCTGTCTAAAATATCCCCATTTTCTGTCCATCTTAGAGCATGTGAATCCTCAGAAGGAAATATCACTACAGCAAGAATAGTTAGGCATCAGTCCTGTCTCTGAAAATGCACACAGCCTGATTCTCCAATGCCTTTTATCTTGCAGTTATTATCAATGCAAGACTGATGTGAAAACAATATTTAGATTTAGCAGCATTTTATATGTACTTTATGCAGATTTAAATGAAATACGCTGAATCATTACTGCCATGTGCCCATGACCATGAGGAAAATCTTGAGGGCAGAATAGTTTTACAGACAGCCAGTCACCTTAAACAATAGAGGCAATACAGCTGCACAACCAGGTCCTTTGTTTTTTAAAACTCGTGTCCTTCGTTACACTGACACGAGCACCTAAACTAGTCACAAGAGCACTTACCCATGTGCATAAGTGTCAGCAAAATCAGGCTCCAAGTTAGAGAAGAATTCAAGGTACTTCATTTTGCTCTGTGTGAAACCCTTAGAGGATGTGTCACAGAGAACTGATAAGCAGTTGCAAAACTTTTGGTAGCAAGTACTGAGCAGCACATTCAGAGCACTTCATGGAAGCAGGAGTGACTCTATCCTGTGCTCTGTATCAGCAAAATCCCACATTTTTAAGCTACCAGGCTGTTCTTCACTGGAAACATTGGCATAGTCTGCCCAGACACAGGCAAAAATTACACATACGATCATCTGGATATGTAGTCTGGCACTGGCAAAGCAGCAAAACAGACTAATGTGCAGGGGCACCATCACAGAAGAATAACACAAATCCAGAGAGTGGTACACAGGATGATAAGAAGGTTTATCTGCTGCTACTGTTCGCTTTTGCCCTTTTCTGGAAAGGATAGAGAATCCGTCCCGAAGAACACGTCACTTCAGCAACCTTTAGCAATGTCAAGTTGTTAGGTGTTTCCTCACTCCATCTACAAACCTGCATCAGAGAAAAGTACTTCATTACAGACAGAAGTCTCAATAAAGTAAACTGGTTTATAAACACAGTGTAAGGTGTTTTTCTGAAAAGGGACTGCATAAACCCACACATTCTCCAACCTTTGTTCCTTGAATTCACTTTCTCCACCTTAAGACAGGTAAATCTGAAGACAGCGCCAAGTCTCCTAGGGCAGATGAACAGCAATGCGTTATTAAAATAAAATGTGTGTATAAGTGGTTTCTGAATTGGGACCAGAAAACCAAGTGTAATTAACCAACTGTGTATAGAGCACAATTTTATATAATGCAAACTACTCATGGACTCTCATCACACCCATTCCACAACTCCCTGTAACTGCTGGTTCACAGAATAACAATTTTTGCTGGTGGAAGTGAAGGAACTGGTATGAGGGATCTAGACACCAACTTTCACAGAGACCAAGTAAGAAACAACAGGTTTTTAAAATGGGGACAGAGCAAATAAATTGAGACCAATCCATATTACATAGGCTAATAAACAGTTCTGTGACAGAAATCTGGCTTTGCTGCTTACTGATCTTGAACTCACAGAAACCAGTTTGTCATCAGATAAAAAGTTATTCAATCCTAAAAGGATATTGACAGGTTCCACCACTGTCAATGAAAGAGAGCCCTGGAAAGAGTCCAAAGACTTCTCCATTTCTTTATCAACAGTGGAATTCTGCTTTCTAAAATAGAGTATGCTTATAGGATGAGCCAGTGAAAGTGTCATGAGCTTGGAGAAGTTCTAGGCCTTGGAACAAACTGAGGAGATCTCTCTATCAATTATTTGATCATCTTTGTCATGTCACAGAACTGGAACCCAGAAACTGGGTTTGGGATTTTGTCTTCGGTTTCCAGTGTCCACGTTTCTAAAGACTCAGCTAAAGAGACTGTCTCCCACCTGTGTGTGTGGAGTTCTTAGTTCAGTGGGTCCTAGATATTCCTTGGAGAATTTAAACAACACTACCATCCAAACAACCAACACTGAAGGTTAGTTTCATGTTGCATTTAAGCTGATCTAACCTTATGTTGCAGCAGAAAGAGATGGATTTCGTCCTGCTCCCTCTCCTCCATTGCATCATATCCATCTATGCATGCAGCATCAGGGCTGCTGGCTCAGCTCCCTGAGTTGATGGAAAACTAACTGGGGGGTGGATTAGTCAGGGTTGCAGGATGGAGAAGGGGAATGCCTTCAATGGACACTCGCTGTTAGTTTAAATGTAATGTGAAATTGCACCTCACTTACAGGGATTTACAGAACCTTCCTGGGCATTCAGCTTAGTAGTGTCTGCATGGGTATTATAACACTACGGCTGAGCAAGTATTAAATGGCATTCAACTCCTTTGTTACAGCGTACTTATCTTTGTTGGAATCTCACAGCCATTTTATCAGAGAGATCAAACCTCAATGAGGGGAGTTGCACACAAAACTCTCCAGCAACACCCCCACTGGAGAAACAAAGGGGTTATTCCAGTGATTAAGCAATTAATGGCAAGCTCAGATCATTACATATGATGCACAAGGCTTTCCTAATCAACATTTAGAGCAATTGCTTGAAATTCTGATGTCACTTGCAATAGATATATCAGCTGGTGGTTTTAAAAACTTGATCATATATTAAAAACTATGACCAATATTGTTTTCTGTGCATAGAGATAAACATCCTGCTCAAGGATCTGAACTCCTATTTAAAAACAAAACCAAACATTAAGAATAAAAAGCACTCAGTATGGTTCTGAGACACATATGTGGCTGCATTGCATATTCCCTGCCTACACTGACAGTGTGGGAGCTCTGTTAGTCATCTAATGCGCATATTTGCTTGGCACAATGCCTTTACTTTCTTTTACAGGCAAGAAGGATGATCACCAGTTTATTGTATTTTTACAACTTCATTGCATGTTCACCAGTCAGTACAACCAGGCCTTCTCAATTTAAACTACAAGCTGTTAGGAGACAGGCAGGGGCAAAGTGAAGCCCAAGGTCCAGAACGTTAAGCAAGTCTGTAAAACCAAGGGTGACATTTTAAGATTTGGGCTGCTTACGTACTTTTTTGGTGGGACCTAACAAAATGTTTATTACCAGTATAGTTCAGAAAAAGGACCTTTTACTGAACAGAAGCCTAATTTAGTTTTTGCTATCATCCCCAACACAGATCCTTCTGCATCTTCCAAGCGCATTGAAGGTTCTCAGCCTGTTTGCTTTAAATAGCCTCCTCTACCTTCATTTTGGCCAAAGCTGGAGCAGAACTTGAATTTCAGTTTCAAGTAAGGAGGCCTTACAACAGCCTTGCCCAAACTACAACAGGATACCAGGTAGGGTGACAAGGATCTCATCCTTCTGGCAGCCCATTTTAACTTAAACAGTTCAAAACATACAACACAGATTTACACTTCAGGTATGATGCTGAGGACAAAATCTGAAGAGAAAGGGAGGGAGGCAGAATCTCCAAGCTCCTCAATACTGTCAGGCCTTGAAGGAGCAACTTTAGCCACTTCCTCTCCCTCTGCCCCGGATGCTGCAAATGAGTATTTTACCAAGAGGTATTTCATATTACAACCTGCCTTTTGTAGAACTAACAGAGAACAAACTCAATCGCATCCTGAGGGAAGGTAGCTTATGCTGTTCATTTTAGACAGCTCAGTGATGAGCCCAATTCAAACACCAGCTACTGTATTTAAGTCAAGGAGAAGTCTCATACCACCCCTCTCCACTGCACAAACTGGCAGGGTTAGCCTTCATGGGCAGCCTGGGACTGCCCTGCAGGACCTCTTCTAACCCCTTTTATTGCTATTTTAAGTACCTGAGACAATATGGGTGGCTTTGTCTCTGCTGTTCTCTGCTCCAGACACACAAAAGTTTGCATTCCCAAGAACTGCAGTGCTTTGGTATAACATTTGCTGAGTGCACTCAGTGGGGCAGCACCTGGCAGAAAGGAATGGCTTTTGACACACAGGAGATCAGACTAGGTAGGATCTGCTCTGATCTAGGGGAGCTCTACCTTTAAATTCTATGATGGTAAGAAAGAAGAAATATGTGGGAAGCATCCACAATAATCAACCATCTCGAGTTAATTAGCAATTAATTTAGTGAGCTACTAAAGTCTAGCAAAGATGAATCCTGAGAGATTCTGGTCACAGTTACCCTGATGTAAATCTAGATTAACTCCTAGAGAGAACATCAATCTCCATGACAGTTACTTCAGATTTACACCCAGCTCCTCAGAATTTGTGCACTTGTTTTCACAGCTGTGTGGGAGATCTGTCTCAACACAAATCAGCTCTGCTCTCCTGCAGATTCTGCAAGGTACACACAGTTACATTGCTGTAAAAATCTAACCTCAGTGAAATGTGGAAATGAAATTCTCTGCTCTGATGAAACCTCAGCCACCCACATAACAGAAAAAACCTTGCTACAGAGCCAGCCGCTGCAAGTGGTCACTATATCTTCCTCAGCTCTCAGTCTCTGGGCAGTAAGGGTAATTCCCTCTCACTGGATTTCATGAAAATGAAGCACAAAAGGGGAAGCAACAAAATTACTGCATTCTTCTGCCTAAGACTCTTACAAGGGGTATACTAAGAACACCAGATCCACAGAAGGGCACATCTTTTATTCCAGTCTCACATCCCCACCAAAATCCACACGAGTCTTTCAAGGCTGTCTTTCTAACAGGGTGAAAAGAGGGTAGCACCTTCTGCGCATTAGCACTGCCCCGTGTGACACCCACTGCAGCTGTGTCAAGGAAAATTGATGTGACAAAACAATTGTCCTGCCACACAGTCCTTCTGCCTTCTACCAGTGCCACCAAGGTCTGCATCTCCACCTCTGCACAGCCTTAACTGCCCCTTTCCTTTATCCCCTAAGTTGCCTGCTGGATTTAAATAACATCACATCCCTTCCCACCCAGATGATTCTCAATCCAAATAGCGCAGCACTGCTCATGAAATTCCAAGTTGATTCAGGTAATGAAACTTTTGTATACTTCTGGGGAAGCCAGAGTATAGGCCGTAAGCAAATAGCAGAACAGATCACATGCCAATATACAAATACAAGTGCTGTAATTCTGAATTCAGCATGTGTCCTGAGAACTTGCCAAATGGTTTGTGAAACATTATGGAGAGATATGCAGAACCACCTCTGCTAAATGGCTTAAGTTAACATCACTAAGAGCCCCTTGCATCAGCCAGACTCATTGGCATGGGGACTTTACAAAGCAAACAAAAACCTCCCCATACCAGCCAAGCTTTGAAGGAATCATTCAGATTTCTTCACTCTGCTGACAACTATGCTCACCCTGCAGACCCTAACTTACTCAACTAGTTTTATCCTTTGCAGGGACTGGCTATCAAAAGGAGCTGAGAACCTGCTTGCTATTCCTTTGCCCATTTTACACAACAGATGGGGTGAGAGGGTTCCTCAAGATGATCCAGTGAGCTCAGAACACATTCTTCATCCACTAAAAAGGATGTTGCAAAAGTCTATTTTAGAGTGATTTTTTTCATTCTCTAATGTCTATTTGCCAATAGACATTATAGCGGGTTCATGATCCCTCAGGTCCGAGTTCCCATCAAAACAGTTTGACCAGTTTACGAGCAAGCATCATACTAGCAAAGCATAGGGCATGACTACAGGTAGACAAAATTTTCACGGCCCCAGCATTTGCAGAGTTCAAACAGCATAAATCAAGTACATCACAAGGCAGACAAGCTGCAGTAGACTGCACAGAAGAATATATGTCATCACTAAATAAGCTTTTGTCTTGGATAACACTCTGGAATTACAAAAGTAAGTTACTTTCATGGTTAATGGTAGATCAGCTTTTTTTGGAGGGGGAATATTTTGAATCTATTAAATTGCTTGGAAAGGGACAGTGCTAACCATTTTAATAGAGCCACTGATTCATTTAATCTCTTAAAAAAGAGACAGACAGGTTTTAAATGAAAACTAAATTTTCTTGTAAGTGTTTAAATGAAGTGACTAGATTTTCAGAAAGTGCTTGACAACCAACAACTTCCTTGAAAACAATAGTAATTTTTAGGGTCGCATACTTTGAAAGGTAATATATAATAGCTAGATAAACATTGAATTTTAAAAGCTGACATTTTAGCTAATTAATTCTGCACAAAAAAAATTCTTCTCCACCAGCCAATTTGGTTTGTACAATCAGACCTCCCAAGAACCAATAAGCATTTAAGAATTTGTCTACAGATACAAGTTCTGTCAGAGTACTGTAGCTGAGAACTTCTGGAATAGCTATTCCAGAACTAATGCATCTGTACATTAAATTGTTTAGATATATTTATTGCACAGTGATGTTATGTGGCTAATCTGTAAGTAGTACAGAATATTTGATCACGTCACAAATAAACCACGTCCTCTTCTGCAAGGAAGCAAAACAATTTAACCTCCAGACATACTAAGAACTAAGTAAATCCTACAGCACATTATAATGCAAATCTCTACCTCCATAAAATCACTGGGCAGAAATCTAGCTGGGATTATGCATAGATCTCAGGTGATTTTTCTGAACTCAAATGAATTTCACCAACAGGTGAGATAGGAATAGAGTGGTTACTGAGGGTTGGGCATGAATCTCCTGCTTAATTTCTAGAAGACCCACTGGACACTAAGCAGCCAAACAAAAAATCTGTCATTGTACCGTATCTCCAGGATCTCCCCAGCTGACTCATTCCCCTGCCTAAAACACAGCAGAAGGGTGGAAAAGAACTTTTTAACAGAGACAAAAGTAAAATATAAAGTAAAACAGAATCTCACATTATCAAAATCCAAATTCCTTAGTATAGTAGCCAGAGGTAGACTAAAAGCAAAATAAGATGACAATTTGCAAACTGCCATTAAATTTCCAGGAAGCTAATCCACCAAGGAGCATATTGCACCCTTGAGAGCCTTTAATTAAGTGACACATCTGCAATAGGATAGTTAAGGTTGTGTCAGCATTTACATTATAAATCCCTAATTATACTTTAGCAAAACAGTCCTGAAACTTGCTGAAATGTGATATACAAGGTTTCAGTCCAGAAAAAACATCTTTTCTTCTTTTTTAAAGTAAATGTTAAAATCAGTGTAGTTGTGATTTCACATTTTCTTACAAAAATAACAAAAAGACAAAAAGGGCATAACCCTTTCAAGTGCCAAAAGCAGACAATATTTTGGCAGGCACTTAAGGCTGAACCTTGGAGGTGATAAGTGCGCTTAACTCAAATCTCAGTGGGAAATATGGGTGGTTAGGATCTCCAAAGGATAAGGGATTTCCAGTGTCTAGATTTGTATTTAAAACGAGAGTTAAAGCACCCAGTTACTTCTGAGATTTGGACCAGCATCCATCTGTACTTGTTCTGTTGGTTTAGAGAGCTTGATCCTGCTTCTATCACAGCGCAGCTAGTGTCTAGGGTCAAGCAGATAAGCACTATAAACTTCCAAACATTATGAAATATACAGTACATACCATACAAAAGGCTTATCCACAGAATATACTTTGTATTGGATGGAGATTTACTCTTCCCTTGATGTTTGTAAGTGGTATATTTCACGGTGTCTCGCCATTGTTTTTTCAATTAAAAGATGTATAGAATCCAGTTTGGAGCTCCTTCAGCATCCAACCCCATCAGTGAGAGCAGAAAGCACTTACCTGTCTTCTAGTTCCCAGAAATGGGATTGCAGTAGCTGAGATGGGAACAGGTGGCAACGTTAGGCAGCATTAAGAAAGCAGGAGGAACAGACAGAGGCACTTCATGACCATCTGAAACTGCATTAAATGGTCTCAGTACCAAAGTTGGGCCAGTAAAGTCAAAAGTAAGGTCAGTAAGATCGAAGTTAAGGCCAGTACATGGCCCCAGTACCAAGTGGTGTGCCAGCTGCTGAGTGCTTCCATTCTTTGGTGTCCTGAGGTCCAGGCACTGGTGCCCCCAGCTGTCCTGATATCTTGCTGGATATCCTTTAATTCCCATTGCCTCACAAGGGTGCATTTGCACCCAAGAACATCCTCCAGAGAGCCCCTGGAGACCTGGGCTCAGCCTAGTCCTGTCCTGCCTGCAAACCCCTGCAGACTGGCAGTGGGCATGGGAGGACCCCCCCTTTTATCCTGCCCCAGGGCATTGTAACTGTCTTGCCAAGCAATGGCACCATAGCAGGGCCCCAGGGCCACACCACAGCCTAGCCAGGGAAACACGGTGAGCTCCTCCTGAGAGCCCAGTACTGTAGCTCAAAAGGCAGTGGGAATCTGTTACAATGTTACTTATAGAGGATGCTGGGTATAGAAATCAGGGTCCTAGGCCAGGACTCAGGAGCTCCATACCTTGCCTGATATAGACTTCCTAAATGTTTTTGGGCCAGTTGTTTCATCTTTATGCATCTCAGCTTCTCCTGGAAAAGGCAGATCAATGTTTCTGTTCTTCACTGGAGAAGAAATAGGGGCAGAAGGAGAGAAGGAAATCAAGGCTAAAATTAAGACAGTGAAGTATTTGCATACTATAGGCTACAAAAGGGTCACAGATGCACATACAAGAGACATGACCACCCTTAATGTACCCAGGTTTGAAAAACTTATTTATTCACAACATTAAGATCTTGTAAGCCAGCAGTCAAGGCACTCATCCAGACTGGGAATTACTGATTAGAAATCATGCTATAACTCAGAACGACGCCTTTCACTCATTGATGTCTTCCCAGCATAAACTGTGGTGAGCCTGACCTTTTTAGTATAAACCCCCTCTTTCTCCAGACAGGCTGAGTTTATTAGCACAGCAAGTTGATCTTAAGTGCTTTCATCAGACAGTGGATAACGCTCTAGACATTTGCTTGTTTCCACCATTGTATCAAATGGCATCTATCTGTAGGCTAAGCAGTCCTCTATTCAGGTTAAACAGACCTCTATTCAGGTCTGT
This sequence comes from Apteryx rowi, assembly GCF_003343035.1. Lineage (NCBI taxonomy): Eukaryota > Metazoa > Chordata > Aves > Apterygiformes > Apterygidae > Apteryx > Apteryx rowi. The sequence continues at coordinate 1,481,127 of NW_020450749.1, forward strand.
TGGGTTAATTTACCCCACTGATCTTGGGGTGCCACACATCACTGAGGGTAGCACAACTGGTTACTCCAGAAAGATGAATGCAGGAGCTCCAACCATCAGCGTATCACTACCGTATCCATGTGGCCTATTGCTGCCGCAGTCTTAAAAAAAAAAAAAATCAATGAGTTCTTCAAGGAATACACAGACATAACACTCAAAGCAAACAAAGCTGCTGGCAATACTGTTTGCCTCTCTCTGGACACAACCTCAAGTCATGTCAATACAGAACAGCAGCTTTTGCTGCTGAGAAGAGTATCAGGATCCTTTCAAACAAAGTGTGGACAGACCTTGAAATTTTATAACCTGCAAACCACTGCTGATGCAGTCTGATCTTGTTTCCTCTATGATCTGAGGTATTTCTGCCATCAAGTTCAACATGAGGAGGAATTAAGCTTCATTTTGGGGTAACTTCTGAGCTCACCTTAGGCCAAGTTGTGTGAAGACTCTAAGCCCCGCTTAGATACAAAGACCGGGATACAACTGAAGGGAGTGCTTAGTCTTTCCAGCTCTAGCACTGACATGGTTTCTGGCTTTTTCTTTTCTGTGCAGCAGTTAACACACCCACAGAAGTGAGATGGCATACACACAGGAACAAAGGTCAGAAAAGCTGTTTATGTAAGGCCCCTTCTTTAAGGAACTACCTCACGCAAAGGGGAATATCAGCAGATGGGACTCTGCTTCAGCATCACAGTCCTCAAACGTGAATGCCTGGTTCTACTGGTGGGTGTAGAGGGGGATGAGAACAAATCACAGTCTTATCCTTTCCAGCCCTTGCTTTTCATGGTATCCTGCACACAAAAGATGCAAAAGAAAAACAACTTCTTTTGCCTTCCAACCCCCTTGCTTCCAAAAAACCCCCAAGAAAACAAAAAAACACACCACACACTCACCACATCAACCAATGTCACTGACAGTCTGCCAGCAAAAGGCTTAGAAATCCTCAAACAAAATGGATTAAGCACTCAGAATTATCATCAATTAACAGCTCTAAAATGACGCATAAGAGATTAGCACAGCAGAAAAGCTTTAAAATTTACACTGATCTAAGGTCTGAGACCAGTTCTTGAACAGTGGAAAAAAATACTTCACTAGGACAAAAAAAAAAAAAAAAAAAAAAAAAAAAAAAAAAAAAAAAAAAAAAAAAAAAAAAAAAAAAAAAAAAAAAAAAAAAAAAAAAAAAAACACAAAAAAAAAAAAAAAAAAAAAAAAAAAAAAAAAAGACCCACAGTATCACGTAAATCGCTATGATGAGCAAGCAAGGCTTTATCTAACCTGAAAGGATAGCAGGATCTCAGTTTTCTACTGATCTCTAGTCTGGTAGTTTATGAAGCATCAACTCCTAAAGTCATAGAGCAACTGAATAAGAAAGATGCCAATCACAAGCAGGTAGGTGCAATACCAAAGTTTCGTATTTCAGGAACTGGGCTAGAAACGGTTTGACAGATTAATGCAGCAGTTTCCAGGCCCAATACTGGTTTCAAGTTAATTCCAAATACCAGCTGTGTTCTCAGAAGCAGAGAGCACAACATTCATAGCTCTCAGTTGCAGAAGAGGAACAAAATCCAGAAACAAATGATTCTATTTACATATTCTATAGTGGTGACCATCAGTTCATGTCCATCCATGATAAAGCCCCTTATTAAGGAGGCATTATGTTTCCCCCCTTCCTATTACTTATAGTGAAATCTCAACAGCTGATCCATTAGAGGCTAATAATATTCTAGGCTAATAGTCTTTATAAAGCTTGATCCCAGGGATACTGCATGTCATGACATCAAAGTTAACTACAAACACCACCACAGGCCTTAAAAACTGTATTTTTGTCCAAATCTAAATAAGGGCTACAAGTTACCACTGCTGTTAATTGTATTTGAGGCTCTCTGAAATATTATGAACTAGAAGACTTTGTTATCAACATGTGAAAAATTGTCATTACTAGAAATTCTTGTCTCTTCTAAACCCACTGAATACCATGCTTAAGGAGAAATACAAACCACATGCATTACAGTAAAAGGACTAAAGAAATCAGAACCGCAGTATCTACCTCAGAGTATTTACTCCTCAACTCAGAAGCCATACAACCAGATTTCTTTTCCAAATTCATGTTAGATGGCACATCACCTACTGTATTAAAGCAATGAAGTTAAATATTGGGAAGAAAGTACAAAAATATTTGAAGCAGTCTCATGCAGTAATTTCTAGATAACTTCCCTGGCTCTAGTTATTTATACGTCATCCTCAATTATCTGGGGTGTGTTCATCTTCAGGTCATCACATACTGAACTCCCCTGATTTACCTTAACTGACACAGGTAATTAGCTCCCCTGAGGTTCTGAACTTCCTTCTCATTATTACTCATATTTTCTGACCTGGCTACTTGTTTCTGCTGATGCACTCAGCTGCCACTAGTTTTACACTAAACACAGATTTCTTCCAGCTAAGCTATTCACTGGATTTATGGACAACCTGCTGCATGCTGAGTCTTCAGAAATTATGAATGTAGGCGATTCGATAGCTTCCAGGAAAACACTGCCTCTTTCATACTTGGACAACATCAAACAGAAGCTGCTCATCTGAGAGGATATGATGGACAAACGGCAGTTTGTGCTTGCTTGGTTTGAAGCCTTGGTGGCAGAAGGTTATTGGGCTCTATGAGACAGATACACAGCTAAAAGAGACGATATTTGGGCTGGAGAGACAACAGACACAAATGGAAAGAATGAGAGCTATGCACAGAGCAGCAGAGAGTGGTACCAGCTAAGAAAGATGAAGCAAGAAAAGACAGCACAACTAGGAAACTCTATTCCAAACTGGAAACATCCAATTTCAAGGACAGTACATCAGCCCGGAGATCCACTCCTGATTTCTAGTTTTGTTCAGTACCAGCAGTCTCGGGATTAAGCGGGGTGCTTTGGTAGAGCAAATGATAGCAGATACTGTTCCAGCTAGCTCTGGACTGTCTCCTTTTCCCGATATATTCGGCATTCTCACAGGCACAGCATTACAAAACCCAAGCCATCAGACAAATCCATGCCAGTAGTCTGTGACAAAACACAGTAAAGCCAGAGATTGTGTTAGCAGGACCTGACTTTTAAGCAAGCTTGCCAGGCAGAAGAGAACTGCTTTCTAAATCCTGAGTACGTGGATAATAGCCTCCTCAGTTCAAATGAAGGAACCAGCACCATGCCTTAATCAGTCTCTTACCACTGGCACAATTAATTTTTCAGGTTAAAAAAACCCTTTATGTAACATTAGAGTCATGACCAAAACCAACACACAGCAACAGTTCTCAGTATAAGCTAATGTAACGTAATCTAATCCATCAAAGGATAACAGAATGCGGACACTGATGTTTCAAGCTGCATAGAATACACTGCAGGTAAAACACATCATTGCTTAATTACTGATCTCCCATTATCCAGCCTCACTACAAAACTTACCRAGCAGTGATTCTCCATTTGTTATCTGCTGCCTGCTGGCAAGACGCAAAACTGTGGCAAATGGCCAGAACTATATACAGCAGTGAAGTCTACAGTGTTTTCAATTAGGAGCTTGAGGAGCTAGAGTGCCAGAGAGTGTGTACCACATTTAAAGGGATAAAAACAAAGTGGTTTTGTCTAAAAAAGTCTGGGAGATACACTGTTGTACACGATGCTTAAAGTTCAAAAAAGATAGGCTAAGAACCAATGGCAGCGCCCACTTTAGGAAAAAACATATAATTTAGGCACTAGAGATGTTAAAGTGTAAATTACTTAGCATGAAGAAGTGTTGCACATGCTTGTAATAATTTACCACAAATAAAACAGCACTTAAGGGTCCGAAAACATGCTTTAAAACAATCAATAATGGGCTAAAATAAACACAGCATTCAGGCACTCAACTCCTCACGTACGTCAGTGCAAGCTAGGTATCATGAAGGTATGCAAGGGAAGTCCTTCTCTAAGTTAAAATGAAGAAGTTAACTATTTCAATTAGGTGGCCATTCTAAATGGGCTTGGAAATGTGGGAGCAATCACCAGCAGAATAAAACAGCCATTACACACTTTTCAGTTATAGGATTTGTTACAGCAATTCACAAAGTTTCCAGCAGTTTCACAACAAAATAGTCACATCTGCAGTTCCACAAAAATCATCATGTCGGTGCCAAAATTTCATCTTATGAATGTTTGCAGGCTCTGATTTCCATGTTTAGGAAAGGACTGAAACAAGTCAATTAGCTAAAATTATTTCACCGCTCTGGCTTGCTATTCTCAAACTTAAGGAACGAACCGTTTGGTCAGTGTAGTGGAATGGTGGCAATGATTTATACCAACAAGAGAGAGGCTCCACTCCTAAAGGAGACAGAGAAACCCAAGCCCCAAGCTGGTAAAGTGTGCTGCTACCAAACAGAAAATGAGGGAATAGATGTTGTTGCAGCATGGAAGATGTTCTGATAAAGAAATCAAAAAAACTGGCCATACTCAACAAGTCAAGGCACAGGAGGAAAGCAGCAAGCAGCATGTCCTTGTTCCTAAAAGGAAACTGACTCTGCAAAACCATCAGAAAAATGTATTGGTCCAGAGACAAAATGGATTCCCTTTCCCAGAATGTCTGGATGATGCTAGAAAAAAAATATTAAGTATGTTATATTCACCTGTAAATTAAAGAAAAAAAAATCAAACAGGCAAGTGTAATTCTGTAAGTTGACAGTAAATTCAAAGGCAGTATTATATGTTCAAGGGATAGAGTATGCCTCAAGTAACATCTCTGGCAAAACAAGTACTCTCTCAGAGGGCCTGAATCAAGATGCCTAGCTAGCTTGCAAATCTCCTGACCTAAACAGTATGACCGAAATCTTGCAAGAGTGGAGAAAAATGAAACCTCAAGCCCATAAGAACTCTCACTGCCATTAGCAGGCCTGCAGGAGCCTGACTGTTATTTATTATTGTATGGGACCACAAGCCTGTATTTTATATAGCCTGAATTTTGGTCAAGTCCAAGAGACCTCTATAACATGCAAAGTCTAATGAACTATTGAGAAACACATGGAATATATGCAGGGAAATCAAGCTACCCACCTTTTGAGTGATAACCAGCAGAATTTTAAGAATAAATCTCCAGAGCAACTGTGTGGAAAAGCCTCTGGGGCTGGTGTGCTGTCACTACATCTGCATACAACAACTGTCAGCCTACAACCCATGGACTGCTTGTGACAACCCAATTTTCAGACACCAGACGGGAGAATAGAGCAGGTTCAATGGACTGTTCTGCTCCCAAGTGCCATTCTCCACCAGAAAAGAAACCTCTCAACTCCTTCTCTCCCAATCCCATTACCATTAATTCACAATTGTCATTCTGCACACACGAAGTAAGACTGCAGTCTTGGCAAGCTGATGGGAGGCAGGAATGGGGCTGCAAGATACAGTCTTTAAGATTGAAATTAGATAAGCATCTGTCTGCCTGCCTGTCTGCCAAAAAAGGCTGGTTAAGCCTATCTAAACTTTTGGAATCCTGCCTTCCGAGTCATTCCAAAGCCTGCTATACTCCACTGGGGCCTTCCCCTTGATTTCACACCCATAAAGCATTCACCTCTACCTAAAGAAGTCTGAAACGCTGCTGGTTGCTAAAAATCTCCTGGCATTGAAGTGGAGGGAAGAAACAAGCTAGTAATTGGAATGACCTGCTTTTACAGACTGCATGTCATCTATTATGAAAATAGTTATTATTTATAGCACCTGAGAGATACATTTCAGAACAAAGACCCCCCTCCCCATTGTGCAAAACTCTTAGCATATTTTTCAGTAATTTTGGTTTTATTCAATGGTATTTGTAAAAGCTCTCTGCACCTTTATAAAATGCCAACATTTTCAAAACATTCCTAACAATCTCTAAGATGCCATTAGTGACTCCCGCCACTGCCAGCATTACAAACAGAACATATTTTCCAGTGGAGGGGAGTGGCAACTCTCTGTAGGGAGAAAGAAAATGGTTGTCTCTGTGCTCAGGGCAGAAAGCATCAGGACTGCCACCTTCTGGAGGGCAGAATTAGTGAAAAATGAGATGTAATCTTATTTTGGAAGTGGCTCAATGGATAGGTTGTGTATGAGCAACTAAGTATCATGTGATAATAAACTTCAGATGAAAAAAGAATTCATAAATCATGTTTAGTGCTGTTAATAGCCTCAAGAGTTAACGTCTTCCAGCGCGGCTTCCTATAAATAGTCCACAAACACACCAGTCCTGGAGGGCAAAACCTTCCTTCAGAGATTACAGGGAAGGGGCAAGCCACAGATCCCAGGCAATCTTGGACTCTGCAAAGCCTAGCAACACTGGAAAGCCACCAGTATTCCAGTGGCTTGACTATGCCTTCACTGCAAACAAAGCAAATCATCAGTCACAAGGGAAAGCTGATAAAAGCACCAGATGAAGCAAGGCTGGTTTTAAAGGGTTATCAAATCTCTGGTTTTAAAGGGTTATCAAATCTCTGAAAGAGGCCTGTGCATGAAGCAGTGCCTGAGATAATTCTGTAATTAGAAGACATGCTCCGAATTTCCATGCCTACAGGCTTAAAATTTCTTGCAAGGCCTACTGGTTACAACATGAGGAAAGCAAGAACTGTGACACTGAAGAAAGTTGCTAATCGCACTGGCTAGAATTCAAACGGTGTAAAATTAATTGGCTGTGGCTCCTGTTGGGCTGTTTGGCATTCACAAGAGAAGGCATAGGGAACCGCCTTCCGGGGACCTGTACAGATTTCTGTCCTGCCAGCTGTCTGGCTGCAAGAATGTCTAGCTTCTGTTTTAGAGGAGAGATGACAAATGATTTGAAAAACTGAGTTTACCTCTTCAGGAGAGGAGGTGTGGACACTGTCTTCTGCATAAGATATCTCATCCTTGGGCAATACTAGGGAGAAATCCAGATATCAATCCAGAAATGAGTGGATGCTCTGGATTAGGAGCTCAGCCTCCAGAGAATCAGAGGTGTGGGAATATTTCTCCTACTGTAGTCATAAAAGGTGCGAATTGTTTAAGGGACTGAAGATGTAAATAAGAACAGAATGATGCACAAGTGCAGGCTGTTCAGAGGAGTAAAAGACTCCTTTGAGGCTTGTACTGAGGAGATGCAAATTGAGGCCTGCTGAAGAAGGAAGTTTCTGGTTGTGAGGAATGGTATGACTTTCGTGGTATTGCTTGTGTTCCTGTTGTTTAAAAGAGCACGGCCTTCAGAGAGAATATGACAGAAAACCTGAAATGAAGAGCAACACAAAACAGATCCTGGTCTATCTCTGTTGGCTTGGCAGCATTGTCACCTCAGAAACTGTGCAGTCTGTCTTTGGCTAGAGACCCACAGTATTAAACACCGAGACTTGCTGGCCAGTCAACAGAGCTCTGGGCAACTGAAGGCCAGTAAAGGGCAACTGAGGCATGGACTGAGTGAAGCTTCAGAACAAGCCAAATACACCCCAAAACAAAAGTATACATTCCTACAAATGAATTCATCCTCCAAATTCATCAAAGTTGCCCCACCAAGAAGTGAAATCAGCAGAGAGGTAAACTACACATTAAAATGGTAGCATAAGTATGCTGCAGTTTTAATACTGAAAGAAGGTATGCACAGACTTAATATTAGCAAATACAAATGGCCCTGTTAGCTTGAATAGAATCCTCTTCAAGAAGTGCAAGTTTCAAGTTTCTCCTTCTAAGAATGTTAGAAACAATAGGAGTAGGTTATAAAAGAAACAACGCAAAGAGAGATATAGAAAGACATGGAATAACTGAAACAATATATATAATCATATATATATATTCATATATATATAAAATATATAAATCCAAATTAAATCTCAATAAAGTCATTGTTTTCTAAAACATTTTCAATTTAAACTTCAATTTCAATTTTTAAAAAAGGACAGTCATGATTTTAGATTATGTTTTAATTTGCAGGCCAACACTGAACTTGTTGCAATACTTCCTTTAACTTTCGTTTGCAATGTTTCAACAGGTTGATGTAGTCCCACAGTGCAAATATTCCAGTGTCGAACACTTAGGAGCTTGACAACACCAATTACAATGCTTTTTATTACAAAGGAAATTAAAAATACTTACTGATTTTTACCAAAACTCCTACAAATCATTAAAAAATATATATATTTTTTAAGGACAAGTTCCTTCAAGCATCCTGTTTGTCGCTCTGCATGCAACAGCCCCTATTGTCCCATGTCTACTCCTTTACTGATTTTAAACAATTTTACACTTTTACCAACATAATTTTAGAGTCTAGTGCTATCCCTATACCAATTTTTAGCATCTAATTCTTAGTGACATATAATATACATTAACTTTAACTGTACTGCTTAAGTTTTGAGTAGAGGGTATGCATCTCCACACACACAAAATTCAGGATTCAGCAAGACTCTGATTTGTAGGTATAACTCTGCTGATTTAAATTACATGGGCATCAAGAAATAACATATATCACAGGATCACTTCTCTGCCGTGCTGTTAATATAAGATCCCTCATTACCTGAATAAAAAGCTACAGCTCTAATCAGAAAGTCTTCTACCACTGTTCAAAATGGCTATCACTATACATAAATATGAAACAAGAGTGGATACGTAAGAAGAAATTTAATCTAAACTTATCACATTGGGCTTACAGATAAAAATATGTATCTTTACCAAAGCATATGTGCTTTGAAGATCTCTGTATGTTTGGTTACACTTAAACTTGCATTGTTACTGGGCTTCTTTTTTTGTTTTATTCTTCTGCTCCTCTAGGTTTAGATGTGATTTCCCCAACTATCTGCAATAGTAATTTATATCTAAGAGTATTTCTACACAGGGGAAGCTACCAGAATAGCCATTCTGAATATTTACAGTCGTATGCCTCTCCACGTTCGACGTCTGGTTCTGGAAAAGGTGTGTGCATAAGGAAAATAAGCTCGGTACATTAATGTTAGTACATTTCTGCAGGTAAATTAGTCCTGTTTCACAACCAAATATATGTCTTCTGCATTTCTCAGGGTCACAGGAACAAATGACAGGATTTGATCCCTCTTGCTTTACAACTAGAAACATACTTGGTGAGATTACTTACTGCATTTACTCTTTCTTACAAGAACTGTTTAATGAAGGTGAAAGGAAATGGAAGCCTGAGATAGAATTCTTCCCCTTTTTGAAGTGGAAAAACCTAAATCCACGGGACTTGTAGTTTGCACTAAAAGATCTATTAATACTGATTTTTTCCCAATAGTAGTTATCAATCTTGTATCTGCCAAGCATAGTGTTATTTTTGTATTTAATATAGGAGTTACAATGGTGTAATATACTTCAAGTGCAATATGCAGTATTAACATTCTAGTCTCCTGACTTGTAAACTGCTCCCTGATGACAGGTCCCTATACTGCAAAAGCCTCAGTGGTAAAAAGACTCTGTAAGGGTACAGGCATCATTCATGTGAAATATTTTGCATATTTCATGATGTTAATGATTTCATGACCGTTGGCAACTGCAGCTTCCAAACACAGCCTGCTGCAAGTGAACCAATGCCTTATGAACTCACAGCTTTGGAAATGGAGACTCCTTCAGAACCAGTAGTTTTAGTCATGCTGTAAAACTTAAACTATCTATTTCCTAGCTTTCTTAGCAGTTCTAGAAATTAAGAAGTTCAGAAATGATGGGTGCCAATCTCAAGTTCACCAGGGTAAATAAACTCTACTTCCTCTAAAGAACATGGATTCAATTTACACCTGCATATACAGAATATCAAACCCACCAAAGAGAAACTAGTCACTCCATAGTCATATTAATGTAACTGAACAGAAAAACACATTTGCACAGGTCCTGAAAGCAAACTCTAGCCCACTATTGAATTTCTTAGGTGCAATAACTTCTTGTAAAGTGAAGGATATCTAGTCTTCCTTAGACTTACAATTTCAGACTAGACTATGGTGTCATCTTATGCTGTCAGTGTCTGCCAGGTACTCTGGAGCTCTATCCTCCATCAGCTTCTTTAAGGAACATTCTTATCTTGCACAAAACTGCTGTCTTCAGAGTTCTGGGTGCTCCTCAGCACTTCTAATGAAACATGATCTGTGGACAAAGTGAATGGTAGAACAATTCTAGTGAAACATGAAGTACAAAATTTTTAGTGGTTTAAGAAAGCAGTGTAATTAAGACTAGCTGTGTCATAGCTTATGCAGTTTGATAGAGAGGTGTATACAACAGACTTTAGTTTGCATTATTCTAGTTAATGGCATGCTGGCTGTGTGTGAGACAGTAATGCCTATGGGCAAAAAAAATAGTCTCTGCACCTTGCAACTATCAATAATTGTTTTCACTGAAGCTTTCAGAACCTATACGGACAGTAGTTCATATCCAGGCACATCCAAGAGTACTGAGTTTGCATGCTACACAGTTAGAATAATGCAAATACATATTATCCTAAACAAATTCATACATGTAAAATATATTACATGTAGTTAGCATTCTTTTTTATTTTTGTACTCGTTGCTATGTGAGCCCAGCATCATGTACTCAACTCTTTTCAAAAAGAGGGTCTAAATGGCTTTTTTATAATGTAGTGATTGACGAGGCCAGTCTGAAGGTATTTATCTGACACTATATATGGGAGATTATAGTCTACCCATAACCTAACTGGGCTGCTTATACCTGCAGGGTGAGTTTGTGTCAAAAACTGGAGCTGCTAACCCATGCAGTTGTGTTCACATGTCACTTGTAGCAGAAATGCAGAAGGTTGCACTAGCTAGGTGTTACATGAGCAAGCACAGTAGCAAAACATAGAACCAAACTAATTATGATAAGGAATTAAGAAGAAAACAAGAAACTAACACCTTTCTGCAATAATTAAGTCTGTTTAGAATATTTGAGGGAGCTACCCTCAACCTTAAATCAGCCATGAAGGTCAGACTGTTAATTTCTAAACCACTAGCCTCTTAGAACTGCAAACAAGGACTTGAGCCCCACTGAAATGAGTTATGCAAGGCTGCTCTTGCCCTGGACAGGTCAGGATTTAGGTTATGTGCAGCAGATCACAAAGCAAGGAAGGGCTAAGAGAAAAAGACACAAACCAAGCACGTACAGAACCACATATAATTCTAGCTGGTCAAAATCAAGGGTCTTACAACACAAGCTCAAATCTGACCTCTAACGTGCAAATTACTGCCATACTCATTCTTTAAAATGTTGCTTGAAATCACAGATCAGGTTGGTTCCATACCATTTAAGGATGGGGAGTCTGAAAATACTGAACTGAAAGAATTACTGCGCCAGAGCTCCACAGTGGAATAAAATGCCCTGTTGCTTTCCACAGACTTGCAAGACCCTTTCCTTTTCGGAATATCATGACTCACTTGCAATGCAGTAGCATATAAAGGGCCAAAGGTGCCAAGTACATTACATGTAATGAAGTTTCTGCCTGTTGTATGGCAAGAAACAGATGACCAAACTTCCATAAGGTGATAAATTATGCATGTGGAAGAGAGAAATGTCTTTTTTGCTATTGTTTTTTTGCCCCTTTGAGTCATTTCTTGATGTTAAACTTATTTATCAAAACAACATGAAAGTGGGGCCGGAGGGAAGTAATCAGGGTCTCCTCTGACCTTGTTCTGCTGAAAGACGCCAGTAGCACAAGTCAGTTATTCAGTGCTTAAGATCCACTTGAATGTTTAGTCTGCAAGGAGTCTCAGACATCCTCTAAAGTAGAAACATTGTGTTTACATCTAAAAGCTAAAACTAAATTCTACAAAGTGTCAACTTACACTGAGAGCCCATGCCCTATTACAGGATGAGCTTAGGGGTCACATCAGTCACACTTTGCTACAGTCTGCACAGGATAACAAGCAAACCCAAAGAGAACCTGCAATAACAAAACTCCCATTAATTTTGTGAAGATACAGCTTTTTAAAAAGTACATGACAAAATCCCAACTCAGAAAGCCTCTTCTGCAAAAACCTTCAGGGCTTGAATCTTCACTGCCTCTTCTGCCTTTTGACTCAACATCCCACAAGACAGAAAGATCTGAAACCTCCTGACTTTTGGTGAGAGTTTTGTTTGTGGACAACGGCAAGATCCATTCAAGCAAGTGGAATTCTTTTACACAGTCTGTTAGACAAGTTAACTTATTTTATTCTGGAAACAGAATTTCCTTTAAATTTGTGCATTAACTTCACACCTTTTGTTGAACAAACTTAACTTTCCTGCACCACCTTTGTGCTGAGAAGCCCTAAATGGAGCTAATGATACCAGGAAAACAAATCCTTGCTTTTAACACAGGATTTCTCAGACTATCTGAGGGACTTACACTTCTGTATTTGTCTGATTTTTTAGGCAGAGGCAGGAAGAGTCAGAGGAAGATTTTTTTTTTCCTCCTGTGTTGCAAACCAGTGTAATCGTCCCTCCTGTTGCAACATCTGCCTTTCCAGACACAAAGAAGGAACAATGAGGAAAGCATCCTGCTACATAATGCAATTTTGAGGTCCAGAAGACAAAATGCTCGCAAATAACCTTTTCTGCCTTTTTATCCCCCCCCCCTTTTTTTTTTTTTAGCACAAAATGCATCTCCTAATGGAAGCAAGCTCTTTCATTTCAAACCAGTTTAGGCACTTAAAAACTGAATGAATTTATTTGCTTTTCTGCTTTGTACCAAATCACTATTGATATTAATATCAACATCAAAAGATGCATGCTATAGTCATTCAGTTTGCATTCCTATTGTATCTGCTARCATTTATTGCACGTGTTACTAAAATGCTGGCTTCGCTATTTCAAGTCCCTTGTTCTAGCTTTAAATGCACAACACCCAGTTAGCAACTATGTCTGCAGTGGAGTGACAAACATTTCAAAGCTTAGCCCTTAAACCATTGTGATAATGCTAAGCGAGAAGTAAAAATCAGCAAAAATCTACAAGGAATAATATATATTCAATTACAGCAAAATGGATTATATGAGTGAACATATGCTTACCTTCCTGCACATACCTACAGAAACCCGTGGGACTCATTATATGCATATGTAAAAAGAGAGTTCTGGGGTCCATTCTATTCACACTCAAACCAATAGGCTAAATTTCCTCTATCTTGGTGGGAAAATATTGAGCCGCAGAACAATGCTGGTCTTCAGCTATATAACCCTAAATCAAACCTATCAATGCAAACAGCAGCAAAAGCACTACATTCTGCTACTCCGAAGGCACAAAACTGGAAAATGAGTGCAAGGAAAGTGGAGATAGATTTTTTTTTTTACTTCAGATATTACACATGGTAAAATTCAGCACTCTATCTACTGAGATTAGTGTAAGCTCTGGATCTATCCAACGAATTTCATCCATTAAGTACCTGATTTATACAAGAAAGAAATTATCTCACGTTGCCTGATAAAACACTGAAATAAAACCTGAAAAATGCTTTCTCAGTACATATAACAATCATGAAATAAGAAGAGAGAGCAATGCTGCCACATTTCTTTTGAATCAATAATTTATTGTTCTAACACAAGCACAGAAACTGATGCTCAGATGTAAATCTTTGCCAGTCAAGTGGCAACCGCTGGAGCTGGATCCAAATCTCAGGAACTTAGTAAATAATGTTGCAGTGCAGAAGGCTTAAGCTACTAATTTGTTTTTTCCTTTCCAGATGCAATACAAGAATCAGACAAACATACCATTGTATGATAGCACAAGCGTAAGTAAAGTTTGAAAATTTGCTCTTAATCGCAAAAAAAAGCTCACAGAGTACATCGTGAAGCCTCTGTTCTGCTCCCTTCCACCAGTCACTTCATACCACCCCGTAATTCAGGCAAAACCCAGCTGCACACAAGTCTCCGGCTTCCCAGCACCTCATTGCCTACCAGACGAGCCGTGCTGCTCTCAGCACCGCCACCTAGCAGGACGCGGCGGCGTACCCCGGGCCGACCGCCGCACCAGCCCGAGCGGCAGCAGGGCTCCGCCAGGGCATCGCAAAGCAGCTGCTGCTGCTGCTGGTGCTGGTGCTGCTCGTATTTTAACTGCGGCCAGGTTAACTACCGACTACGCTTATTTAAAAGCGCCCCCCCGCCCCAAACTCCCCAGCCTTTCCTCGGCTTCATTATGTTCATCCAGCCGGAGCAACGACGCAAATAAAGCGGCGTCTGCTTCGCGTGTTTTAGCACGTTAGGAGGGAGACAAATTCACAGAAAAGCCCCCGACCTTGGGCACACCGCCACCCCCCCTCCCCCGGGCCGGGCGGGGAACGGGCGCTAGGAGGCCCCGGGGGCGCGGGCGGCGCTGGGGGGAGCCGCTCCCGGCCGCCCGCCCCCTCCCTCCTCCTTGCGGACTCGGGGGCAGCCGCGAGGGGAAGGCGGGCGCGGGGGCTGCCCGCCTCCCCCCGCACCGCCGCGGGCGGCTCGCCCACCTCCGCGTCCCCTCCTTCCCCGGGGACCAGGCTGCTGCGGCTGCTCCCCTCCGCGGGGCAGCCCCGGACGGGGCCTGCCCTGCCCTGCCCTGCCCGTCCCCGCCG
>NW_020450749.1:1496756-1548405 GCF_003343035.1 Apteryx rowi
AAGCTGCGGTGCAGCACAGTGCTCACGCCTGCAGTAAGTACGCCCGCAAATACGGCATATTCGGTGGTCAGGAGTACCGTGGGTAGCCCTGCAGCAGGGCAACTGCACCCACGCGGGCTGTGTGCCCGCTCTGCAGGCGGCCACGGATCAAGAGTGGTCCCTCCCGTCCCCTCTGTTCTTTCAGCCTCTCCTTGCAGAGCCGACTGAGGCAGCCACACAACTACCCCTCCCCAGGTGTCTGTTATTGCCATTTGGCCAAAAAATCTTGGTGCTGTATCCAAGCAGTGACTAGATCACACGAATATGCATAGGTTAGTGCAAATATTTAAAGTGAAGTTGTTGACTTTGCCTGAAGTGGCTGAAAAACATGCCTTTCTATCAATTCAGGTCTGGGCAAAGAAACTCCTGGCAGAAGCTGGAAGGTGATGTCTTCTCAAACCACAAACATCTCTGCAGCTCTGGCTGACCGTGGCCCTAGATGTAGACAAACATGGCTGACTCCTCATCTCTTAAAAGGTACTTTGCCCACTGAAGGCAACCCATTTTGTATTAATGAAAATCCAGCCCCCAATACCTGACCTAGGACTTTTGTCTAGAACTAATAGGAGTGAGAAAATGTGTATGTTCCCTTGGGTTCTGCCAGTGATTATTTGATACAGTGGGATAACCATGTAATCTTTTTCTTCCTCATGTCAGTTGTCTCTAAAAAGACTGTTACTTGCTAAGTACATGCTTAACAAAATGTGGCTGCAGGCCGGAATTTTCCTATTGCATCAATGTGAATATTGTTGGGTTTGATTTGTTACATTAGATGTATTAACCTAATTTACTGGAGAGTCGAAGGAGTAAATGTTCAGATAATGGGCCAATTAAGTCAGTGAGGTTACCTCAGTATCCATTCACTGAAAGTCACTAATTCCTACAATCAACTTAATATTTTTTTAATTTTCTTAGTAACATTTTTATTTTTTGGAATCCTTAATTGGAAAAACCTAATAGTATTTATCTATCTAATTTTCTCCTACAGTTTAAGTTGAACAGGGCATTTTTCACTTCTGAATATGCATGGCATATTTTGTTATATGCTGTTAGATACATTGCATGCTGCACTTGAGACATATTTGCATTCACTGTTACATAATCAATAAACATGGGTTTTCTTCCCAAGAATCTAAAATCAGATTCTTAGCTGTTTTAAATCCTCCACAAAGTTAAGGCATGCCAGAAAATTTATACCAGCTAAAAATTTAGTGTCTGAATTAAAAAGCTGTTTGAGATTCATATGATGATAAGTATCTTAGTAACTTTATTTTTTTAAATTTTGCATTCCTGAAAACTGAGTACACAATAAAACATGGTCATGTCCTTTGCTATAAAATAATAAATGTACCGTTATAATATGGTCAGTGCAATTCTTTATATATTTGTCCCTGTTTTATAAGGTTCTTATGTTCATGCTAATAGTTCAACATGACTCACCTACAGTCCATATCACTGCCACAGCTGTTGTAAACCTTCCTCTGAGTCAGAGAATGACTTTATGACCCAGAATTCTGGCAGTGAGTACTATCCTAGTGATTTTCCCAATTAAGAGAGAATTGCTAGTTGGTATCAGTGCAGGGTGAGTCAGAGTTTGATGTAAGAGGCAAAACTGGACTCATCAGTTACTACTGGACTAGCTCAGTATGTCCTCCCCCTCCAAAATTCAGTGACATGAAAACCTGGAATGAGTCTGATGGGAACTCCCTTCAGGGTTCAGAAAGTCTGCTGTGGACCAGGGAATTAGCTCTGCCAAGTCTCGAGTGCTCTGACCTCTGTACTAGCGATCTGCCACTCATCACTGCAGGATGCACAGCAGCTTTACAAGGAGATGGGGCCAGCATCAGTGAAATAGTAGAGAGGCGGCAGGGCTTCTCTGCTTTACTCTAAGAAACCATTTGCTTCTTGGGCTTACCAGAATGCAGGAGATATGATGTTTAAACCACATGTATTTCAACCTGTGATTCCTTGTATTTTATTGCTGCAAAACAGCAGCTCAAATCTGCCCCAACTGGTTTTGAATAGCAAAATTTGTGTCCCCTATAATCTGCCAACTGCTTGCTACTGAGAACATGTTGGAATTAGTCAACAAGCTACCCTTTACTCAAAATCCTGTCAGAAGAAAAGGGTCCAACATTTAGGGCTCGGTATAGGGTTAAGCCAGGAGGGCAAGACAAGCTACAGTTTAGACTGCCTTCAATCTAGGGTTCTGGCTCTGGCATTTGTCATCCTTCTGGTCTGGGTTTGGCAGGGCTGAGGGACTAGACTTAGAGCTTGACTTGAGTCTGTGGAGGCAGTGAGAAGGAATTGTTGCCAGGGATGCTTTGATCTTGCTGGACCAGGTAAAGGACCCTGGGTGAGGGTTAAGAGAGGAATAAATGACTTGGTTTTTATTTCTCTTATGACCTTCCATCTGCTTGCAGCAAAGAACAGGTCAGGCTCTCACAACATGCCTCTTTCAGTGAAATTCCTGCCAGTGGCTGAGGGGTGTGGGCTGAGCCTGCTCTGAGGGACTCTGCTGCTGAGATTTTTTTTTTTTTTTTTTAACCTCAGGTTAGTGAATGCAAATCAGCCTTCTGGAGGTGAATGGTTAGTGAAGGTTTTGGTTTTATGACAAGGTAGAATCACTGAGGTCAAGCTGTTGCCTGGGGTTGGCACTGATAAGATTACTTCCTTTTCATGGGTTTTACCTGCAGCAAAACAGCTGACCTACATTAGCTACCATGACTTAAAACCACCCCAGCTCTCTTAAGCAGTGAGAACAAGGCTTGTTTAATCACAGATGTCCTTGTGAGTGATCTTTGTGGCTTTTCAGGTTCTGTGGCTGAGAGAGGAGGAGCGACTTTCTGCCACAAAAACCTTCTCCAAATCCCCAGGTTATCCTGTCAGAAGAATGATGAACTGGTCAGCTGCAGCTCTCACAAGCTTCTTGTTGCCACTCTCGGTTGTTCCTTTTAAAAAGGGAAGCAAGGGCCCATTGACAACATAGTGCATATAACAACAAAGTCCCTAGTGGACTTGTGCTGTCTTGGGGGAAAGCAGCAGCTCATAAATAACACATCACCTCTGGGCCTCTCTCTCAAATGGCTCAGTTCTTTCAAAATACCAAAACCTACTGCATTTATCTAGCTATGTTGATATATATATATATCAAAAAGTGTGTATATATATATATATGGGCCACTTTTTTTTTTTTTTTTAACTTTGTAAGTGTAAGAAAAGGATTAGTCCTGTCTCCAATGGTAAGAGTCCAGCAGAACTTGGCAGGCTAAAAGCCTCCAGTTTTCTACATATCTTTTCCATCTCTAGCATTTTTCAGCCTATGTCTTCTCTTAAACAGAACAGATGTCATGCAGAGGTGGTGGAATAAAAGTGTCATAAAGTAAACCAGAGACAGCATAGAGCTGATGAAGTCCAGCGTAGGCTGATGAGACAAACATTTCCAGCCCAGCCCAGCAGTTCTGCATCAGGTATGTAAGGTCATGCAAAACGGGCATATCTGCATTTCCTTAAGGCTTCTCCAAACAATATTAAGGCCAACTTGCATTTGACCTCGAAATCAGGTCGTATCTCCTCATTTCTGTCCTGCCCCAAAGTGAGACAATGAGGAAGTGAAGGAATCGGACTGACTGGGTCCAAGCAACTCCTTCAGTTGCTGAAGCTTCTTTATACAAAAGGATATTCCAAAAATTCTTAAGTATTGCATACATAATTATGGTTATGAAGATTTTGAGCTATGCCCCATTGGGTCTGTTGTATTTTTCACAAGTTTACCTTTCACATAAAAAATACCTATAGGTACATGTCCATGGGACCAAATAGGATGCATTTAAGGGTGTTAAGGGAGCAGCCTATGCCAGTACAAGGCCACTTTCCTATCTTGAAAAGTTGTGGTGATGTGGGGGGGACCCTGGTGACTGGAGAAAGGCAAATATCATGCCCATCTTCAAAAAGCACAAGGAGGACTACTCATGGAACTACAGGCTGGTCAGTCCCACCTCAGTCCCTGGGAATGTTATGAAGGAAATCCTTCTGGAAGCAATTTCTAGGCACATAAAAGACAAGATAGTGACTGGGAGGAGCCAGCATGGGTTTAGCAAAGGCAAACCGTACCTGACCAGCCTGATTGTCATATGATGAAGGGTTTAGTTCAGGGAACAAGTAGAAAGCAGACAATATTGTTTGCCTTGACTTTAGCAAGTCTTTTGACTTAGTTTCCTGTAGCATCCTTGTAGACAAATTTAGGAGGTATGCAAAGATAGGTGAGTTACAAGGTGGGTGAAAAATTAGCTGAGCCACCGGGCTCAAAGAGTAGCAGTCAACAATTCAAAATCTATCTGGTGACTGCTTATGAGTGGTGTTCCTCTGGGGCTGTTGCTGTTTAACATCATTATCAATGACCTGCATGAGAGGATGGGCTGTACCATCAGTTCACAGATGAAACCAAATTGAGGGGAGCAGTCAGTGTGCTACAGGGTGGGACTGCCATTCAGACAGACCTCAACAAGCTGAGGAATAGACTGACGGAAACTTTGTGATGTCCAATAGAGACAAATGCAAAGACTGTACTTTTATGCAAAGTCCTGTATTTTTTGTATTGTATTTTTTGTATTGATGAAATAATCCAATGTGACAGTACAGGTTGGGGACCATCTGGCCAGAGAGCAGCTTTGCAGGAAAGGATGCGGTAAGCTCAGTGTATGACATGTTGAACCTAAATCGTCAGTGTGCCCTTGCAGCAGTGAAGGCTGATTGCATACCAGGTTATATTAGCAAGAGCATAGGCAGCAGCTGAGGGCGGTGATTCCTCCTCTCTAGGAGGCACTGCACCTGGAGTTCTGAGTCTCCCAGTGCAAGAGAGAGATTAACAAACTGGAGAGAGTCTAGTGGAGGGTCACTAAAATGGTTAGGAGCTGGAACACATTGCTGCAAAAAGAGGTTGAAGGAGCTGGGGGTTTTTTATCCTGGAGAAGAGAAAGCAAAGGGAAGATCTTAGTGCTGTCTTCAATCACCTAACAGTGAGTAATAAAGAAGATGGAATCAGATGCTTTTTAGAGGTACACAGCAAAAGGACAAGAAGCAATGATCCTAAGTTGTAGCAAGAGCTACTCTCTGACCAGATATAAGAAAATTGTGGCTACTCTCACTGTCACAGTAAGAATTACTAAACCTGGCATATGCTGCCCATAGACTGTGACATCTCCATCCTTGGAGATATTCAAACTCAGCTGGACAAGATCCTGAGTAACCTGATCTAACTTCCAAGTTGACCTTGCTTTGAGTAAGGATTAGATCAAATGACCTCCGGAGGTCCTTTCCGACCTGAATTATTCTGTGGTTTTAGAGTGAATCTTTGCAGTTAGGTTTTGATAATTCCACTGTTTGTATCCTGATCTTCCAGGAGAGGAATGTAAGGTTAGAGAAGGGAAATACAAACTGCTGTTTGAAACAGTGGGGTAAAAAAGTCAGCTAGTAGGTGCTAAGGAGGGGCTAGAGTAGAAACTTCAGTGGCCAGAGGCTTTAGGAACAGTTTAAACAGTGGATTCTGGTTAGAGGAGGAAGGATATATATGTGAAACACATGCTGGAACTGAATGGTGTTGGTGTGGAAACGTTAGTTAAACAGGCAGAATGCAGGGAGCTTTGTATGAAATGCTTGCTGCTTAGCTGACCCCTTTGTTTTGTAGTACCCTCCATATCTTCCCTGTGACCACTTTTCTTGTGTCTGTATGTCTAGTGTAAATCAAGATAGTTTTACCAAAGTGAATAGAGCCACACCACATTTGTTTTGATTAAATATGAAATTTAACTTGGAGAGTTGTTTTGGTGCAGTAAACTTGGTAGGAGCATAAGGGAGAAATGTGACTTAAAATAGCATTTGTGAAATATATATAGCAAAATGAGCAAACAATATACAGTGAGTCATGTCCAGTGGGTTTTGCAATAAAAGAAAGAAGAGCTTCTCTTGGGAAAGTAACTGGGAATAGTTTTTGCATATCTGTAGCTGGAGCAGTACCTACCTCTGAGTGCAATGTTTCGGCAGTGCCTCTGTTTGCCCTGTAGTGTTGGTGTGTGCCGACCCCAGGGGAGGGTACTGCTTGGTGTTCACAGCAGTCAGGCTGCGACTTATGGTAACAAAGAATCTGAACTAATTTCTGAATTCCCGGCGTTCAGGAGCACTCTCAAAAACTAACCTGGGTAATTTGAGTCACAGTGTTGTCTTGTGTCTTGGTGCCTGCTTCAGCACTCTTGTCCTATATCAAGCTGCAAGTGATGCATCTGCACTCATGTAGTGCTCCCTGAAGCCAGGGGAGCTCTGTGTGGGTACGAGCGCTCTCTGAGCAAGTCGTTGCAGGACTGGACCACAGGCATTCATGGATTAGGAGAGGCATTTATGGATTAGGACAGACACTGCACAGATTAGCAAAGAGATCTTCTAGCACAGTGAAGTTGGACTTCAGTGATGCTGGTTTTAAATATGATTTGAAATCTGGTTTGTCTGGCAAACAAAGACTGAGCATAGCCATTTTACACATGGCCAAAGGCTATACTGGCATATATATCCTAGGGACATGACAAATGCCACTGTCTTAGAGGAGTCTGCTACAACACAGTTATCCTCTTACCTGGCTGCTATGCAGACTCATTCTTATAAGCTGGTGGCACTGTTGCCCTGAAGCAAAACCAGCTGTGCTAAGGTGGAAAGCAGCAAAGCAGGGCAGCTTTGCTTTTAAAGGCTTTGAAACCCAATGAAGCAGGATAGCTTTGGTCAGGCTGGGTGGCAGCAGCCTGGCCATCTCTATTAAATATAAAACTCAACACACAGCAGAGAAAAGGGGCTCTGGTGACACTATTTCAGCTTTGTTCTCATGGTAACCATTATGTCATCAGGATACCATGGTTACTATAATATTCCTTATATTTCAAATGTTAAAAAAGGCAGAAGGGAAGAAAAAAAAAACTTTTCCCAAAGTTGATAAAGAGATGTACTTATTCCAAATTAAGCAGTCATAAAGAAAAATCAACCAACAGTTGTTAATATTTCAGAGAAAAGCCATTTGAAACCATGAAGAACTGTTTTAATTAGTAATTGCTGTTTCTGCTGCTGTCCCTGTCAACATATGGTACATGTCCTGGGGTTTCCTCTCTCTCAGCTTGTGTCACCATCAGCTATTTTGATAAATACATACTTCAGAAGACTGAAGTGGTCGTATTCAAAACTTTGGAAGCTTAATTTCTGCATGAAGTAAAAAACCTCAATTTGTGCAAAATAAAAACCCCAAAGTTCACGATTGGGACTGTGAGGTTATCTCACTTCAGAGATTCAAAAAATGCAAAAGAAGTCTTGGCTTGGATGCCTTCAAGATGCTGAAGCATATGGCTTGAAGGAAATCAGAATGGCAGCTTGTTATTCCTTGTTTGAGGACAAAAACTACATTGATTGCAGTATGCATTCAAGGGGCCATGCCTGCAGACCTCTATGACTACAGCTTGAAAGATGCCTTTGCTGAAGAAGAGAACATGTCCTCTGATACTGGGAGAATGTATAATTTTGAAAAGGAACTGATAATGACAAGCAGAAGAGTTTTTGACAGTTTATGTAGAATAAGATCAGGAACAAAAATAAAACAGGTAAGGCATACATTTTCAAAAGGAACTGGTGTTCTTGGGAGCTTCAGTGTTAGTAATTGCTCAACTGAAGACTGCTTAGAGGAATGGGTGGGCATTCTGCACATTGTTAGTATCGGGTCCTGTGAAATGTTTTAAGACAGAATCCCCAAACTCAGCATGTTTAAAATCACAAATTCATTTTTGGAATTCCTAGCCACTGAGTTCAGGAATGCTCAGTTGGTACAGGACTGATTTTGAAAAGATAGAAGAGAGATTAACAAAATGTTAGGGGTTAAGATTTGATGGAATAGTTCTAAAATCAAACATCCTTTTGTTAGTTTCTGTAATTACTTGATCTTATCACCCCTATTATTCTTTTCCCTGATATTTGTTATCACTGATTGACATGTTGTCTTTTAAATTGGATAGTAAATTCCTAAGGCCAGGATTGTAGTTTTCCTTGTGCTTGCAGTGCATCAACTCAACAGGGCCCAATCCAAACAAAGCAGGCGAAACTCTTATAAAAGCATGAAGCTACACATGCTGGCTTTTAGGTGCTAAAAGACATCTTTTTTGCAAATAGGAATGCAATCCATTGGCAAGTACAGTATGTGAAAGGTTATTGTATTAGCCAACAAGCAAAGGACAAAATTTCTTGGCTGCCGTGTAAACCGTACCCCAAAGAAGTTAACAAGGTGTATAGTTGACTCCAAAACATTGCGCTTTAATGTGTGTCAAGCTTCTCAATGTATTAGAGTATCCTGGATATCCTTAGATTCATCTGACCTCTGCAGGAGCCCTTCTGCCAGCATTTAGCTTTCAAAATGTTGGCTTTGCATGCTTTTAGTATGCTTGCTGTTGCATATTTTACATACAAATAGTCAAATACAAAAGTTCTGGCAAAAACAACAATGATCAACAGCCAGATCTTCCTGTACATACAAATCCATAGTCTAGCTTCAGCTGCTATGATATCAGGGGAATAAGAAGGGGAGCCAGAAACATGAATTTGAATGGAAAGGCTGTCAGTGTAAAGAATCTTGCTTCTTGATTATAAAAAACCTACCATGCCAGCAAACACTTAGAGGTGTTTTTAACAAATTTTCTCTCTCCAGATTAAGCAATCAGCTGCCCTTTCTTAATGTTCACTGTACCCTAGCTGATTTTGTACATCTGTTGTAGTCTTGCAAATATTAGTAAACAAGGATTTCACAGCAAGCATTGCTTCTAGGCAGAATCAATAGGCACTTCAGATAGCTGAGGTCTATATTTCTGGGTATGTCTAAAGATATTTACCTGCTTGTCACGCTGATTCAGGAGGATTCCTACTTTAGACTGAAGAAAATTAATGTCAAAAATCGTTCTTGGGAACAGAAATACAAGCTGCCATAATAAGAGGCAGCATACACATTTGGTCTAAGAGTCCTGTAGAATAATGTTTCATAGAAAGTATCTTCTGACTTGAAATATTCCTACTAAGGTCAAAAATGTTTGAAAAATATGGAATTTCAGACAGCTCATTCAGAAAAGAACCATTTCGGTGATACTTACTAAGCTTTCCATGTGGCTGGGATAAATAAATAGCCTATGCTACTGAAGTTCATTCATTGCCAGTACACAGCAGCAATTGTGGCTGTACAGAGAAATGTATATGAATAGTAGTGGCCTCAAGGGATCATCGTATGGCAAGACAAAATGCTAAACCAGGGGATCAAACTGATTAGGACATTATGATTGATACAAGTGGGCAAAATTAATTTCCGTATCGTATTTCTAATAGATCACCACCATACAACATAATTCTTTTGGTTTTAATAGTATCTGATGTCTTAAAAATGTCTCCAGTGTATTGGAAGAAGATGAGGTTTGGCTCTGGTTTAATTAGATTTCAGAGAATATAATTAATTAATAATTTAACCTATGTATCACGGCAGGGTGACATGAGACAACATATACATAAAGCCCTTTCTTTGCTGTAAATAACTTGAGTAAGAAATCAAGAATGTGCATATTGTACATAGAGGAAGTTGGCATATGCTCTGCAAGACTGCTTTGTCTGGCACCTGAGGCTGTTTTCAAGCTTTTTCTTTGAATTCTTCTAGTTGGTATTCATTCCCAGTCTCGTTGTCACTTAGCATTACTGAACTGCAAGCAGCAGCCGTGCCCTTTCTTTCCGCCTATTGTGACAAAGCCTAGTTTATCAGGCAATGCTCAAAAGTTATTCTGAATTCTGACTTATGGGAGCTTATGAATTTAGTTTTCCCTGTTTGAAAATATTAATAATAAAAGAATGACAATAAAGAAAAACTGAATTTCAATGGGCTATGCCAGGCAAAAGTTTTCTGATGTAACTTTGGCATTTCTATCACACTGATACTCCTTTTGCAGTAAATGGAACTAATCATTCCATCCAACTAAAAGATTAGTTTTTCCAGTATGCTATTTACAGAATATGTGCAGAAACCCTTTGTTAATGCCATCAGTCGTCTTAATGCATACACATAACTTTACTTCTCAACCTGTTTTTGTCATTACACAAACCCTTTCTGCACAAATAACCAAAATATAGTATGACATACTTTTAGTTGGGTGGAAAAAAAAAAGGAATATAAATATACAAAATTCAAGAATACTCGAATGGAGCCTTTACTCAAACTAATGATTTGGAAGTAACTGTTCTGGAAAACATTTCTGCTTTTGCTTAACAGTGCTGTCTGCCATGCAATTCAGTACCTCTCCATGTGCAAAATATGATAACTGTTGAAGTTTATATACTGCAAGAAACATAGAAATTTTATTTACTGTAAAAAACATTAAACGTTTGAGAAACTAGTAAACAATGTCCAGTATTTAGTGTTTGGGTAATACACACCAGTTGGCATGCATGATACACGTGGTAGGAATCACTTGACATAGGATCTATATGGCACTCAAGCGTAGACTTCAGAAGCAAGAGAAACTGAAAGGTCATCCAAACCTAAACTGGAGAATGAGCTTTTTCTTAAGAAAGTGACTTACCTGTGGCCAGCTGTCATATCACCAAGGAGCATCTGTATCCCTACTCTGTTGCTATATCTTATTTTTCAAAATGAAGTGGGGAATGAACTGCCACAGGTCTTAAAAGGAGGGAATAAGAAGAAGATGATTAAAGAAAGAAGATGCAGTTACTCCAAACTATACAGCCCTGGGAGTTTCTGGTCTTCATGTTTCGTGATACAGGCTCATGACCAGGTCGAGTCAGGTGGAGAGTTTTTTAAATGTGACTGAAGCCAAGGCATCGAAGTGGATAGGAAGCTGGCCTTATTTTCTTTCATGTCATCTTTTGAAGCATCCTTTATAGGCCAGATACAGAGGCAGGATTCAGAGCTAAGTGGACTGTTGCTCTGTTTCTGAATGATAATAGTTATACTTCATGTTTCCGTCTATTTTCTATATAAAATAATGTCATCAAAACAAAGCAGTAAACAAGCTTGAGAACTGTTAATAGTGGTCATTAGGACCTATTGCAATGTTCTACTCTGTCAGTGAAATGGAGCCTGGTTAATTGAAAATGGGCTGTTGAAAACCATTTTGGTTTTACCCAACTTGTTAATGCTCACTTGATAGCTTGGTACTGTAGGAGAAAAGAGAGATTCAGTCCAGTACTGTGCCTCTTAGCTATTACTTGTGGCAACAGTCTCACTCTGACTGGATTTGTCAGAAGGACAAGCTGTAGGTCTAACAGAATCTCGGGAGATCTAGCTTAACTTCACTGTAGTGCCACCGAATTCCCCTGGAGAAAAAGATGATATCAGAAGCGGCTCAGGTCATAATAGAATCAATTGGGCTAACTCTGCTCTCAATTCAATGCTTTCAGTCCTGCTAACTTCAGTGGGATTGCGTGGCTGTAACAGACAGCAGCGTTTACCCATGAATGTTAGCCCTCCAATCTAGTACGGCACAATAGCAAAGGTATACAAGGCAGTCAGCAGTAAATGGTGTGAATTTAGTATCCTGAGTCTAAATGTATGTAATTCAAAACAGTGCCAAAAGGACAAGGTGACATCATTTCTTCGGTATCACAGTATCCTTGTCTTGTGCCATGTTCTGCATGACCTAGCTTGACCCCATTCTGCTCTGACTGAACCATCACAAATTCTCTTTCTTTAATCTCCTCACAGTCTCCCTAGATTTCATTCCTCTCTCCAGAGCTTAGGTAATGCTCTGGACCATCCAAGAGAGCCATTTGGCCTCTCAGCTCTAGCAACAGGGTGGTGAAAGGACTGGAAATAGCCCCTTTTCTTGGACTATGCCATGTCTCCATCTTCTCAATGAAGTCCCAGAGTTTCCATGCCTGTTGGGACAGTGGCTGCCTGTGGATGCCAGGGGGTTCCAAATGAAGGAGAGATGGAGGGTTGTGGTGAGGCACAAACTCTAAGGAAGCAGAAAGTCTGCTGAGGTCATTCTCCTGAAGTCCTGAATGAGGAGATTTCAGCTTCCAGTCAGATCAAATTCTCTGATGGTAAATGAAGGGAGAAAGAATCCTCGCAGCCTGAAGACTCTGTTTCACTCCTGGTCTGGATGGTCAAGATACTGCATCGTTGATGAGATTGCAGCATTTTTTGTGTGTTATTTAACATTGAGGATTCAAATATATCAGCAGTCCTAGCTGAGGGACAGAATAAGAAAATTTCTTCTGTTACTAAATGGTGATGGGTCAAAACTATTAAGTACTGGAGTTTCTTTCTTAAACTCTTTAAAGCTTACTTTACTTTGAACTTTTATAATTTATTAAGGAGAGATGGCTATGGACAAAACCTGCCTTACATCCTCCTTAACCTTTGGCCCCCAGGTCTTAACTTCAGAGGTGCTACTCTGAGCTCATACCTGCATATATTTGACTTAGTATATAAACCAAATGTACTCTAAGGGTCAAACTCATCCATGGCATAAGCCAGAGCAGTTCTCTTTGAAGCTGATACAAGTTCTGTCCATTTATACCTAGAGTGAACTAAGTCTTAAAAGGCTTAGAGTTTGATTCTCTCTTTCCGTGTTCTTCCTGTTACTGGCTAGAGCTGATTGGATTCAAATAGCTATTGGGACAGTTCAACAACTGGGAAACAAAAGAGTTAAAGATAGGTTTTTGATTATTTTCTCAAGTATCAACCGAAAGCTCCCTTTCCAGTTTTCACTGCAATGTGACAGTGAGAGACTCTCCTAAGGCAGTACTGAGGCAGGAATAGATCTCTTTTTCAAAGTAAAATCTGAGATCCATTTTGCTTGTTAAATATGCAGCATTTTAATCCATTGATTTAAATATCAATTCTGTGGGCATTAACTCTTTTACAACATGCAAGTCCTGTTTGTGTTTATTGATGTAATGTCCCTGGGAGCAGGAAAGCGACAAAAGAGCAACCTTCAGTTTCAATTTAATGCAACTCAGGAATGAAGTAATCTACTGTCTCTCTTGTTGATTCAGAGTAGTGACACATATCACTAATATATTGCATGCACACACAGAAATAACACAAGAGATGCTCTTGCTTGCGTTATTACTCACTTCCTACTTCTAACTTAAGAATGTGTTAGTAAGAGTGTTATACAAACTGTTGATACAGTATTAACAAGAAGAAATATAGTACAATGCATCGTAGGAGTATGGAGCAGTACAGTTTTCCTGTGTGGGTTGGAGAAAGTATTTTTTTTAATATTCTGATTACAGACTATGATTAGCTTAGTTGTCACCAGTTACAGGTGTTCTAACACCCACTTTCTCCTATTATATGGTTTCTGTCATGAGTGATGACATCATCGTCTAATCATTACAGCAGTGGACAAAGAGTCAGAATTCCTGCCTCCTAAGAGCAGTTTGGGTGATTTACTGTTTTATGTTCTGGGTCAGTCAGAGATCAGTCTCTTTATGCCTCCGTCTTTCCATCTCTAAGTAGAAATAATCTGGAGGTTGACATTTATGCTTAGAACTCTTTCTTACTCTCTCAGATGCAGTAAAAGAGCAAGTAAAAATAAGCATGCTGTCCCACATGAAATTCTGATATTTGAAAATTTGTTTTTATCAGGAATTGGGCCAAATATGAAAATGTTTTTCTTTGTGTGGGATGAAAAGTTCCA
The DNA here is from genome assembly GCF_003343035.1 of Apteryx rowi. Lineage (NCBI taxonomy): Eukaryota > Metazoa > Chordata > Aves > Apterygiformes > Apterygidae > Apteryx > Apteryx rowi. The sequence goes on from NW_020450749.1 coordinate 1,510,514, forward strand.
ATAAATGGCGGTTAGGGAAGGAAGACCTCAGATATTTCTGTAGTCCCAAAGTGAATAGGTTGTGTTTTATTTCCTGAACAAAAAAGAAATATTTTGATTTGAGTTTAGTTTGAGTTGTCTCTGTGTTGCCCAAGTTGTTTGTAGAAGTCATCATTTGGGATGTCATGCCACTGGGTTTCTCAGAATTTCCCAGGGTTGTGTAAGTCCCAGGGAGTACTGTGTTAGTTGCTCTGCTTTGTGTCCATTCAGCCTCACTGGGAGATCTCAGGTAGGAAGGAGGAAAAAAGGAGCGCAAGGCAGCTGTGCTGCAGTTCACATAATGCAGTGCAGCAGTGGAAGCTCGTGCAAATGAACAATGAACTGCCTTGGAACAAAATATTATGGTTTGGCTCAACAACCTGAAGTTTATTGGTGAGAAGGAGCAAAGGCCAGTGCTTGTGGCATCTGAAAGCTGGAGCAATCCCTTCATCCCCCTATATTCACGTAAACACTAGCAATGCCTGGGTGGTCGCCTACAGAACATGTGGCAGAACAGATGTAAGGACACAAAGTGTGAAACGACAGTGCCACTGTGAGTCCAGAGACCATTTATGAGGTGAAATGGTCATGCCTCCAGAGAGAAAGAATGGTTAACATAAAATCCCTGAAATCTGAAGTTCTGTCACAGGCCCTGGTACAGACAACTGTCCCCATCCTCCCAAGATGGAGTTGGTAATCAGCTAGGAGGTGTTTATATAGGTTCTTGTTAGAGTAAATTCAGTGAGACTTTATTCAGTCCCAATAATTCCTATCATGCCAAGCGCAGAGACATTTCATAAGGTTTCCTTAGAGTACACAGAGCCTACAGCAGCTAACCCGGGCCTCCTAGGAGGCTGAGAAGAACGTGAACCAGGACGTGTTTCATGAAGAAAATACCAGCGTATTTTCTTACAGTACAGGGTTTAGCTTTCCTTTAGCAGGAAGCAAAAGGACTGGAAGTAGAGTGGTTGGGATTTCACTGGGATGTATTTGAAGATGGATTCTTAATTCATGCCTCCTATCCAAGGAGGGCTGTAATTCTGCCTCCTGAGGCACTCTGAGCTATGCGTGCACTTGGCGCTCAGCTACTCAGCCAGTAGGCTGTTCTAAACCTCCTAGTTTGTTCTCCCTGGATCTAAATGTCATAGCTTCCTCTGAAAGCCACTTAGGATGCTTCAGGAATCCTCTCCCAAGGCAGCTGTAACCTCCTCGGAGAAAACAGCAAGCTCCAGTGAATAGCACTGAGTATTTAGAAAAGCCTCAGAAGGAGAGGGAAGGGGGAAGGACATCTGTCACTGTTTTTATTTTAAAGTAATGTTAAAGCAAATGGTTATGTCCTGTGCTTGAATGTTGTTGTACTGGATCAGAACAGAGACTGGGAACTTCCTACATTTTATCCCTGTCACCTTTGGGAGCATGAGCAAGTGACAGGAGCCAGAGGTGGGTTAATGTACAGAGCTGTTAACACTGGAGACCAGTAATGCGCAAATTACTAGAGCTTTGGGGGTCCAGATTTTCTAAAATCTCTTTGGTGGTCAAGAAAAATTTTTGTTACTTTTTTTTATTTGCATGGATAAGCCACATCCTGGATCATCCAGGGACTTGCTCTCTGGTGATCATACAGCTTGATCTGTGTATTTTTACCCCATTTCTGTACAGAACTCCCTAATATGTTGTCGTTCAGCCCCAAATTAGGACTTGGCAATTTCTAGGGCTTTTGGGAACATGGCTGTTTCTTCGTGTTTTTTTTGTTTTGTTTTTTCCCCCCTGGATGCCTGGGTATTCTTCCTCTTTTGTATTACTCTTTCTCACTTCCATTGTAGAGTCTAGGCAAAGATTGCTGCTGTGTGCTTTTGCTGGTTTTGTTTTTCTGTTGAGCTGTGCTTTTAAAAAATCATCAGGAGTGCCTCAGGCATAGGATGGGCACCTTTCCCATATGGTTTTATAAGCATAAATAAATACTTATAGAAAAGACATCTGTGGCAGTTCCCCCTCTTCTTTGATAGATCTCTCTTCAAAGCCATGGATCAAGAGAACATAGCAGATATTGAGCAGCAGGGACCATGACTCTAAGGACTGGCACAGCAGTGTCACACGTGTACTTCTAAGTCTGCATGAGTAACCTTCCAAAACACAGGTTGAGAAAACAGTAAACACACTTATCTTGTGTGCTTCTTGCCAGCAGGGGAAGAAAGTGCCTCCTGTCACTCAGAGCAACTCTCTGAGGCATGGCAGTCGTGTGGAGGCTGAAGGCGGCCTGGCAGAGGCTCCCTGCTTTCAGAAGTATGACAGAAATTCAAGTCTGCTTCCACTGAGACATTAGGAATGGCAGTGCTGAGATTCAAGAGACCAAAATTAAAATTCCAGCTCTGACACTGCCTTTTGGAGTGTCTGAGCAAATTACTGTGTGCCTCAGTTCCTACTGGTAAAAGAAGGATGATAGTATTTCTTCTCTCTGACTTTGTCTTGTATCAGACCGAGGCCATTTCTCACTAAACATGCACACTTGGACCCCAGCCCTCCCAAAGCAGCCAAGCAATAAAAAGAAAAGTAAAAATACTAGTAAGTAGGTGAGTAAGTAATTTCTAACACCTTGGAATTAATGCGAGATTTCCTAGTATTGATTTTATATACTAAAAAGGTAAGATTTATCTGTTTGTGAAGACAGGTAAGTTTTTACTGAAAGCTGTAAAACTTGCTTGAGAGACAAGCAAGTAAACAGATTTGACTGTAGACAAGTGTTTTCTTCATATAAAACCAGTGAGGCAAGAAATACATTTTTATGACTGTATATCCACTGAAAACAGCTCATCTACTGTTCTGTCCTTGAGGTTGGTGGGAGATTGGTAAGGGGCATAATCATAAGTTCCCAGATTTTGTTACTGTGCTCCAGATTTTGTTCTTTTTCTTTCCACGGCTCATTCCAGCATGACTCTGGATGTCAAAGGTTGATGGCGACAAGACAAACTGTACCTCATGCTGCCATCCTGAAACTACTTGTCTGGTTGGTAGATATAGTGCTTGATATTAACTGTGTTTTCTTAAACTTGTTTACTGGAATTGGTATTTTACAACAGAGAGTATATCTCCTTCCCAGCCAACACTTATCATTGGTTTAGAATGAACAAACCTGGTTCTTCACTGTCCAGCTATCTGGCAGCACAGAGTATTGCTTAACAACTAGCATTCTGGTTAGGCGGTGTTTTGCACTGACATAAATAAGTGTGTGAGGCAGTACAGGACAACAAATAACGAGGCTGATGTCTTAACTGTGGTATCCCATATTGGGTAAAGGGTTGTCATTTCTCATCAGCCTGCATCACTGAGGAAAGTGAAGGTCAAGGGAAACTGCAGTAACTCGGCAGCTCTGTAGATGTCACCAGCCTTTCACTCCAGCCTTCCCCCACCATTCTCTGGTAGGTACCTATCTCCCTCCAGCAATTTATTTTGTGACCTCAGAGGAACTGCTGTTTGGATGATGAAATAGTGTGTAGTACAAGTTAAGAGCTGCCAGCAATGAGCTGTGCCTGGACAGGAGATACAAAATGGAAAATGTAAACAGTAATGCAGTATTTTTTCAATTACATCTTAAGCAAACTTACTTACTTACCAGGAGTCAGAGAACAGTGTGAACGTCTTTTTGGATTTTGCCAGCTAAATCATTAGGGCATTTCCTGCACTTTGTTTAAAATGATTTGTGGAGGTTATTTGCAACATTTCTCCTTCTCCTGGAATTCTCACATAAAAATCCAAACCACATAATTTCCGTTCACATAACACCCACAGCAGGCATGCACTGTTCTCTGCTGGAGCTGGGAACTTGTCTGCAAAGTGGCAGGGGCAGTTCCAAAAGGAAAAAAACAAAAAATCAAAAAAACAGGAGAGAGAGGGGAGAAAATGACCCCCTCAAATCCTTGCCTTGCAGAGGATGACTTAGGTGCTAACTTCACATAGTGAATAGAAARCTAAGTGTGTGAACATAGGGCAAAGTGGGAGGGGAAAGGAGAACAAGGAGATGGATATCCTGATTGCTTGATGAGGTGAGATTTTTGGAGCATAAACCCAGCCTCCTTAATTAACAGTTCTGTTTGGATGTGCTACAGCAGCACACCAGAGATTTTGAGTCCCATGCTTCACTTGGTGGTAGTGGGGTGCTACTGCCTCCTGTAATAAGACCCCTGTTTACTGCTCTGAGCAAGACTGACCTCTGTTACATCAATGAGGAAAGCTTTAATTGATCTCTGTTATGTTCATGGGAAGAAGTAGATGGAGTGAGGTCAGGTTTGTACAGTATTTGGCTAGAGTACTTGTTAGCTGGAGCCATGGAGTTGCGGGGAGGCATCTAATGTAGCAATCCTTTCAGAGAAGCTTCTTTAGTTATCTTGTAACATGTATCTGCAAGGGACTTTGCCAGCATAGCTAGAACTTGGCCACCACTCCTGGAGGCAAGCCCTGGCCAGACAGACTGTGCTCAGAAAACGTACACTCATCAGTCCCAGGAAACCATTTCGACACAGGCTTCATTCGATCCCTACCCGAGACTTCAGTGGGATTTTCTGTACTGCCCCGAACAGTGGTACTTTCCCAGCTTGACATTTAAGTAAGACACAGGGACCAGGATGGAGAGATCAGAACCAGGTCAAGAGAGGGGCAGACCTTGGCAGGGTGGCAGTAGAGCCTGGCTGCTGGGATCCGCAGTGCAGAGATTTGTCCATGAGATCACACAGTCGGCTGGCCTGCCGTATAGTGCATCTGGAGGGGTTCAGAGCAGGATACGGCTTTTCTCTTGAATTTTGAGCAAGTTTCTCAGACTGATGAGGAAAATTACTAAAAAATTATGCATGTTTTCTTCAGGGTTTCCATGTTTTAAAGTCACAGCTTAAAATGTATTCAAAACTTTTGTTAGTAAAAAATCCTCAAAATGCTGAAAATACAGATTAGCTCAACCTTGCTAATGAGGCTACAGGCATCCTACTGTTAATAAGTAATTGGTATCTTTCACACCAGGCCTTTAACCCTTGGATGGCGGGCCATACCCTAATTTGATATACCGGGGTGTGTTTCAGAGAGACTCTACTGAGATCAGTGCTATTGCTATGAACTTACGTTGGTGTAATAGGAAGTAGACTTTGGCCCTAAGAGAGAGGCAGTGAAAAATGAATGTATACTATAATTCCCTGAGTGGTAGATTTTTGTATTTATCGCCATTCATTCAGGATTTGGGTCTTGGAGACTGAATTAATTTCAGATCTCCTACCACCTGACCCAAAACAAAAACCAAACAGCTGTATTTGTTACTGCTTGGTAATATATTTTTCCAGGAAAATGCAGCTTAAGCTTAGTTCTACTGAAATAGCCGGCTGTTGTTTGTGCTTTACAAAGTGTACCACTAGACAAAGAGAAAGCAAGCATCTGCCTGTTCCAGGGAGCTTCACACCTAACTTTGGTGCAGTGCAATAGCCTGTCAAAAATGGTTTTGAAACAATGTTTTAAAATCCTGTTCAATTAAAAGGAAATTAAAAAATCGAAGAGCATGCTGAGGAAATGCTTAATTTGCATTTATTGTTAAATGCAAAACAAAACATACTGTTTAAGAAAAGGGCAAACATCTGACAGTCAGGATTAATAAAGACAAGAACAGTAGAAGAGTCTGTTTTCTGCAGCACTGCATAAAATAGGGACCAAAAGAATAGTTCATTCAACATATTGACCATGCCACATTACTTAATCCCCAAGAGACACCTACTTAGATTTACGTCTGATCTCAAAATTGGGACAATCACAGGTCCCACTACCTTGGGACCTGAATCTGAGATTTTGAAAGAAGTCAACTTTACTTGAACTCCAGTGGGAGTTGGGTCCTGGCTGGAGGGAAATTTTTTGGCCTGTTCCACTGCTGTCGGTCCTCTTGGGATTCCAGCTTTCCTGCCTGGAAGCAGCAAGGAAATTGTCTTTCATACTGATTTCTGAAGGTGGAAGGCAGCATAGACCCCAAACAGTTCCAGTAGCTTTACACAGAGGGTGAAATGTCACAGTGATTCAAAATGGGGCTTCTTGATGAATGGCCACAAGGAGCTGGTTTGTTGTGTTCTCTTGCATACATTCCAGTTAGGGGTCTTGGAACTTGTGACAGTGTGCTCCTTTCCCCGCCCCCCCCCCGATGTGCTCTCTCCCCCTCAACCTGACCTTCCTGTAAACAGCACGTATGTAGGGGCTGGTTGAGCATGCGCCAACTAAGGCCTGTCTAGTATGCAAATACAACTATGAGTCAATCATCTCCCCCCCATAAATAGGGGGCAGCCCAGAGCCCCTTGAGCTCTCCTGCACGGCAGCGGGCTGCACTGCAGAACCTCCTCTTGAGCAGGGACGCCTCTCAAGGTTACTCCTCGAGGTTGAGAGATTCCTTACCTGCGACAGATCCTTGGTAAGTGATTAATAGCATGCTGAACTTTTGTGAACTTCACAAAACTTTCCTGGGTTATATCTCTGACTAACTGCACACATAATCCCTTAGACATAAACTGTTGACCAAGTCTGAGACTAGGACTGGATCCAGCCGCACCTAGGCTCCTCTCTGAAGGAGTTTAGAAAGAAAGGGGGTCCAGTCTGAACCTCGTGACTCAACAGGAGGGTCTCCATTGCACACGCATCTGACCCTGTCCTTCATGCAGTAAATAACTAAGTGAACCTTGCCAATTGAACCTCGTTAAATTGTTCTTATTTACGATTGAACTTTGTTAAGTCGCTGTCTTACTGCAATAAACGTAGTGCTGCTTCCCTCTTACGAGTGAAGTGCATCACTCCTTTCGCGACAGGACTATCCTGGACCACTGAGTCTGCTTTCTGAACAGAACAGTTTGGTTTTTAAGTGCAATAATGTTTGGAGATGGTCACATATGTGTGCAGGAAATTCATAAACACTTCATAGCCATCTACATATTTAAAAGTCAAAAAAAAAGCTTTTCAGCTGGTTTATCTCAAGAAAAAGAGTTCTGCTGCACTCTTTATGAAACTTATTAATGAGCAGACAAAAAGACTGTTAGATACTTTTGTGACGTGTAGAGTATATGATTGAAAAAGGAAGCATTTTTTCAATTAGTTACACCAATCTTGAATTATAACATAATTTTAATTGAAGTAAAGGGAGATCCACATGAATATCCATGTCATTAATCAAGACGAGATGCATTGCAATGAATACTGAATGAATAATGATGAAACACCAAGAATAAAATGTCACCATTTAGAGATACTTCATTGTAGCTCTTCCACACATTCATCCACCAAGAATACCTGAACCAGTACAGAACTTCATGGCTGATGGCATGTTCATTATGCTGAAATGTATTGAAGGAGTAGACACAATCCAGCCTTTTTGTCAAAAGCTGGTTCACCTAGAACCTGTTACAAAATTCAGCAGAGGAAGTTTTCTAAATCAGTTTTGTCAGTCACCAATTACAGTGGCATAGGCCCATCTTTGCTGGATGCTCTTGTACCAGAAATCACAGTTCATTAGAGGTAAATGTATGTATCCAATGGCAACATAGACAAACATTTACAAACTTCGTTAGTTGTTTGGAGAGAAATTTATGTCTGCTTGATGATAAATCATTTTACACTAGCTCACAGGCTTTGCAATCTGGAAGACATTGTGTGCAAATGAACCTTTGTTGTGATTATTGTTTATTTTAAACTTCCAAGATCAAATCTGACTGCAGAGAGAGAGGCAGGTTCTACCTGTAGAATTTGTGCCCATCTCTTGCAAGTTTGCTAGAACTGTAAGTGGGATCAAGCCGCAGCAATGCAACAATACAGCCAAAGTGTTGGGGTTATGCATTTTGCCTGTAAATCAGGCTCGATCTTGGTTGTCCAAAATCACGATGCAGAGTAAAGGTATTCATTCAAAATGGGAAATTAATTCACTTATACTGTAGCCAGTTTAGAGGGGCTAATGTGAATATCAAGAAACATGGTTATAGCGTCAAATCAGTTATGATAAATGAACTCTGAATCCTGGTTGCAAATATTTACACCAGAAGCTTGTTTCGTTCCCCCTTTCAGGAAACACTAATGGAGGGCCCAATTCTCTCTTCATTTTTTTTGATTGTTATAGATGGATAAAATTTAAAGCCAGACTGAAGAGTGCATTATCTAGTCACAGGCCAGGGACTGTTGTCATTGCAGTGAGCCTTGTGTGTCTCACTAATGCACAGCCTGCAGGAGGTAGGCATCCAGTTTGGGATCTGAAGACGCTGAAAATCTATTGCTTCCCCTGCTAGCCTGTTCCAATGGTTAGTCACTCTCACTCTTAAAAATGTGTTACTTTCCCATCTGGCATCCAGATATGGGAATATATGTTGGAATAGCTCTGTTGACTTTAGTGTGCTGCTCCTGCGGAGAGGAAAAGCAGACCTGAGGTCTATTTCCTACTGATCCTGAATTGGAGAGCCTGTTAGTGCTACCGGTCTGAGCACTTGGTGCCAGCTATTCTAGTCAGCAAGCTGGGATGTTCGTTACTGTCTTATTACTTTCTTATGTTTGCTCCACTAAGTGAACATTTGTTCACTGAGTCAGCTCTTACATGTCTGTTCTACCCACTCCTTTTTTCCTCTTCTCCCCCAGTGGAGAATCATTGCAAAGTGAAGTGATGCAGAGCCTGTCATTTCCACGAGCAGGGCAGGAGTTCATTCTGCCCATTCACAAGTTATTCCTGTTCTCTGAAACACACACTTACACACACATGCGCACACAGAAACACATGCAAACCCACCCAAAATCTGTCTCAGAGACTCCTGTTGAAAGCTGTCAGTTACTTTGCTCTGATATGACCTTCCTTTTAGTCTTTTGAAAGTCAAATCTTTCCTATTAAATGGGATCAGAAAGTCAGTGCATATCAGGCAGTCGCTAGAAAGTGGTAAAATTTTCATTTTGGATCAATAACGATATATGAAAGTAGCTAGATTATAATCATTTTAACACTTTTACTACAACATAATTTTGTGATATCACTGCTGATCTTGTAATTACATCGCCACCTGGTGCTTGATAGCATCATATACCAAGCTGCTGAAAATGCAGTGTTTCTATGACAATTTCTGTGGCATATGATGAGGATTTGATAAAAAATATTGGGCTCAAAAGGTTTCTTCTGAGAGAAGCAGGATGGGCACAGTTGATAACAAAATGCTGTAGCCCAGGTGTCTGATGATTTTGGAATGTGCTGGTTGCTACAGTCCTCACTGTCATTTAGAAACACAGTATAACCCCGTAGTTTAATGCAGTGGTGGCCTTTCTGGGGGACACTGAGGTAGATGTTGCACCCCTGTTAGCACCAGTCAGTGCAACATATGCTGCAGGTCAGCGGATTGCAGGGGCGATACTTCCTCTTCATCCTCTTCATCCCAGTGTCTGAGGAATCACCTGATTTTTGAATCTTCACTCTTCACCATAGAAGAGTGATTTTTCATTTATTTTGCTTTCGGTGTTGGAAGGGAACTGAATCACTAATTTGGAGCCAGATTCTGCTTCCCTTAAAGTGAATTTATTCTTGATCCTGAGAGAAGTCCCACAAGGTCCCAGAGCTAGGTCTTTCCCCTCTGCTATACTGCACATACAGTGAAAGAAGCTGGAGGCAATAGAGTACTGTGTCTCTCAGGATGTGCTGGGCAGATCGCCCCTATGGATCTGATTTCATCCTCTTACTTCATTTCATGGTTTGGGATCACCTCCTTGTAGGTCTGATACGGAAAAGACTCTATGTCCAGGTCCTAATACACTGTGAAGCTGCATCCCTACCAGCTTGGCTGAAGGAGTTTGTGCTGCTGTGACAAGTAGCTCTGTTCCCTCTGAGTCAAGGGAGCCCTGGAATGGCCTCTTCCTCACATCCTCTTTACACATTGTCTTGAAGGGGATGTTGTTGGACAACACCCGGAGAACATCCCATGCTGTGCTGTCCTACAGAGAGTTTCACAACCGCCTTACTGTGCAGAAGGGAACCGGGAACGTGGCCACAACCATTTCCTAAGCTCCTTACACTGTGCTGTGGTTTTCAAGAGCTTTTGTGTTCCAGGCCAAGCCGAGGTGCCAGCTCACCCTTCTACCCCAAAATGTGTGCTTGCAGGCAAGAGAAGCATTCCCCTGCGTCTCACTTCCTGCTGCTACTGCCAGAAGCAGGGGTAACATGATGGGGGTTGGGGCAGACAAAGGCACGAGAGGCGTGAGCAGGGCATTGGGGTGGGTTGGTAGCTAGGAGCAGGAAGAGGTGGGGCAGCAAGAAGCCCAGCAGCTAGAGCCCTGTGATGTTTTTTCTATTGGGCTCTCCCCTGCCAGAGAAGAATGAGGCAGACTAAAATTTAGAAGGAGTAGGGCTGATCAGGTTTGTGAGGACCGGAGCAGAGTGATTAAGCTGGGGCAGAGGACAAGTTTGGTGCCCGGACGTCACCTCAGAGAGGATCTGCTCCCAAGAACAGCATTTGGTCCTTCACATCGCACATTCCCCTATCCCTCCCAGACTGTGAAGTTGCCATTAGGAAGGGGGGATAGCAGCCTCGCTGCAAGTCCTGACCCCCATCTGCCCTGCATCACATTAACTTGTCTCCTGTCCATGTCAGAGCCACAGCTCCTCTTTTGTGGGCCCCCCAAGACCCTTTCAGGATCTGTGTTGCTCAGCTGTCATACCAGCCGTGGTCTGTCTGTGGAAACAGGCAGACCTTACTTCCAGATGCTGATTGCTCACAGCCTTTTTCTCTTCTTCTCCCATTCCACAGTGTGCTCCAGGTGGAGGAACTGCCCTCCTGGCTCCTCTTGCTGGGTTCTGCAAGCACCTTCTCACCTGCAGAGGTGGCCCTCACCACCCCAAAAACTTGGCTGGGGAGAGAAGTCACCCTTGGTCTCCTGCAACCCCTTTGGTTATTTCCTTATAGCTCATCCTGGGTAAGGGCCAGTGCTCTGTGCTCCCTGGCTTCCTGCAGCTGTTGGCTCCTCAGCACTCAGCAAGTGACTCTGTCCCACCTAACATAACCTGCGTTTAACCTGGAGTACATTTCTAACTAGTTTCAACTTAGGGCATTAAGCAGGAATCAGTGGTGCTGTCTGGTCCTGAGGCCTGAATTTGGGAGGTGCTAAGTATGTGCAGATTCAATTGACTTAATTTGGGGCTGTTATGGCTCAGGAGTTTGGCCATGAGGTTCTCAGTGAATAACCCAGCACATCCAGCCAAATCTGAGTTTATGTTCATCAGCCAAGTGAAGGGAATTAGATGTATTGACACCAGATGAGGATCTGGCCCTGAAATATCTGTAAGGCAAAGCATGGAAACACGGAAAGCTTTCACAGATATTCCATTTTATGTTTTGTAAACTTTCCTGCTATGTTGCTAGGGGGCTTTTGAGATGTTTGAAATCAGAGCCAATTCTCCCCCCCCCCCAAACTTCCTTATTGTTCTTGCCACCATTTCAGTTCTCTCCTGGCTGGAAAAGACCCTATTGCTGACCTATTTCCTGCCCCTCTAGCAGTACCAGGGACTGCACGAGGAATCCTTGTTTTATTTCACTTCAGACGCTGACATTGCACTTTGCAGCTAGCTGGGCTTCATCTGGAGAGTATAGTTCTTGTGCTTCCTGATGTGAGTCAGTTCTGAGGAAAGTATTTAACCTTTTTGTCAAAGGTTAAACATATAAAAGGGAAACGTGAAGCTTTTGTATTCCTGTTGTTGCCACATTAAAGAGAGCAGCTTTCATGCCTGAGCTCAATCTAACTTTTCAGGGCCAGGGAGGGGGGGAGTATTTCTTTCCGTATCCAATTCAAAGCTGCGGTTTACTGCACTTGTTAAGGAAGATATATGTTTGAACAGGGCTACGTGACAAGGGTCATTCATTGACTCTTTCCATTGTTTTTTTCTTCCTAATATTCCTCTCTTGCCTTTATTCCCCCAACTCTCGTAACAGATTTAAAAAGGCTTGGATGGGCTTTTGTATTAAGTGAGCCTATTAGAATTTCTCAGAATGGTCTATTTCTATATAAAATATACAGAACTTATAAGCAAAATAAATAACAAGCACTCCTTTGCTTGAAACTTGCTATTTGTCCCTACCTGTTCTTACAGATGCTGTATCATCTGAATACATCTTTCTCCACTGCTTAGCTGAGTAACCTGTTTTCTTATCTGTAATTACCAGGATCGATGACATAGCTATGTTACCTACAATCACATGCCTCTTCCCACTGACTAAATACTTAACGGGCATACTCTGTTGTCATGATCCAGATGACTCTGCCAGAGAGCTCATTCCTAAAGGGCGTTTTTGTTTCTAGTTTTGCTGTGTGTGTTAACTACTTCTGTCTTTTATGAAGCTTAGGAACATACCTATTTCTGTTTAGGGGCAAGTCCACAAGTGACCTGCTGGTGGTTCCACAGCTAATGCACCACTGATAATTTGTTGACATTTATTTTTGTGGCTGTATCTGAAATAACTGACTGAAATCAATTGGCAGTGGTGCGCTTCAGTTCATCCTCTGTGGGGACTGAGGCATAGCAGACATGGCTTGTGGCAATACAGTTGTCATGTCATCTTCTCTTCTTTAGATATAGATCTAACAAGTCAGATGATAGGTGCTCCTACACATGAATGTTTGCACCAATCTTTTAAACTTACAGGGGCTAAATCATGGTTAAGATCTTAACTGTAGGTACCCATATTTTCAAGTGTTGTCCAGGATGTTTCTCCTAAAATACCACTTCAGGTTCTGAGACTAAGATAGTTGCAATTATATTGCATTAATACTGCTCCTTCCAGAGAATTATCCTTCAACAGACATATATTAGTTGGGGATCTGGGCTAGTGTTTCTGCATGGTGTTGAGTGCAGTGCTGTGCAGAACTAGTTTGCAGTCTCTACACAGCTGTTGTGTTGTGTAGGAGGGACAAGACCGCGACTGACTAGTCTAGTGTCTGAGAGAGAACCAGAAACTGAGTGTCGTTCAGTCCTTTCCATAACCATTAACCATCTGTCCACATGAGCTGAAACTCACAACAACCACTGCCTGTTAAGTATTATCATCTTTCCCATTTTAGAGATAAGGAAACAGACACAGATTAAAGAATGACCAAGGTTATCTGAAGAGTCTGTGAGAGAGCCAGGAAGAAAATCTGCAGTAACCACTAACTGCAGGTTTGCTCTGGAATCTCTGTTGCTAAAGGCCTCCATTCTAGCAGATAGTTAGATTGTTCTTGCCTGGCCTCGGTTTTTCTGCAACTCTATAGGACTGTGTCATAAGTAGACAGCCCCAGACAACAATTTTGCAGGGCTGGAAAGATACAGTTTTGAAAGGGAAAAGAGGATAAACAAAAGATAAAGAATAAAGAAAAAATAGAAACGTCATTCCCAAGGGAGTGTTCCTGACAATCTGTTAACTTTTCATTGGCATGTTCATAACTACTTCCAAAAAAATGTCACAAACTCTTAGCAGAGCAACTTGAACTTCTGCTGATGAATTGAAGGAAATTTGTTCTAAAGAAAATACATCAGACGAAGTTAACCCACAATATTGGATCAGCCAAAAACAACACCACGGAACAGGAATTCCTTTAATTTAACAATACCATAATCTCGTTGCAGGCTGAGCAGTAACATTAGCAACTGCACATGTAACACCTTCTCTTAAAGTTGAAATTTGGCAGTACTAACTTTTAAAAGAAGCACCCCCCAAACAACCTTAATCCTCAGTTTAGCTGCATTTGTTTGATTAGGAGGATTTATGAGTTAACCACTTATAAAATCCAAATCAATGTAGCATTAGGATTCCTATATTATATTCCAGGCATCCAAATAATGGGTTATTCAACATATACTACAAAATAATTCAACTGACACAGTGTGAATGCTTCACTGCATGAACTGTGGAGGAGTGCTGATTTTCCATTGCTCTGTTATGTGCTTCATTCGTTGTAGTTCTGTCTCCTTCTGCAAGGCAAACTCAGGCTGTGCTTTTCTTAATTACATCACTTTCACTGAAAGGACAAAAGTAACCACGGTGAATCATGCTGTCAAGAACCTATGCATCACCTTCCATAGTTCTTCATTTCATTATAATTAAGTGCCTTTTGGTCCAAAAGCTGACTCCTTCCAAAGCTAGAGTAAAAGTTCTCTGTGGGGACCTGCTGGGGCTCAGGAACTGGTGGTGGTACAGTGCTATTGGAGATAAAGCACAAAGCAGCTGCGAGGTCATCAGCGCAGCTCCTGAGCTCCAGAACTAGCCTTGGCCTCCTCCGTGCTCCCCTGTGGAGGGACTTGGAGCAACAGACCTGACTGCAGATCTGTAGGACAAGCACAGACCCATCCTCTTGCGCACACTATAGGCCTTGCTGTTTGCCCACTGCAGGGGGAATCTGTACAAACACATGCAATTCCTGCGCACGGCTTCTCTGGACCTCCTGCACCTCCCTGGCTCTGAGGCTGTGCTACACCGGTGATCTGGGCGTGTACTTGGACAGGGATTTCTTCCATCTAACTGACTGCCTGAGTTAGAAGTGCAGTCACACCAAGCTCTGTAGGTTGATGGTTCCAGATGTCATTAAATCTTCTCTACAGAACAGATTCTGTGACACTAGTAGATCTTTAGGACAAGAGACCAGTGAGAAGCGAGAACAGGCTGCTTATATGAGCGAGGATCTTTTCTCCCTCACTCCCTTCCAAAACTCCCTGCTGCTCAACCAGGTCCTGAAATATTGAACAAACAAACAAACAAACAAACAAAAACCCAAACAAACAAGAACATCTAAAAAGGGTTCCAAAGGCATTTTTCTTTTTTAAATCTCCTGCTAGCATAGTGATCTGTGGAAACATGACTCAGGCAGTTTCTAAATAGAAGGTGGCTACAATGAGAAGAAGTGCGCAAGTGGGAATTAAATGAGGGGACRGGAGAAAAGGATGGCAGATAATTTATAGGGATAAGGAAAACAGTCTGAGTTTTAACCTTTTTTTTCGCTTATGTTTGTCTCCTCTGCCTTTAACTGTTTTAAGCCTTCTAAGGGCTCTGTTTTGAGTGTCATTTGCATTAATAATTGTTAAATATAGCATCTCTATGTTCATCATAGGAACCTACCTTGTTTCTCTACGGGCTGCCAAAGGGAGGCTGGTGATCTGGATTACAGGGGACCAAAAGGACAGAGATCAGATGTCAGAGTGAAAGAGGAATGAGGAAATTGCTTATTCCAGGCCTGAATGGGCACATATTTTTTACTAGGTGTAGTCTTTATTGCTGTGAACAATCCTACTTACGTCAAAAGGAATAGCCAAGAATGTTATTCAACCTAGATCAGCCTCTGCTGATCTAGGTCCCTAATGGAGGAAAAGAACCCCAAATATTTTAAAAGCAAAGAAACAAAATAAAAATAAACCAGGAGCTGTGGAACAAGCTCAATAGGAACTTTTGCCAGATCAGCTAGGAAGTGGTACTGCGAAAGCTTAATAGAGAAGTTACTTGCAATGACAGTCTGAAGAAGTGCAGAGTGGTGTGGGGTCCAAGTTTGGGCTTGGACCTGCCAAGACTCTTAGGACTCTGGGCATTGTCTGGGAAGCACTCCTCAATGTGCTGATCTCTAAGGGTGGGCAGAATCATACTGCCTGTCACCTTTCAGAAGTAAGTCCAGGATGAGGCTTGTATTTCAACACCAATATGGTCGTAAGAGGGTTTGTGCATCATGGGGAACAAGAATGGGCTGCCCATGAACATGATGAGGGGGACCAAAGGCACAACATCGATGCCTACAGGCCAGGCCCTACATGGCATTGTTTATATCCAGGAATGAATCAGCTTAGGGAGATAGAATTACGTTGCAGAACCTTCTTTCATGCGATTTGAGGGGCTGTCTTCTCAGGATAAATCTGTCTCAAAATATACTACCATTGGTTATATAATTTGACTGCAGTTAGCTAGGAGACACTACCTTCCCAGGCTGCTGAAGATCAGAGACCGGTCCTGACCTGGACCAGTTATTCTCCTTTATCAGACCGTTATTCCCTCTAGGACAGGATGCTTCACAGGGAGGGAAGTCTGTGTGAAGCAAAGTGATTACTTCTGCTGTCATCATTCTGCACAGTGCAGGCTGTAGGAGAGCCTCCACCTACATTCTGCTTAAATAAAACCAGTCCTTCCATTCACAGCATCTGTACATCCTCCTGTGTTTAGCCCCAGAGTACTAAAACTCTGTGCATATTTGTCAGTGATATGGCCTTTTTTTTTCGTGAAGACATTAAGACAGTTTCAAGTCCAGTTTAGAAAGAAAGTTGCTCTTTTTGAATTGGATTTGAATTGAGAGAACCTGGGCTCTTTTCCCAGCTCTGCCATGTACATCTTGCAGTCTTGGGCAAGTCTTAGCTCTGTCTGTTCTGAGCTATTTGGGCCAGGCACTTTCTCATTTGTTATGCATACATACAGTGCTTAGCGCGAAGGGGACTCCAACCACCCATGAGTAACCAGTGAACAGATGGCTGTAAGTTGCCAATGTGACTAGGTATTCCCACTCTGATAGTTTTTGTAGAAAATTTAATCTTTAAAAAAAACCTGCCAACAGCACAAAAACAGAGGTATTTAACAGAAAAATTAAATGAAGGGGTCCATTTTCAAAATATCTGTCTCCCAACTCTGAAATGTGAAAAAGACTTTCCACTGTAGGAACAGAGGCATAGTGGATATACTGGTAAAGTCCTGCTAAAGCCAAATGTCAATGCTGTGTTTTGTTAAGTCCGCAGCAAACCTGTCTTTTTGACTTCTAGAAATGGAGTCAAAAAGACTCTTGGGACAGATATTTCCTTAGTCTCTCGCTTGCATTCACTCAAATGAGTTCTTTACAATTAGGAGTTTCCCCATTTGGCAGTACTTCTGCATTGTCACAGTCAGAGATGACATAATGAAATACTCTTACGCATATTCTTGAGCTCTTTTGGGTAAAAATAGTGATCCTCAGCTTTAATCTTCAGAACTTCGCGTCTCAGTGCAGCTATTCTGATGACAAGAGTGAGCTGATCTGGCTAAGCCAGGAAACAGATGTATCCTCTTATTCTTAACATAAATTGTTGGGGGTTAGGTTTTGGTTAGCTGCAGTCCTAATCTCACTTTTGATCGAGTGCAGAGGAAAAGAGTAATTAGTGAAGTATTAGTGTTATTATTATTTCCTGGCATTAACTCTCCTGCTACTTGTCCATCCTTTTTTCAGGCCCAGCAAAATGGTGTGGCTTTAGCATTCGAACAGCATTCGTACTGTTGGTCCTTCTCTGCACTCTGAAGTCATCCCGTGTTCACTCCACCAAGCTAGCTAAAAATGAAACTCCCACTGACTGCGTCCACAGTTTTGTGGGTGGTAAGTGCCTTACAACAGTATAGTTTATGCAGGAAGGGGAATAAGTTTTATTAGTGTAGTTTTCATACTAGAATAGCTGCATTCCAAATGCACTGTTATATCTGCATAAGAGATACAAGTAATAACTAATGGTTTGTAATAACTATAATTTTAATAATATACAATAACTGATATTTATTAGTATGAATAATAGATTTTAAAATTAATAATTCCCTTTCTTAACATGGCTCTGAAAGGTACAAAATCCCTGTTTGGACCAGGCCATCATACAGGTGGCTGAGGCCCAGAAAGAGATGAGCTGATTTGCCAAACATCACAGCCAGGAACTGGCCCTTCATCTTCTGATACTGAGACCTACAACTAGGTGTAGGAGTTTCTTCCTCCCGTGTACCTTCCAGGAGGATCAGTTCCTCAGCATCCCTGACTCCTTTTTGCTTGCCCTATTGCAAGTAGCATAATCCTTGTGTCATCTGGGTTGTGCAGCAGGCTGTACGAACACATCCTTCCCTCCTAACATCTGGTCTGGATAGATACCCCAGGGACTGTGAGGCGACGCAGAGTACTTTTTTTTCTTCTCCTTTTTTCCCACTTTTTTTAAGCTATTACATAATAGTTGATTTTTGGCTGCTGTAGTTTTTCCTGGTGAAAGTTTTTAGTTCCTCAGCAGTAATGATAATGTTTAGGACCATATTGCAAACATTTATGTAATTTTTTTATACAAACTCATTGCATATGTACCTTGTCGGTTACTGTGATCATTGTTCTAAGTCTATCACAACTCCACAGCATAAGGTAGTTATGAAAAGATATGTCTCCTGTATATTTCATTCTCTTAAGAAACAGAAAACCCAGGATATATTTTGAAGGTAAGATTTTCAAAGTAAAACAGGCTTTTATTTAAAATATCTGTGTGTTCAGGCTGAAATAATCATTCAAGAGACAATACAGTTCATTTCCATAAATCTCTTTTGACCTTTCTCTGTCATTTTAATTTGTTTTTGTTGTGATCAGCTGTTTTTAATATGTTTTGAAACTTAAATTTAAACCTACAATTACCCATTAGAATCTTTACGACCACTGAGGCAAATTCAGTTCTGAGGCAAACCAATGAAAATCAATGCAACAGAGCCATCATATGTGCCTGCAACAGTTTTGTGTTGCTGCCTCCCAGCATCAGGGCCAGACACAAGCACCTGCTCTTTTAACAGGCTGGGAGCTCTAGCCCACATGTGGCAGAGCGAGGAATGCACAGCTGTACAGCTTCTCTGGGCACAGTACAGCAACATCGTCTCCTCAGAGGGATCATGATTACCAGGGTACTTATTCCATAGGAAATGTGGGTATTCCTGTCTCTTAGACATCTGAATAAGCAGTAGTGAAACATTGAAGTTGAGTGGTAGCTAAAAGATAGCTACACACTACACTATCACTACCATTTCTTAGACTGCTGAACAGGAGAGGGAACTGTCCTCTTCCACACTCGCACTCATTCTGTTATGTTTCTTGCTCGGTGATGGGTTGCAACTCATTGTTAGTCTTTTCAGTCTCTTCTGTCCCCATGGAACCTCTGGATAGTAGAAAATAATGGCACAATGTGATATAAGTTGGTATATTTGCTAGTGCTGGCCGAAAGGTTAATTTTGTGCACCCTCCCCATTTTTCTTCTTCCTCTCCCTCTTCACCACAAATGTTGAATATAACAAAGGGTGCTGATTTCAAACAGAAACTCTTAAAGAAAAATGCACATCTTTTACACAAATTGGTTTGTTTAATTAAAAAAAATCTATAAAAATTCTCAATAGAAACTGTTCAACTAATGCAAGTATTTTAGTTTGGATTAATAAAAATAACCCATCTAAACTGACTTGGGGGACCCATCCATGCTCCAGTGGTGTGTGCCCATTGCTACAGCTATTGTTTTCTAGAGAAACTCTGCTCTTTCAGATGATACACCTCTGTTAAAGGCAAAATTTGGGGACCAGAATGTGCTATTATGATTTCTATAAGGTTACAGCATTCACAGCATGCACAGTAGTAATTTGGGGTGTGATAGCAGAGTAATGCAGATTGGAAAGGCCTCGTATTACATCATCTTTGGTGATTGAAAGTAAAAATTCTTGAAATGGGTGGAGGAAGAATTGTTACAATTCCCTGCCACCCTGAAACGATGAATGCTTGGAAAACTCCCAGAATGTAATTAATCAGTCCTAAAAAGTAAATATTTCTTCTGCACAAAAATATTTTAGACCTGTCAGTAGCTGATTTTGATTATTCTTGTGTTGGATTGAGGTTTCTATCATTCGACTGGTTATTTGTAGACAGATGGCCTCTTGTAGTGTTAATAAAAACAACTTATGTAGAACGATTGGGCTGTATACTAATTGGGGAAACACTGAGGGATTAGGAAAGAGGATAGCCTGCCAAAACCTAGTTTCTGTTTATACACAGTTAATTCCTTCTCATACCAAATTAAGCTTTTCTTCCTCAGGCATATTCAGTTACTCTGATCATGTAAGACTAAGAGTTTGGGATGCTGAGAAATCGAGGTTTGTAGGTCAAACTCATCTTCCTGTGAAGTTTCAGTGCTATAACAAAGAATAACTGATCTGCAAGTATGTTTCTGAGTTGATTTAAATAGCTAAAACCCCCAACTTCTGAACCTTTGCCAGCAAATCTTCAAAATGCTGTAAACTCCAGATGATGAAAGAAAAGCTGGGAAAGGACTGAGCCATGAGCAGAGCTGACCAAAAGACAACTGAAAGGGAAATTTTTATACCTGTCATTGTTTCACTGTGTATTGTTCACTCAAATCAATGCAGAGAAACAGGCACTTCTAGAATGCTATCTGTCTGCCTAAGTGCCTGCATCAGATGAGCTGCACTGTGCCAAACAGTTAAAAGACTGTTAAGGAGCCTGGAGTGACTGCATCATATGTAGTTGCCCCCACTGCAGGTATCTGTACTTGGTCATCTGAATTCTACCCCAACTGCCTGATGTTTGATGGCTGTTCTGAATGCCACAGATTACTGATCACAATGTGCTGGTGCTTGTGCTCAAGCAGAGTAGCTCTCTGGCTCGTCTAAGTTGTGCTTCTCCTGTTGGCTGTTGATGCTGAGACAAAGTGCATCCTGTCATGAAAGGAAATTATATACAATGCAGTTCAAGGTATCAAAACTGTTGCTGGGCTGGCAGAGAATTTAATTTAGTGCATGGGACTTAATGCTGCAAAGATGAAATGCTCTTATTCAGATGAGAATGAAAGCCTTGTGGTTACCCTATCAACTGAAACATGTGGGGCTGCCAGTCACCCGACCATAAAAGCACTGATATACTAATGAACATTGGGAACATCTTCCTAGTCCTTCATCTTGCTCCCCTGAGAGTGGTTTAGCTGAGACAGGATGATTCACTGTACTATTGGCGTAACCTCACGTAGTTTGCAGTTTTACTGTATCACTGGTAATCCATTTAACTCAAGCCTGAACAGGATCAAACAGGTGCAGCGCAGACAAGAGAATATGAGACCAGTGCAGGCTGGGAAACTCCCTCTCTCTTGCTTCTTAATTTACTTTTCCATATAGTTCTCCAGGCTTTCACCAAATGAGTTTGGTATTTACAAGTCTGGACAAACTTTTCAAAAGAGAAACATTTATATTTTGGTTCTTGATGAATTGTTCCCACAAAAACATCAATGTCAGGGTCTAATCATGTGGACGCACTACAGATTCCTAGATCTTTACATCCAGAGTCCTGAGCTGCAGACTGCTGCATGCTGGAAAAATACCCTGGAGAGGCATTACTACACACTTAGCCTGTTGTTGTTCTCTCTCTCTCCTTCTCTTATTCCCTGGGCTTCTGCTGTTGGCCACTGTCATATACAGAATATTGGGCTAACTGGACATTTGATACAATCTGGTGGGTCTCACTTTCTATATAACATGAGCACCTGCTATGATAGCAGAGCTGTCACTGTTCGCCTGGTCAGGTCCCAGTGTGGCCAGTCCTACCTAACTTCTCAAACTCCCAGCAACCCAGCACCAAGGTAGCACAACACGGTACTTGGACTAACAAGGTTAGCTGGTTTGATGCATAAATGCAGGGTGGCAGCTGGTGGCCAGCTGGTGCAAGGCCAGCACTAGTGATGCTTATGGGACTGAAGAGCAGCGGAGATGTCTGCCACCCACTGAGGTCTCCGCAGGGTCTTGTGACAAGTGGTGTGGTTTCCTGTGCTCAGGTGTTCAGATTCTCTTCCAGCTACTACTATAGCATGCTTATGTGGTAAGGGTCTGTATAATGCTATTTGGGTAAAAAACTTATAGAAGAAGATAATACAGAATATTCTTAACATAATATTAAGAATATTAATAAGAGTATTAAGAGTAGCTATGGAATTTCCCATTTTCGTATGAGCATTAACCTTCTTCAGAGTGCTGTATAAAGGCAGTTTGGCGTCATTTTCCTGATGGGAAGCTAGAGCAGCTTTTGTAGACAAAATATAGAAAGCTGAGTGCCCTGTATTATAGTTTAGAAGATCAATAGGTCCCTTTGTTTAGGGATCCTGATGTTAAAAGAAAAAACCTCTTGTTTATATGCTGCCTTGGCCTATTAGCCTTGGTCGTTACTAATAAAAGTTCTTTCAGAGCACTCTGAGTGACTGGAGTCTTAAACAACTTTCTGTAACCAGCAAAAGCATTAAATAGGAAAATATAGGCAAGAAAAAAGCCTCCTAAAAAACTTCTCTTTTTTTCTACAAGCAGTGTGTCTTTGGGTATGAATATCAGAGTGGGTAGAGAATGAACTTTTGCTTGGCATGGAAATATGCACTAAGTGGAGATTAAAAAAAAGATTCAGGAAATATTCTTAGCTTATCAGTTCTATGGGTGTATTAGCAACTTAGATGAGAACAGTTTTCATGATGAGAAATTGACTGTGCATGCTTCTGAACTGTTATGGCAAAATAAGAGGAAGGGGGAAGTTTAATAATTAATGGTTTGGGTTGGGCTTTTTTTTGTGTGTTTTTACATATCTTTTAACAGCTGTGGGCAGGGGAGCATGGAGCGGACATGTTTCTGTTCTCAAATGGGAAAAAAAACCCTTCAGAAATTTTCATTGGACAACATTCAAAAACTAAAAGCATTCAAATTTTTCCCCAGGCAAAAGAGGCCATTTTATGAAAAGACAAATCACAGGAACCAGCCAAAACAGACCTGATTTTTCAATAGTTTTTTTCTAGGTTTGTTTTAACATAGTCTTCATTTTCACACCCAACCAATCGCTGTGTATAGACAGCACTACACATGCAACTTCAAGATAATAAGAAAAATGAGTCAATAAAATGATATTTTAGAGGACGGCCAACATTTTTGAAACGTCATAGATGTTTAGGTTTAGCCTTCTAAAGAGGAATATCTTGATTTTTCATAAATTCTGGACATGTGCATCCTGTTGAAGTCATTCAGAACAGGGGCTAATTTGAAAGTCAAGTCACTTTTCTAGAGACTTACATACATATTCTGAGGTACAGCTTTTCTTTCTAGAATGTGTAAAATCAATGCTGTCTGAGCTCCTAGTGCATTTAGGCCTTCTAAAAATCCTGTCTTGTGGACTCAGACTTTTGGCATTCAAGTCCAAAGCCTGTTTTGCTAAAGATTCCACATTGCTGCTATGTCTCCATCAGAGCTAATCTGGACTGGTGGGGAATTTTTAGAACAAATCTAGCCTGGGCAATGTCAGAGAGGCCGTTCTTGCTTTTTGGAGAAGTATTTCAAGACAGCACTGTAGCAGAGCATTTAGTTTGTGTGTTATACTCCAAGCCCAGGTGTAGTCACACTGCCCTCAGTGCACTGCACGAATGCAGAAAGTTGAATGTCTGTGATTACTCTGCCAGTTCAGTGGCCAGCAGTCAGGGGCAAACAGTCAAACGCTTGCCACCTGGAGGCTTCTTCCTACTCAGTGGGACCCTCTGCCCTAGTTTTGTTTCTCTCTTTGCAATCTCACGTCATATCACCTCTTCAGTTCCCAGAGCCCCTGCAGAAGGCATCAAATCTCTTTAGTGACTGAATTGGAGATTTGTTTGGTTTGTCGGCAGCCGTGCAGGCCTGTATAATGGGACGGTAATGATGTCTCTGCAGTGCTCCCGGGAAACTTTCCTTTGCATTACTTTGGTATCCTATAAAGGTCGCCATTGTTTTAAAGGCTACTTTTGGACACTGAATTTCTCGGTAATTCTTGCTGATTTCAGTGGCTGAGGCTGAGGCCAGCTCTCTGCCTTGCCTGACCTCCTGTGAAGAGGAAGCAAGACAATCCTTTATTTTTTCACAGAGGAGAAAAAGCCCAGTTCCCAATTCAATTTGCAGCGCTCTGCAATGCAATTCTCTTGCAATGCTTTTTTCCCTCCTCTTTCTTCTGTAAATTGCAAGGGCCTCACCATTTAGCTGCAAGCCTTCCTTGGCAGCTACCTGTAGCAGGTAAGCAGTATTGTCAGATAGCTCCCTGCAAAGCTATGAGTTCTGCTACAGGAACTTCAAATGAGCTAAGAACTGTGGAGGATGGGTACAGTCGTAAAAATTGCCCAAAGCGAGAAGTCAGATGTGCAAGAGAGACTAACAGCAGTGCCTCAGTGTCAGCATTAGTGAGTCGTCTCCCTATTGGCACTAAGCACAATGGTGACACTGCCCAACAGTGATCCCGGAAGACTAGGCCATTTGCATTTCTTGCAAATAAGTAGTTTCTTCTCCACCCTCTGTAAGATAAAGGTCTTCATTTTTTTAAGCTATTGAGACCACTCTCTGTTTACTGAGCTCAGTTACATTTCAACAACTTATGTGTATTAAGTGTATTATGTGAGGGTGACAGAGCACTGGAACAGGTTGCCCCGAGAGGTGGTGGAGTCTCCTTCTCTGGAGATATTCAAAAGCCGCCTGGATGCAATCCTGTGCAATGTGCTCTAGGTGACCCTGCTTGAGCAGGGGGGTTGGACTAGATGATCTCCAGAGGTCCCTTCCAACCTCAGTGATTCTGTGATTCTGTGATTCTGTGATTATATGACAGCAGATCTCCTTGTCATTTATGCAATGGGAAAAAAATCAAGATGAGTAAACTCATGTCTTATGAGTCAGCAGACATAAGCTCTGTTTCTGGCTCTCACACAACCTCTCTCCGCAATCTCGGGCAAGCTACTTAATCACTTTCTATGCAATCTATAGAAAACTTCCTTTCTCTCTGTCTCCTATTTTATCCATCACCTCTTTAAGGCAAATGTTATCCTCCCTCCTCATATTTGTGTAGCACCTACTAACAAGGGAACCTTGCTCCTGGTGATCCCTAGGCATCACTAGAATTAAAAATAAGCTAGTAATATCTGAGTAATCAAAACCTGCCATTTCCTTATTCCAACCTGCATTCCCTAAACTTGTTCTCTGGATGTCTTCCAAAATTTGCCAAACTAGAAACTAAAGCACTAATAAGAATGTATCTGCTGTCATGTAATTTGGCTACAAGTTCCAGAAATAAAGAATTTTCAGTGCTGAAAGACTGAGTACAGATGCCATGACAGTGGGGAACAAGGCTACAAAGAGAGAATTGGAGCCATGAGCTGCCTGGCTGATACCGCAAGGAGTGATCTTCTCTTTGTTCACTGTAACATTTTCTGTCTCATTTTCTTCCTGCCAGAAAGCTGTGTACAGGCCAGCAAAACCCAGGAAACACGCATTCTCTCCTCCCCATATGTGTAACACTTAGAGGTACTAGGGGGCATTTATTTCCTATTGCATTGGCATCTGAGGTTCTTTGTCCTATAAGAGATTTCCAGATATGGATCAAGGAATGGAAAGGTGCAATACTTCTTAAAGGGTTTTCTTTGGAGCCTGGCAGAAGTTACACTACATGAGATATCACTCTTAGAGAAGAAGCTGAATTATTATAATTGCAGAACCACCTCCCATACCTCTGCCATCAGTGGGCATGCTACCAGTAACTAAAAAGTAGTTCTGAAGTTTGGGCAATTCTGACAATGACCTTAACGGCAGGTTTTGAGAAGAAATAAAGCCTGCAGAAGAGGGGAAAAGAGAGCAGACAAATGCATCCACCAGCCTTCTTTCTCAATCATTTTCAGGTGGGCCCAATTTTGCCTTGATACCACTTTTAGGCAATCACCTTTTTAGGCATTATTTAAGGGCCTTGCAAGTACTTGTATGATAGCAGTCTTCTGCTCCACACTCACAAGCCCATGAGGAATATCTGTGTATCAGGACTTAGAGCTGCTTCAGTAGTGCAATGTCTCCTTCAGCATGAAGTATYTTGCAGATTCTGCCTATAGCAGTGTGGGGCTGAGGAATGTGGGGTAATTCTGCTGATGAGTTTTTGCAAAAGGTGAGAGAAAATGGCACAGTCTTTCCAGAGCCCTGCTCCTGACAGAGGGAGATTTCTGTGTTCTGTTATAGAGTGCTGGGGGTTTACATTTAGCTTTTCCTGTTGGAAGAAATAGATCTGGCAAACAGCCAGCAAGCTATTTCTGGGAAACTACTTTCCCAATAATTAAAAGCACCTGGGTAGACTTTCCTTGTCTAAACACCACTGTCTAGCTAAGGCAGGCCTTTGGGGTCAGAGATTCAGATGCCGAAGGACTTTTGCAGTGGCAAGGGCTTAGGCATTCAAGGTGGTCCTTCTTTATCCTGTGTATCTTGAATGTTTGGTTGCTCACTGTCAGCAGAGATGACAGAGGACTGAACAGAAGCCTGTAACCTCTAAAGCATCAAAAGCTCCCCACAAACTAGATTCTCATTCTGGCAGTGCCAGGAGTTTGGAGATCATGCGATAAGCTTAAAAAGCGTGTTTGGTTGGTGGGGGGTTTTTTGTTTGTTTTTCTTTTTTTTTCTTCTTCCCCCAACACTGTCTTCTGGTTTGTAATCCTTTAGGCAGCTCTTGGGTCAGGTTTCCAGGCTTTCTTCTGCAGTCAGGAGGGATCCGATCATATTTCCTTTTCGATAAAAGCTGGAAGTCTTCCCTGTTTGTGATGCAGATACAGGTACTTCGGGGTGGGGACGGGACGGGACACCAAAAACAACACTATCTGGAGGTTTGCAGCCAAACTGTTAAAGATGGCAGTGCTGGTGAACTTGGGTGAAGTGAAATGAATTTAGATAATCTGAGATCACTGGAATTGTTTATAGTGGGATGGAAGCAAGATCAGACTTTGCCTTTAGGCTGCTCCTAAGTTCCTTACTAGTTTTACTAGTCAACAGGTGTCTCTTTGAAAACATGCTACGTCTAGCTGATGGGGACAGGCAGGGCATCCTGAGAGAAAAGGTCTCAGTTAGTAGACAGTTGCCTTGCAGCTTATTTTG
Organism: Apteryx rowi; assembly: GCF_003343035.1. NCBI lineage: Eukaryota > Metazoa > Chordata > Aves > Apterygiformes > Apterygidae > Apteryx > Apteryx rowi. Next base: position 1,537,234 of record NW_020450749.1, read on the forward strand.
CTAGAGTCTAAATGAAGCAGTAAAGCTCACATGGCTAAAACATGGAAGCTTCTGTAGCTAGTGGGATACCAGTAACTAATGTGGCTCATGTTTGTGGATAAATGGGTTACAGAAGCAATGGTCTCTGTACAGCAGCCTTCTGGGCCCAGCAAAGGAGGGCTGAAGAGAAAGAGGAGAGAAATTAGGGAATCCACTTGGCAGCCACCCCCTAGAAGGGAATAGGGTCACCCCTGAGAGTTAAATAGATTCTCAGCCTCTTCTCTGTCTTTTCCCTTACAGCTATTCCTTTTCTTATGCCTGTGTACTACTGAGCTTCTGCCTCAGCCCTTTGCTTAGAGAACTTTTGTATACAGTGTCCAAAACTCCAATAAGGCACAGCAAAAAGATCAGTTTCTACAAGAAAGGGAGGAATTACTGCACAAAACCAAAGGAATTTAGATAAGCAGGTAAATATCTGCTTAAAGAAAAATCTAAATGAGTTGTTTTAACTATAAAGCTCACTCAGGAATCAAAACTTTTAAAGAGTGTGTAGACAGCAATCAGGATTAACCCTTTTATCTCTCAGGGCCTGGCCAAGCCAAAACCTTATGACTTCTTCATAAAGAGAGCAGCAAATAGAAGTTTTGTTAATTAATCAGAATCTTTAGATTACTGAGATTAAAATATTTATGGTTTTAACTTCAATTTTGAATCTTCTGCTATCTTTAGACATGAAATTACTGCTTCCTGGAGATAAATAGTTCCTCTATAATCAGAACTGGCTTATCAACTATGTAAGTTTGATACTGAGGCCAATCATTTAAAAAATTAAATTGGATCCCATTTATTTATCTCACCAAACCATGTATTAATAGTAAAGCAAGCTTGAGTTCTGGTGCAGAAAGACTATGCTTTGCAAGAGAGGAGAAATGTAATCAGTTTTATTCCCTAGATTAATTAAGTATGCTGGGTATAGGCAATGAATTAATTGTGCAAATGCTCCATTATGAATCCCTCTGATAATCACCAAGAAGCACAAGCACATCCTCCATTATTTCCTGCTTTTCAGTGCTACAGGGATCAGAAGTTTCCTGAAAGGATGCACCATCTTGCACCTACAAGTTACCTGCCTGCCTGGGTCCCAGGCAGAGCTGGCCAAATTGTCATGATAGATTGGCATGCAGAATCTCCTTGTGGCAATGGGGTTTCCCCTGCACCAAATGAAAGCTTTCATCAGGACAAAAAAACTGATGGCTGAGAGAGAAGAGCTCAGGCCTAGCAGAAAGCCTCTGCCTCAGAGCTGCTTGGTTTGTGGAAGCTGACAGCACAGTCTGACAGCAAACCCATGCAATGCACTTATGGCCACTTCTGCAATGCTTGCAGCCACAGATAGTCCTTCTCCCTCCACTTTTAGGCTGGAGAGGCTGCAGCGGTAATGCTTCTCCAACAAGGAAAAGAAACTATACTAGTTTCAGTGTTTCCTTGTGTTTGACCAGTTGCTTTCATGTTGAGGTTTGGGATAATATGATTTATGTTCCTAGTCAGCTGTTTCAAACCTTCCTCTGCTTTGGTATCACCTGGTGGTGCAAGTGTTGTGGAGCAATGAGGCAATAATTTTCTGCATCTGGTCCTGATACTGCTTTCCCCCTTCACTCCATTCTCTCCCTGGCCACTGTTAAGTTATTCGATGCCCAAAAGGGGTGTTTTTACAGTGATGCAGCTAATTTGAGTAACTACTTTGCTGTAGAGCACTGCTGAAGATGAGACACACATTGTATGCACTGGAAAGGAGTTGTGTGCTTAATCTGGGTTGACCTCAACTAGCAACACAGAGATGAAAGTTACAGTTTCTTAGCCAATCGCTCACAGAGGCTAAAAGAAAGAACAAAACCACATCTTTTCTAGCAGAAAATATAGTCCATAGCGCGTTGCCCTTCTCCACTAGCTTGCTTCAGAGAGACCCTGCTCTGCAGCAATTAACGAGGAGGACAGGAATGAAAATATCAACCGGCTGATTGCTTGTTTTCATATGGCGCGAAGCTGCTGTCTGGGCAGAACTTGAAGTGTGAGAGGCTAGAATGAGAGAGCCAATTCACATGCTGGAGCAAGAGCATGCATCTGTGCTTAGATGCACTTTGGGAAGGTCAGGATTTTTAGGAAAATGGAATTTTTCCATTTTAAGGGAACAGATTCTTCACTCAACCTCTTTAAGATGACAAACAGCTGTAAAATTAACTTGGACTATTGCTGGTGAGTACCTACTGAAGTAGTTTCAGTCTCATTTATTCATCTTTAAATGGATCAGTACTTCCTACAGGGGTAGTTTTTAGTGGTTGGTGTGGCTTCCTTGACTGCTAGACTCTTGTTTTCTTGAGGAGTAGAAGCACTGTTCAGAAGAGCCTGTTTAACTGAGGACTTGCAGGTGGAAGCGCCTTAGATTAGAACAATTAATCCAAAATGCAGTCTGCTGGTGTCTCATTTTTGTTCTTATGCATTTTGTTCTTATGTAAATACATAGTATCAAAAGATGGGGGGAACAGCAATAGCAATGCTGTTTTTCTAGCTCATTATTTCAGCTAGAGTTTAGTGAGTGTAAGAGCTTTTGCCAGTAGTATTGGGGAGATGGTTAGCACTGACTGCTCAAGCCATAGACAGCAGAGAGCTCTTTAAAAATAGATATTAAAAAAAAAAGTTATCTAAATACAGAACCTAGGATTTTTTGAAAGGGATATAAGCAAGCTAGGCAGCCAGTTCTCACTGAGACTTGAGAGGCCAGCATAAGAATTTGGCCAGCTAAGCCTCAGCATGTCTTACAGGATGTTTAGGGCTGTGGTGCCACAGTAAATAGCAGGCTATTGCCAAAACATCATTTCCAGTCAGACAGGACAAGTAAATGGACAAAGATCAGAGCGCATCACCAGGCATTAGAATTGCAAGTTCAGGGATGCAGATTCAGAACCGTGGAGTTTAGCCATGCTAGCTGGGATGTGAACTGATAGTTTTTTGATGTCAGCTCCTGCGTTCTTCCCAGGCAGTTGCCTTCCTAGCCTTCCTGCCATCTTGCTTTTCAGGCTCAGTTGCTAAGTGTTATTGCCAAGATACTGTGACAGTGTGCTCCTTTCCCCGCCCCCCCCCCCGATGTGCTCTCTCCCCCTCAACCTGACCTCCCTGTAAACAGCACGTATGTAGGGGCTGGTTGAGCATGCGCCAACTAAGGCCTGTCTAGTATGCAAATACAACTATGAGTCAATCATCTCCCCCCCATAAATAGGGGGCAGCCCAGAGCCCCTTGAGCTCTCCTGCACGGCAGCGGGCTGCACTGCAGAACCTCCTCTTGAGCAGGGACGCCTCTCAAGGTTACTCCTCGAGGTTGAGAGATTCCTTACCTGCGACAGATCCTCGGTAAGTGATTAATAGCATGCTGAACTTTTGTGAACTTCACAAAACTTTCCTGGGTTATATCTCTGACTAACTGCACACATAATCCCTTAGACATAAACTGTTGACCAAGTCTGAGACTAGGACTGGATCCAGCCGCACCTAGGCTCCTCTCTGAAGGAGTTTAGAAAGGAAGGGGGTCTAGTCTGAACCTTGTGACTGAACGGGAGGGTCTCCTTCTCACACACTCCTTTAGATATGAACTGTTGACCAAGTCTGGGACTAGGACTGGATTCAGCTGCACCTAGGCTCCTCTCTGAAGGAGTTTAGGAAGCAAGGGGGGTCCAGTCTGAACCTCGTGACTCAACAGGAGGGTCTCCGTTGCACACGCATCTGACCCTGTCCTTCATGCAGTAAATAACTGAGTGAACCTTGCCAATTGAACCTCGTTATATCGTTCTTATTTACGACTGAACTTTGTTAAGTCACTGTCTTACCGCAATAAACGTAGTGCTGCTTCCCTCTTACGAGTGAAGTGCATCACTCCTTTTGCAACAGATACTTGAAACCATCCCAATTCAACCAAAACTGCTTGAGCACCTGACGTCTCCCAAGTGGAGTCTCAGGTTATCTTGCTAATACTGGTTTCTCTCAGCACTGGATACCAATATTCCATGGTGAAACTCAGTCTTGCCACTTCCTTGCCTTTCTCTGTTGCCTGACACTTTTTGATATACCTATGTAAAAACCAAGTGATGTTTGTTTTAAAGCAGATATTCGTGCAAGATCATACTGGTTATATGTAGAATAGGCCAGTTGTGTTCCAGCTAGTAATTGTATTGCTCAAATAAATGCTTCTCCCTCTTTATTACAGTATTGCCAAATGTAGATTGCTATGGAAAAGTCCATGCTTCGATACCATGTGTGAAATGAATACCAGAAGACGTGTCTACATCACTTTTAGGGGCAATCTGTACAAAAGACGACGAGTTGAATGACCCTGAAGAGTGTAATCTCCTAGGATGTCCACAGGTGGTCTGTTCCTCATCTGGTTGATATGAATCACCCTTGGAAGTAAGACATCTGCAATTTTGCATCCTTCCTCCTCATTATTATATGTATTTGGGGTGGGGGGGGAGGAGAGATAAGCAAAAGATGTTATAAAAGGCCAGTATTCTAACCCCCCTCCCTCAAATTTGTAATCTTGATAGAAGGAAGGAGAGGTAAAAAGAGGTTAAGTCATTTTTTGTCAAAGACTTGCTGGCAGACCTTTTAATTTCTTCCTTCTTTAATAAATTGATATCTGTCATTCTGGGATTTGAACTGCCATCTGTAACGGTAGAGATATGGAAATCTTGGTCCTGTTAAAGTCAGCTGTGGTTTTGCAAGTGGTGTCACGGAGCCATGGCTTTACTGACAAGGTTCTTAAGGCTGTAGTTGTTAGAGGTGGCAGGATGTGTTGTAGGAGACCATGGCAGATGGGATTTCTGGACAGCATAGATTGTCCAGCCACACCCTTTTCTACTGCCCCATGAGTAGGGATCCACAGCCATAGGCATATTTGTTAGTTTGCACTAGGCAGGTGATTTCACCATTGGGTAGACTCAGCTATTGTACTGTTTTGTAATACAAGCTTAGAAATTAGCAGGGTGTTATTCCACTTGGATTATATGGTGTCATTCTTTGGGACAGTTTTTCCCAGAAGTTTAACGAGTGATGAAAGTGATTCCACTGAAGTTTTGTATGTTGAAAAAATGCCTATGCATTGTATCAGTGGGCAGGGAGACAAAAAAAACCCAAAAACAAAATATTGGGAGGTGGGGGAGAAATGGAAATCTCTCTACTGGCTGCACAGGCTTCCAGCTCCTTCCAGTCACTGCCTCCTCTTGCTCCATATGCCACCCCAGACCTGCCCCTCCTCTGCGGGGCAGCTGAGATACAGCTGTGCCCTTTTGCAGTCCCTGCAGAAGTTGCCCAGCATGAACATCCCTTTCCTCTGCCCTTCTTATGGGTCTGAGGAAAACTCTAATGTGTGTTTATTGTGCTAGAGCCCTTTGCAACCCGTAACTTTACTCCTGTGTGAAGCCTAATGATTGCATGGGACTGTGCATTCATGAGAAGCTATAGGATCAGGACCTCTTCCCTACTCCCACTAGAACTGAGTTAATTTGTTGCTGTGTAGAAGACAGCCTGTTTGAAAGGCTGGTGTCCATTTGAACTCGAGTCACTTACAAAAATATTCTGTCATGTTGAAAGTAGTTCAGGTGCTGCAGATGCTTCTGAGTGTGCTGGTTTGTGGTTTTTTTAATGCATATTTTCCTTTCAATTATTGTGTAAAAGATATTCCCCCCACCCACCCATCTGCCCTCCCCCACAGAGGAAACTGGCCACTGAATGTGCTTAGTATATTGGCTGAAGGTGTTCCCCATCTCTGAAAGATAGTTTTCGTTATTGCACTTTGAAATCTTGTTAAAAGTCAGGTGAAAAGAACTACTCAGACAAAAGCTTGTTTCCAATTTGCTCTATTTGCTACCCATCACCACCACAACAAAAAACAATACAAACTTTCTCCTCCTCCTCAGTCAAAATAGAACCATCCATACCCTGGCCTAACCAGGAGAGAGAAATTAACTTTCCTGTTGTTGCAAAAAGTGACACATGGTCTTCAAATGTCCTGTCTGCTCCAGTTTTACCATCCATCTGAAAGATGGTCCAGCCAGCAGCATTCCTTGCGAGAAGCATGACAGAAAGCAAAGAAAGGTACTGTTTAGGAGTTAAAATGCTACACATTAGTCCCCAACCAGTACCTCCTGCAGTTACAGGCTGGTGTGAGCTTAAATCAGCAGAAACTCAGTTAGATCCACATCCAACTCCAAAGACCTTTTAGCATCACTGCTAATGGCAGCACCATCCCCAGACGCAGTGCTAAATACAAGGTGCTCTATTTTCCACCAAATCTGCAACAAAGGCAGGTGTAGTATTTGCTGTAAATTCTTCATCTTCTGCCAACAGCTTGACACCCCCACGAAGGTCCTCAGCATTCACAATGACATTCACCTCTAATCTTTCCATGAGAGTAGCATTATCCTTTCCACGGACTGTTCTGCTCTGGAAAATAATTTCTAATTTAATGTCCAGTATTTACCATGTCCCTGATGAGTTCAAGTAGAGAGACTGAACTGCATGCTGTGATCTTCCACTTGAACTAAGAACATTTCAATGAGAGTATGTTTGTACCAATTTTTGCTGTTTTTACTTTTGTATAAAAAAAGAGTCCCTTCTGCTATCAAGACTTCTAGACTTTATTAATTCCAAGATTATTTTAAAAATAGTAGAATTGCATTTGTTCCCAGAACAACACTGTACTTCGTGTTCACGTACAATTGTTTATTCTCCCCTCGTTCTTCTGTTGCAATATAAAAGGAACGGGAGTCCTGCTTTGTGAGCTGTTCCTGAGAGAGACATCTGAGTTCAGTGAAACACAGCAGCTTAAAGGACCCCTTTGAGGTCAGGAGCGGTGGTGTAAATAAAAGTTAAAGCGATGTCAACCAGAAACGGCACTTTGGGCTTACATACCTGCAGGGCACTAAGCAATGATGGACAGGACAGGGGCCCAACTGTCGTTCCATGTGAGTCACACAGGTCTTGTCTTGTCTGAATCTGCAAACTTGAGATCAGCTTGATTGTAATGGCAAGCGAGAACACACAGCGCTTTTTGGACCAGAGTCTGAAATCGTACTGCAGAGTGCTTCCTCTCTTAAATGTGGGTAATAATGCTTACTTTCTCCATCCTTTTACCTCTCTTGCCTACTTAAAGGGCAAACTGATGCAAGCAGACCCATTTCTTGTTAGGTATTTATGCAGCACTTTGTATAGTGAGGCTCTGTTTTGGAGGTTGCTTTTGTAAGAACCTAAGAAATGTCCTACTGGGACAGACCAGTGATGGATCTATCCGGCCCAGTCTCCAGCAGCACCATTAGGAGATGCTTTTTAGGAAGAGCACATAAACCTGGCCACTATCTGAGGTCTATTCCCAGCATCCTCAGTCATTGATTAGGGATGTTAGGGAGTCATTTCTGCTTGTTCCTTGTTTATGGACATGTTGCCCATGAACTTGTCTAACCCCTTTTTGCAGCTGCTCATACTGTTTGCCTTTAAAATGTGCTGTGACTACAGATTCCAGAAGTTCACTATCTGTTATGTAAAAAAGCATGTTATTGTATCTGGCCTAAACCAGTCTGTTAGGAGTTTTAGAGAGTGATCCCTCATTCTAGGAGTGTGTGATACGGTGAACAACAATTTTGCATTCATCTTATTTCCACTTAGCCTTCTCCTCTCTTAACTGAAATCTCAGCTCTTTTAGTCTCTTCTTGTAAGACAGCTGCACCATCCTATAGATCATTTTAACTACCCTTCTCTGTACCTTTTCTAAGCCTGTTATGTCCTCCTTGAGATGCTGAGACCAGAACTGCACCCATTAGTCAGGATGTGGGTGCAGCTGGGTTTTACATATTGGCAAAATGAGGCACTCGGCATTGTTCCTAACACCCTTCCTGATGATGCCCAACAATCTGATGGCTTTTTTGGCTGACGCTGCACATTGAGCTCATGAATGAAATTGTGAATAACTAATGAGAATAAGCTATTGTGATTGAGGCTGGCTGTGGTATGCAGTTAAATATAGCTGTACTTTTTTTTTTTCCCCTCTTAGAAACCATATTTAATTGCAAATCTCAGTAAAAGACAGATCTTATCATCCAGGGTGACTGCTCCATTTGGACAGCTTTGGGTCATTGTATATGTTTGCAGTCTCCCCTTTCTCTCTGCCTGGAGCATTAGTAGTACACCCTACCTAAAGTAGAGCACCCGTAAGTAATACGCTGGCACATTCCTCTTGGATTTGTGTGCAAGAGCCCAAGGCCACTTTTGAACTTAGGCCTCTTGTTCAGCAACTTGATTATAAGGATGTGGAAACGCTTCTCTCTGACGCCTTCTTTTCAAGAAGTTTTATGACTCAGATGCACAAACTAACTTCTAGGTGAAAGTGAAGTAGAAGCTTTAGCCCAGGAGCAACACCTACCTAGAATTATAATCCTGTCACATATATAGTTTTAATAAAAGGCTGTAGAATAAACAAAACTTAACTATAGAAACAATTAGGCAACAGCAGTTGTAATGCAGGGAATTTCCAGCAGGCTAGTAACAAGCTGTGAAGAGCCTATGGCCTGATATCCAACCCTGAGCCTCTAATTCCCAGGGAATTATTTACATTGTGATGGTTATTGCTGCTGAACAATTAACACCTGGGAGATTCCTTAGAAACTTGGGGTTAATTTCTCTTTTCCATGTTCAGCGTGTGAGGTCCTTAATTCTGGCATGAATCACAGTTCTCTGCCATCCAGCTCTTCCCTGAGGTCTGTATGGCGAGCACTCTACTAGAGCATGTTTCAGAGTGGAGATGCTGATCCAAGAAGGCTATCAAGTAGCCTTCCTGCACAGAGCTCTCAAAATCTAACCAGAATAGCTCATTTGGAACATTCATCCAAGAGTTTTAAACAATTTCTTGGGGAGACAAACATTTCATCAGAAGCAGTACATACAAAAAAAGTTTGATTGCTATGATTTTTTTTCAATGAAAAATCAAATGGAAATCACACTTCTGTTTTACATTACAAAATAATTACACTTTTTAGTACCTCATATTTCTTGGCTTTTCTTTTCATAGTGTGGTCACCTTCTTCAGCATATCTGAGCCTATTTAAATGTCAATGAATCTTGATAGCGCACTCCTTCAGTCCAGACAGAATTATGTCACTGATTGCTGGCTCCCTGCACCCAGGAAATGACTCTGGAAAGGAGGTCAGTAACAATCAGTGAGAGAGAAATGTGTACACTAAAACAACACTACACCTCCTACGCTGTCTCTGTGCCAGTTTAACCTCACAGTGTAAGAAATCCTGCTGATGACAATGCCGCTGTTCATAAAGTTATAAGATATATATTAAAGTAATTCTATACTACAGTCCTAGAAATACTCTCCTTAGATATCTCTACGTGCAAATTTCACAGGATTAATATAGTCCCCTTCTGTTGTGGGTGCTCCAGAGGTAAGACTCTCTCCTAGAACCTCATTGGCCTCCTGGTTCAGGTACCTGATATATGAGTAGCTGTGAGGACTTGGCCAGAAGTGTTGTATGAGCAAGTAATTAATCGGCATAGACTGAATGTGTCTGAAAAGCCCCATCAGCTAGACTGGATCCTGACAGACATGGTTTGGTGAAAGAGATTTAGCTTCCTGCAGTGATCATACAACTTGCTCTCTGGAGCAGTGAATTGACATACCTTAGGAAATATAATGCCCATTGCTTCTAAGATGGGTTATATGACCTACTAAAGAGAGAAAAATGGTGGACTTGAGAGTCCGGGGACATGTACAGTCTGGAGATAGCAACACCAATCTGAAGATGCTTGTAAATTTGAACAGGTCAGAATCCCAATTCTTGGCTATCTCAAGGCATTTATTTTAAAATTTTCTCCCTCAGGGCTGGATGCACTAAAATCAGTGGAGGGATTCCCACTGAATTTCAGGGTAGTCAGATTAGTTACTAGGCTGTCATACTGGAAAGGCTTACAGTTAAAAAAAAAAAAAAAAAATTATCCTCACCATGAGTTTGACCCATGGATGACCAAATGCAATTGTTCAAGTGCAATTGCACAGGGTGACTTGTTCTGCCACTGTATAGTGGCTGTATTTTAGAAGCAAGTGAAACCCTACCTGGACAGGAGCTGGAATTTGGCAACTTATGCTCATCAGGGCTCTGTGCAGGCCCTGGGAGCTCCTCTCAGAGTCAGAGCTGTAATTTCCACATTGCAGGGCTTGATCGGTGGAAGTTATCTCAGTGTAATGGTTCTTCTACAGCCAGTGAGACCTTTGGCAGGTGTATGGGTTAGCAGGCAGGACATTCAGCTGGAAAACAGTGCTGAGATGCCTTGAGATGACTGGAAAGTACAGAACACAAACAGAGCACAATGGGTTTATTAATGGATTTTGTATAGTGTTCATTTCCTTATTTGAATTGCTCTGATTTGCCCCTATAAATTTGTCAATTACAGATCCGCTAACTGTCCCATAGTGAATCCTTGTTATTTACCCATAACAACCTGATTAGATACATTATTTACTTTATAATTTCTATCTGAAAAAGATGTGGTAATAGCTTAGTAAAAAAAAATTGTTCTAAAGCACTCTGTTTAAATATCCTTTTCTGAAGAGATTATCTCCTCCAAATCTTACTGATATGAAGGGATGCCCCCACATTGTTTATCTAACTCGGAGTATAAGTCTCAGCCTCCCAGAGCATTTTGAGTGCGCACATGCACTTAGTCTTGCGCCTCTTCCCTTGAGCTCTTGTGGCAACTGTTGCTTCCATAGTGCTGTGCTTGTGTTTTGAAGGCTCAGGAAAGACAGGGAATTGCAAAGGTGAACTCAAACCTTTGAGAAATTGAAGGCTGCCATTCTGTAACTGAAGATAATGCTGTGTGAACGGATCCTGCCTCTCTTTTCATTCATCTTGGATAAGGAAACCCGAAGCAGTGCATTAATCCCGGGAAGTAAGTTAGATGGTAGAAGTGAGCGTGTTCAATAATGCCATGCCCTTATCGGTGACGCTGACAAAACGTGCCTAACCCAGCGCCCCGACAGGGACAGGACTTGCTCGGGGAGCGCCGGGGGGAGCTGAGGCGCTTCGCTGCGGGGAAAACACACCCTCCCTCCTGGGGCCCGGCCGCCCCCGGCCCGCGAGGGGACGGCGGGGC
>NW_020450749.1:1549350-1599758 GCF_003343035.1 Apteryx rowi
GGCTCCAGCCCGCGGAGCATCGCGCCGTGCCCTCCGTGTGCCGGGGCTGGTTAACTGGTAACGCGCTGTGCGCGCCGCTGCCCCGCCGCTGCTGCCCGCGCTGGCTCGCAGCCCGCCCAGCCCCGCTGGAGTTCCTGCGGGAACCGCGCTCCGGAGGGCAGCGAGCGGGGCAGCGGCGGCGGGCCGCGGGCGAGCGGAAGGCCTCTGCCGGCGCGGCTGTGTTTCGGGTCTCCCTCCTCCCTCTGTTCCCAAATCTGTTGCATTCGTCAGTGATGTAAATCGAAATCATTTGCCAGGTGAACCACCCATCGTGTAATGGCATAGACTTTCACCCTACGCTTTCTTTGCTGATCACATCCTAGCGTTCGCAGGGGAGCGCTTCGTGACTGCTATGAATGCTAATGTTTTGGGGCTTGCTGAACTTTTGCTTCCAGAAATACCAGCTTAGCCACTCTGCCTTAAAGAGTTTCTACTGCAGAAACACAAACGCGTGGTGGTACCGACCAAGGTATTCAGTAATCTCCTTCAGTGGCAGTTCTCTCTGACCTATGCTTCAGCTTGTCCTGAGACTCAGAGTACAACTCTATCACTGTTCTGTATTTTTAACAGTACTTTTCCTGATCTTACCTTGGCACTGGCTTGTGATTATGGTCAATGATTATTGTAAACCTTTGCTTCCTCCTCCTTTTATATCTGGTTCAGTTTTCTGTTCCTTGCAGTGTTTTCTAGTTTCATGTCTTTGTTTGCTACTGTACCAAGCCTGGGTTTAAAAATCTTATGTTCTGAATAAGAGCAATGACTAACTCAGGAACCAAAGTATTCCTGCATTTTGGAAAAGCTCAGAGTAGGCCTGGGTTGTCCTTAGGTATAGCCTTACAAGCTTATCCAGGAGGTGGGAGCCTTGCGTCTGCTTGGGTCTTAAATTGACTTTTCTTCCTTGAAGCAGAAGAGCTTTTGTGTGAGGATCTGCCAGCCATGACATCTATTATTTGTTGTTTTTCTTCTTAAGCAGGGCATCAAATCTGGTGGCATAATGATGTACCTGTCCTATAAGTCTGGCTCTTAATTGGTGACTAGTGTGATAAATAATAGCAATTAAAAAAAGAAAAAGTTAAAACCTCCTCTCAATTACATGTAGTTTGCTTTACCATTCTTGTGGTTCAGCTGCACATCCCGCTGACTCCCGGTGTCACCCTCGGGTAGGTGCCATCGTCCCAGAGAGCACGAGAACCCCCTTCCCTGCTGGTCGATGTGCTAGTGGACACAGCTCGGAGAGCTGCAGGTTTGGGGGCAGCTTGTAATTTCAGGGAGCATGAATTTCATTCCACTCATAATTTCAGGGAGCATGGTGTCACAGTTTGAAAATATTGGGGCTACAGTTTTTTAGTCTCTGCTGTGACTTGAGATGTACCTGTGAATGTGAAGACCTGTGCTAGGAGTCTCCATTCACTCTAACTCTTGCCTGGTGCTGGTCAACATTTTGTGAAGCTTTGAACATTAGGGCACTTGCTTGATCTACAGAGAGAGGAAAAAAACACCTGATGAAATCCTTGGTGAAATAAGACTGAAACCGAGTTCTCACTGACAGCTTGATTCTGCAAATCACTCAGTCGTTTGAAATCACAAAATTTCAGTGTGGCTGATTGTGGTAGGTAGAGAGGATAACTTGCGTGGAAAAACATTAGGTTTGTGTAAGCCCTTAATGCCAGCAATAAGGATGCAAAATAAAGCCTAGCTTGGAGGGGATGATCGCTCTGTTATGTTCTTGCTGCCTGTTCCAGGTAGCCTTCATATGGTCTTGTTCTCTAAAAATCGAGATGGCATCTAACAGGGGACAGTTGTCTTCTGTTTTCGTGGTGGTCTCTTTGCACAGGTCATGGCAGATATCAGAGCTGCTTGATGTCTTGCATGGTGTGGGGTGTAGGCAAGTACCAGAGCATGACCTGGGGCTCCCGATGAGGTATTTAAATGGCAGGTGAACAGCACAGCAGCTGATGGGACTGGTGGGCATGTGGCTCAAGTTGGGCTTTGGTACTGCCAAAAAGCATTGCAGCTTGCCTGCAGCCTTTGTGCCCACTGCAGGAGGAGAAGCAGCACGTTGGGTGGAGGCACCCCTCAGCTGGATGAGGCCCGTCAGACAAGCGCGCAGTTGGCACTGGGGGCCCTGCGTGAGCTGTGTCGGTGGCATGGGCACGCAGGGGCAGGAAGCATCCAGCGTGGTGGAAGTGGTGCGTCACACAGGCCCTGTGGTGCGTGATAGGCATATGATCTTTCCCTGGTGTCTTGTACTCAAGGATAAGCATCTTCCCTTTTTTTTTTTTTTTTTTTTTTTTTTTGAATTACAAGACAGTGGGCAAGGTTGGAAGCATGAAAAAACAAACAAACCTTCCTATGTGTTTTGATGGAAACTAGTGACTTGAGAAAGATCCTGTTAGTGATAGAGCAACATAATATCCACTGCTCAAAAGTAACAGACTCTTCAGCTCCAGTGTTTGTGTGCTTCTTTTGGTGCTTAGGGATATAAATGTCTTTTATGTGGACCTAATGGCCTGTTCTTACAGCTTATTCCATGCACAGAACTCCTACTAATATTTCCTGAGTTTATTATATAGCTATATGACTTAATTGCTGATCTGAATTTCTGACTGAGGAGTTTAAATGAAGCACCATAATATTTAAAATGTGGGCTTGACGTGTGTGTATGTCAGTTAATGGCCATTGCTAATGATCCTTGTTGATTCTTCTCTTGTATGATATATTAAATTTTGGTTTGAAAAATTATTCTATGTAAACTTAATCACATGAAAGAAAATGGTGTTAAAAATAAGTATCGTTTAGCACAAATATGTGGCAAATACTTGCTAGCATAGATCCAACATATGGCTTGTTTAGAGCTTTTTAAAGTTTGAAAAAAACAAGGCTTCCTTGCTGCTGCTATAAATATGCTTCTGGGATAAGCCCTTAAACAATTGCCGTTAGAAATGCAGGTATGAGCATCACTGCTCTTGTGTCAAAAGAAGATCACGAAATCCACTTCTCATCTGTCAGGACCAGTTATTTTCTGTGGTGACGAACAGTTGATGCTGAAGTGTGAACACTTTCATTCTTCTGCAGAACTGCAACTCACATTAATTTAAATTGCTTCTGTAGATTCAAAACATGAAACGGACACCAAGAGCATGTTCCCCGATACTTCACAAATGCCTTGTTTCCAACGCACCATGGGTGTGCGTGGTGCTGCCATAGCTGCATGGACCCACTGGGTATTGCTACACATTCAGATGGTTTCCAGGACTTGAATTTTCGTCTCCAGCCAGCAGTACACAACAAATATCTTCTTCTGCATATTTGAGATCAGAATTCAGGCCCACAGTGGAAATGTTGTCTATGCAAACAGCCACGCTATTATTAGTACTTCCTCAATTATGTGAGCTACATGCAAGTCTTTGTTGAGGATTTTCATGGCATGTAAATTTTTTGGTTGGAGTTACTAAATATGAGAGAGAAAAATTGCTACAGTTTTAAAACCTTTGGTTGTTTGTTGTGCAGGGCTGGCTTTTCCTAATCCATATAATTTTAATTTGTGCATTTGCTTCTTCCTACTAGAATTACAGTGTATCACAGGGTGAGCATTTCAACAATGTTAGAGAGTGGTCGGGAACTGGGAGATTGATGTTTATAGGTATGAAACCTGCCTTAAGTCGTTTGTTCGGGGCGGGGAGGGGGGGAAAGGGTGTTATTTACTTTCTTAAAAGAAGATTCCTGATATGAGCAAAGGAGAAAAAAGCTGTTAAAACAGTCGGGGCTGCACAGCTGGTTGTTAGCCTGATGTGGCTGCTTTTTGTTAAGACTCCCAAATTTGAATGTAAATAGTACCTTGCATATCATGAAAGGTCACTGGAAGTGTAGGAGGAGCTGGATTAATTTCTTCTAGCAGAGAGAGTTTACTGCTACATAAGAAGGGGAGAGTGAAAGGCAACCTCGCCTAAAAAGGGAGCCATTGGTAGGAATTTAACTGTCAGCAGGAGATGACTGTGCAGGGGCGGACTTTAAGGATTTGGGGGTGGGGGAAAGAAAACTAAGTGTAGGTGAGCCTGTGCTAATATGAAACATTAAAAAGCAACATGTAGGGAGGAAGAAAATGATCAGGCATGTGCAGGAGGAGAAGAACAAAACAGATGCACTAGCCTGGAAGCCTGCACCAAGACTTTCTTCTAAGTGTTTTCCAGCTGTTCCCAAATGTATCTGCACATAAACAGGCCTCCTGAGGCTATTAATCCAAAATTCCAGGAGAAAATCCAAGATTAAGTGGGAAAGGTATTTCTGTAATCCGGCAAAAAATGGACACATGCATGTGGTCCAACCAGAACTGGATCGATAAGCTCGCAGCCTCGCTTACTTATCTTCCAGGCTGTTGATGGGCGTTCAGTGGAAAAGGCAGTGCAACACAGGATAATGCCAGTATCTTTCCAAAATGTCAGCCTGATGGTGTAGGTATTTGACATGTCACTGAAAGTACTTATTTTCTTAGCTTCACCATGTTTTGAAGAGTCCCTTGTTATCAGAAACCTGCAGTCCAGTCGTCACTCTTGTCCCGCTGTGATGTACCTGAAACATCCAGGGTGACACATGAAAACCTCTGTCTCTGCTCGTAGAAATGTAATGGGAGAAAAGGAAATGGTGCTTATTCTGCCTCTTCGAACAGAGGAAGTTGTGTCTAGAGCTACAGAAAGGGGAAGGTAGGGTGTTGGCACCTACTGTGTTACCAGAACTTTATAACTGATTTTGTCTTTAAGTGATGCTCCCAGCCCATTTTGTATTTAAGGGGAAGAGGACTAAGGCCTGTGTTTGAGATGAGTCTGACTTTGGGGAGAAGTGACTACTGAAGGACTACCTTAAAGCTGCCCTAGCCAACGTCAAGAAATGATTTTCTGCCTGGTGTTACACACCTGCTTGTTCTTAGTTTCCTTTTCATATTCTTCTTCTACCTCTTGTTTGTTTGGTGTGCTTCTAACTTTTTTTCATTGTGTTTTATATGGTTATGGCCAAACTGAATGAGTAAAAGAAATGACCTTAATTAGTTCCTAATACATGAAAATTTTTTGATGTATGCTGCATCTCAGCTTCTATTTTAGGCCTTAGAATGTTTTTAGAAAAGTGTTGGTTTCTTTTGTTTTGTTTACTTGAAAGACCTCATGGTTTTTTGGTTGATTGGTTTGGTTTTGTGGTGTGCAGGAGAATGCCGTCTACATACCTTGGCACTGTTCTCTCTTTACTCTGTGCAACACATGGGACAAGGCTTGAGTATAAGGAATAATTTGTGTGAATTCACACCCCCTTTAAGATAAGAAACTTCTACTTCTGAGTCTATGAAATCAAGGAAAGACTTGAATATAGGGTCTGGAGCTTTAGTATGGGTTAGAGTCCATTTGTTGTAGCCTGGTAGACAGATGCAGCCTGTGCCTGTCCTCTTTTTGGAGGCTGTTGGGGTTGGGAAAGGGTGAGGGTGATGGTTGGTCTCAGTCCTTCTGGACATGACGGAGTTAGAGCTCTCCTTCCCTCCCCTCCTGCAGTGGCCCAGGTGAGGGGCAACCTGGGTGCCTGAGAGTGCTCCTCAGTTCAGATTTTACTTTTTGCATTGAAAACACAGATGGCTTTCTTATGCAGTGCGTTCTCAGATTAGTCCTTTACTTTCTTCTGGCTATATTGCGCTAGATTTTTGTCTGTGAGTTTGCATGGAGCTGGATTGAATCCACCTGATTGGGACCGCTCCTTAAAAAGTGAGTATTAGTGTAAACCAAGCTTTGTAGAAGCACAGCCTGCCCCTGGTCTTTAGGGACTGGATTTGGCCTGTTTTGAGGGATTCAAAGGCATCTTCTAGTGCCTCTGCTTTTACTCGTCCTTTCAGATTTTTTTTTTTTCCTCTGTATATCAGGATGAGTCATTCATGGTTTTAAGACACCTCGGTAGGTTGGTGGCAAGATGAAGGACTCTTCGTACCCTTGCGAAGACTCCTGCCCAAGGTTGCGCTGGTCTGCATCTTGCTCATTTTGCTGTTCATCCCTGTGGTGGGAGATGACCTGGGAGGGGGTTTTCTCACAGGAGTGCTAGCAGCTTCGTTTCCCCATTTCCTAATTGTTATGGGGCTAGGCTGACCTCTCTGTTTTCACTATTTCCTCTTGTACACTTTGATTCTGTTGAGCTAGAGAAATTTTAATATGTTTCCTCATGGGTGTGAGGTTTTTGTTTGTTGTTTCATACGCACGGGAACGGGTTACCACTGGTGGGTCCGTTGCCTTGCCTTGTGAGATGTGGCCAGGCAAGGAGCGGCTTGGCTTGGGGGCAGGCAGGCCCGCTTCCCTGCCCGTCCTCCCCAGCGTTTCCTCGCGACCAAAGGGGTTCTCCCAGCTCCTTCCCAGAACCTTCACTTAACACTTCAAACTCGATTTTGCCAGAAATAACATGATCCAGAGAGACAACAGGAAAATTGCTGAAGTTCATTTACTTAGCATCTCCAGGCTGATGGCGGTCTGTGCCAGCCCATGGACAGATGATTTCTTGGTTGCGGTGTGAATTCACAGCAAAAAGGGATCACATCTCTGTCTTTTTTGTCTAAACTTGCTCTGACACTCCCTTCTGTGCAAGGAAGCCTGTGCATTTCGAAGTGGAGAGAGCAGGGAGGATGCCAGAGTCGCGAATAGTGCCCAACTGGGAACAGAAGAGGCCTCCACCACTGACACTGCTGAAAATCAGAGCGGCAGCCTCAAGACTGGGAAGGGGACTGGGTCTTCTCAGGTTTGGGGTGAGTGACTGCTCTGAGCCAGCTCAGGGCTCTCGTGGCCACCCTCGGGACACCAGTGGGAGAAGCATGCCCTGGTAGTTGTTTCATCGCCATGGGAAGAGTAGTGCAGAGCCATCATGAGAGATTGACTCAACCTTGCCATTGGGTTTGAGACGATACTGGGTGTGCTGTGGTTTCAGTGTACTTTTTGGTGTTAGAATGTGATGCTGTTATGAAAACCAGCGCAAAGGGAAAAAATTGGTGCCTGCGGCTGGCGTCAAATTTCCATATGCAAAATTGTATTGTTTTAATAAGGAAGTTTAGCAACAGTCTGGGTTTTCCTTCTTTTGTGGGCATGCTTGATTGTTTTCTCTGGTTCTGCAGGACCTTATATACTTATAAATGCTTCAGATCAAGAGGGAAATAAAATGGACAGTGATTATTTGTGAGGTCCTTTTAGATCATCAACTTCTGTTTTATTATTTCTGTCCAGTGACAGCAGACACAAGAATTCTGATGTCTTCTTGACCATGCGCATACTATAACTGCCCATTTATAAACAAATAACTTTTGGGAGATATTAGCAGTGCGTGACTTCTCCTTCATGGATTATGCTTTCTAAATCTTTGAGGGTTCTTTTGGTCTCCTTGTGGGATCAGCCACTTTGTCTAATGCTAGCCTTGCAACTCAATACCAATAAAAGTTTTTCTTCTGGTCATAATCCTGATGGAAGTTTTTCAAAACTAGTGCCTGATCAACAGATTGGCAATGATTTCCCCATCTATGGATTTACATTCTTTTTGTAAAGGAGAAATGCAACAAGTGTAGCCACAGCTTCCTTCCTGCGGTCTTTGTAAATGCGTATCTTCAAAAAACTGTATTTAAAAAAAAAAGTCCTTTCTTTGGGGAAGCTGATGATCTTTGGTTCTGTTTGCATAAGAATGTGTGAGGGGTAACGGGGAATTCACCTGTTTGCGGTTCCCTGCACCTGGGCACGAGGGAGAAATTAGTGGCCTGTCTTTGAGGTCGGTCTGGCCTTTTTGGCTGGTGTACTATGGACACCACAGGTGCAGACCTGGTATCTTAAACTTGCAGTTTCCAAGAAATAGATGCTGTATCTGACAGCTGAAGAAAGGAGGCTGACATATCATGACATGAGATAAAGGGGCAGAGTTAACATCTGCATAATGAAAATACCTTCCTTTTTTTAATGTCTCTCTGCGGTTTGTAGAAATTCTATTTTTGGAGATGTTTTAGAGATGGAAGAAAAAAATTGGGAAGGTTTTTGTGCATGATTGTTGTGCATGTTTTTTAAATGACTAATAGACTAGCCAATTTTTTTTAAATAAACCTTGTACTAGTTTTAAAACTCTTCTTACAACCAGCTAAAACAACGGGTTTTATCAGAACTATTAAATTGAACATACTCACATACTCACTTGAATGATCAATTATAAATTAAATGTATTGCCACATCCAGATTAAACTAATTGAAACTATCTCAAAGTACATACAAAGAATTGGTAGATATTGGTATTAGGAATGTGTTTAACTGAGGTTAAATTTTAAAATGTAATTATGGGGAAGGACAAGGCTGTTAAATCTGGAATTAGATCTGTTGACCTGTTGTCCTTTAATCACCAAAACAATGCAGGTAATTGTATATATATAATAAATCTCAACGGTGCTGGTCTTTGTCTTTATTAACAGAAAGAAAAATTTTCTTTGCAACTTATCAAGGACTTGCATTTGGAAATGTTAAAATTTCTAAGAGAAACTTGAGAATAGAAAAGCTCATCAGCTAACAGAGCAAATCAAAATATTACTTCTATATGTTGAGTCCATTTTGAGTATGGCATTTTTTCCAGTTTCACAATTACAGATGAAATATTGTTATTAGGTGTTCAGCTGTTTCTTCATAAGATCAGATGTTAATGGCAAATGTAGTCCTCCAGTGCCATGTCAGTGTGTTTCTATCCTGATGTCTTCTCTTTCTTTCTCCAGTTATAAGGGTCTTTCATTACTGCTGGAAGGTAGTTGATCTAAAATATAAATATTTTAACACTTTTTTTTAATGTGGATTTGAGACTGCATAATGAAAGTGTAATTGCTTCTGTGCTTTTGTTGTGAGCAAGGGTCCAGTTCCTCTCTAAGATCTTAATTTCTGCCCTCTGCTATACACTCGTAGTAAGAGATCCACATTAAAGAAGCTAATAATTGGGTTTTATATATTCATGAATTTGAAAGCTTAAAAATTTTGAAAAAAGCAGTTCTATCTTTAACTAACTGGATAATCATATAACCTGCTTAAAAAG
This sequence comes from Apteryx rowi, assembly GCF_003343035.1. Classification (NCBI taxonomy): domain Eukaryota; kingdom Metazoa; phylum Chordata; class Aves; order Apterygiformes; family Apterygidae; genus Apteryx; species Apteryx rowi. Next base: position 1,558,447 of record NW_020450749.1, read on the forward strand.
AAAACACACCCCAAACCAGGCAACATACGCTTTCAGTGTTAAAGAATATAATGATTTTATTGTACTCTGTATTAAGCAAATTTTCTTTTTCTTTCTTGTCTGCAATATTTTGCAAAGCACTGGCACTGCTAGTGAGTGTATATGTGCTGAGCTGTAGCCAGCAGCAAATATTTGCAGGTGGATGCAATATCTGGAACCGCCTTAAGCAGTGTTCATTTCCCAGTACCACAAGACGGACCTATGGTATGTGGTTTAACTGGTGTTTAACTTTTGTCTTCTGACTCAGTCTTCGTACTTTAAGTGCATCTGCTGAACTATTTCCTGGTTCAGTGTGGGAAGCACTCGCTCGTCACACGCTGCAGGAGAAGTGAACAGAAGGCCAGAGCTGGTAATTATTTACTGCAGAGCGCACTTTTCCCTCTTCTCCACCCTAGCGATCTCCTGGTAATGGAGAGTAGACCTCTGTGGTGCAGATGGTTAGGACTGCTTTTAGGAGGTGCAAATGAAACAGTTATCTTCTAAATTTCTAGAAGTTTGAGCAGCCAGCAAAAGCACTATTTCTTCTTTCCGTTGGCTCACGTTGTTTTCTTTCAACTTGCAAGAAGGGACTGCCGTTCCCACAGTGGGCAGTTCTGGGTGATTTGCAGAGCAACCCCTACCCAAGCCTAGTGAACACGTTGCCTGCTTGCCCTGCTGTTACGAGGCAGACAGTCATCTCTGACCTTCATCTTGCCCTATAAATTACGCTTATTCTCAAAATTCTCTGCAGTGCATTTACAGTTTGACCTGTGAACGCTGTGTATAGTGATTCTTCCTATGCTTAAGTTTAAGGCCATTCATGTCACCTGACACAGTTGCTGGTTTCATTTATTTATTTTCCAGCTGCAATTCAAGGTAAGAATTATAAGTTGCAGTGTTTAGCTGTGCCAAAGACCAGTTGCTGCAGATGACGTGTTGTCTCCCTACGTTCTTCCTACAGCGTTGGCTGCCCCAGGGTGCTTCTGCTCTCTTCTGAATGAAAACTGAGATTCTCTTAAAGGAGGGAGAAAAAATAAGGAGATAAAAAGGAAACCAGGCATCTCATGTGCAGAGGGCTATTCCAAGCCATTGCTACATGTACTATTTGTCGCGACTGTCTTCAGATTGTTTCAGAGGTCATTCCAGCTACGTTAATCTGAGATTTGTAGTGAAAACTGGTCAGCTGATGGGTCTTCTCCCCTGTGGAAAAGATAGGAGATAAGATGCTACCAAACTTAGCTTCCCTTCTGAGCAAAGGCTTCCTACTAGTTTCTCTCCTGAAGTCAGATGTTTCCTGTTTCACCTTCCAGGGAGTCTGCAGGACTTCTGAAATCTTCCTAGGGTTGTGAGGATTGTGCCAATGACTGAGAAGTTTTAGGATGAGCCATAGGAGAACCCTGTCACCTGAAAGCATCATCCTCTCTTGTGCTGCCAAGATCCGCCTGAGGAAGGGGAAGCTGCTCACTGTGCTGGAGGCTGGGCAGGGTGTTCCAAGACTGCACATCGCCTTTTGCACTTGTCTTTACTGGCTGTAAGGAAGCAAGATGTGAATCTTCTCCTTCTGTCAGCTGGACCCACTGTTAACATGTGAAAAGGTTCTGATTTCCAGCTGCTCTCTGGCAGCTTACCAGATAAAGTTTTACAAACTCCCCTGCATGCGAGTAAGGCTACCCAAGTCTCTGAGCTGTGGCTTCTGAAACCAAGCCAAGGTTTATGTGACTGCTGGTCGAAATAACCTCTTGTTGCTGTCCCTTGTATCTTCTCTTCACACGTGCCTCCCTCTTGTTGCACCAGTTGTGTCTTCTGACATGCAGGCTGTAAATCCCGAGGGACACTGTGTTTGTACATGGCTGGTCCTAGAGGACCTTGATGGGGTTAGGACCTCTGGCAGTGGCTTGTAATAAGTCTTTCTCAGTTGCTAGGTGTGCGTAGGAAGTAAAGATAGTGCCTTTCCACATCTGGCTCCGCTAGGATTGCCTCCTGCCTGCTGACTGTGCCGAAAATGAGAGCTGGAGGGGAAAAAAGCTTCCCTTACATGACTTCCTGTACGTTGCAAATACAGTATTCCTTCTTTATGGTCATGAATGGGTTATAAATCAGACAAAAGCTGAGTTGTGGGGTCTTGTCCCTTTCTTCTCTAAGTGAATCAGTTAATTCTTGGTGGGTTTGCAGCTAGGAAAGGCGTTCCTTACAGCAGGCGCAGATGGGGAATGGGTTCATGTGTTGTGAGGCCTTTAGACACAGGGCAGCCTGTGGTAAACCACTTGAGCTCTCTGGAAAAGGCGGTAGGAGTGTGATGAAAGCAAGCACTTAGCAGGACAGCAGATTTAGCCCTGGGTGCTGGTCCTGTCACGGAGCAAGTCCGCTCTGTGAAACAGCTCCTCAGACTGCGTGGGGCAGGGAGGGCACATGGGGGGCTCGGGGTCCCGGCAGTGAGCTGTACCTCTGAGCCGTGAAGGGGTGTCGTGTGGCCGTGCAGATCCTGTGGAGAGATCAAGGGCAAAGATAACATCAGCGATGCTGAAATGCTAAGACAATATCTGTTTTTCAATGGTTATTATCAGGCTGCTCAAGTTCCAAATCATAAGTGTCATACATAACTGAAACAAACCTGGTTGCTACCTTTGTTTGCACAGCAAATGCTTCTTGTTACTGAAAAAAACCAAAACCCACAGTTTGTTTCTGGATGTCCTGTAGTGCAGTAAGTGATCTTGTGGGCAATCTGTTGTTTTTATGTCTGGGGCAGTGTTCAGAGGACTCTAATGTGAGATGCGCTATCCCTACTTTATGCAGCAAAGAGAGCAAAAAGAGAACTGTGTGCGGATACAGCTGAGAAGGACATGGAAAAGCAAGCTTTGGAGAGGCTCATTGAGTTTGGGGCGTAAGCACTCTTTCGTCATGTCCATCTCTACAAAACTGAAAGCAGGGGCAGGAGCTTCTAAAGAAAAGGAAGTAGGTTATTGGGGGAGGATGATGAGTAAACACTGTGTACATGACAAGCAAGACTCCTGTGGCCTACATGAGTTCACAGCATGTATCAGCTGCTGAAGCAGCGCCCAAGTATGTGCCGTTTTGTTACGGAGAGCTGAACCACATTCATCTCTGAAGCAAAACTGACCGGTCCCCCCCTTCTTTTTAATTAGATCCTTTTGGGATGAGACATCCCTTCCTGAAATGAGAGAAAGGTAATGTTCAACCTCCCACCCACAGCTCTTTGCACAGTTGACAGCTGTGATAATATGACACTATCGCCTGTAATTTGGATACTGTTTAAAACTGGGAGAAGGCATTTCTAGACAGTTATTATTCACCTTGTGGGTTCTGGCTACATGAGGGTTGGAGGCAGCTTATAATGAGCTGATGATTATCAGGATCTGCTGGTGGTCAAAACCCTGGTCATCTGGGAACTTAAGAAGAAAAGAGACCATCTGATCCATCTGCTGCACTACAAAGTAGAGAAGTCTCCACTCTCTAAGGTGACTAATCCTAGGAGGAGGATGTGCGGGGCTTAACTCTTTGTTAATCTTCTTCAAGGTAGTGCCCAAAGCCCCCCAGCTTAGAGTGGGGAAACATTGCTCCTTGTTGTGGAAAGGCATATGAAGGTCAGCCTCTGTTTAAAGGTGCCTGTGTTTGTGTTATTTTAAGCGTGCACATGCTGTATTTGGGGAGCATTTCTAGGGTTGCAAAATCCATCACGCAAAACTTAGGAAATGCCAGAGTTCAGGCTGCCCATTTGGCTTTAATCTGCCCCTTTCCCAAGGATGACGTCGGGGCCTGGAGCGCACTTTCTTCTGCCTGCATCTTGCCAGACTTCAGACCATTGCTGCAAAGTGTGAGGGCCTACGAAGAGTGGAAGGAGGAGGTCACTGGATTAATAAATAAGTAAATACATTTAGTGTGATGCTGGCACTCAGTGTTGAAAATTTCCCTCTAAATGGAGGCACTTGAGCTAAGTTATGAGCAACTGAAAAGCAAGAGGCCTTCTCTTAGGAAGCCCTGGGCAATATTACATGCTGTGTTTTTACTGTTCTGACTTCTAATTTAATGAGTTGGCCTTGATTTTTTTTTTTTTTTCTCTCTCTCTGTCTTTTTCTTTGAGCATTGCTGCCTTCCACCATTTCGTACAAAACTGCTCTTCTTACTTCTCCCACTCGTCTTGCTGCAGCCGTTTCTCCTAACCACGGTGTGGCCGCCTGGATGTTGTGGGTCACAGCCACATGGCGTGTGGGTGTTTGGGGTCTCTGGTGAAACCTGCAAGCGTGTCTGAGACTCCTTGAGTTGTGCCATGAGCCAGAGGGAAGCAGCCGCTCAGGCCCCCCGGCACCAAAACCTTTCCTCCCTAAATTCACCTTTCTCCAGGCTGACGGGGGAATGGTTTGTCAGTCTTGGCCAAAGAAAGGTAGACTGGGGAAGGCAATAGGGAAAGGGAGGGGAAAAGTAAGAAGAAGGGGGCTTGGCTGTAACTAAAATTCGCTGAATCCTTTGGACCCTTGTGGGCTCGTGCACCACGCAGGGTGCCAATCTGATAGCCTTCTATGATGGAATGACTGCCTGAGTAGATGAAGGGAGAGCAGTGGATGTTGTCTACCTTGACTTCAGCAAGGCTTTCAACACTGTCTCCCATAACATCCTCATAGGGAAGCTCAGGAAGTGTGGGCTGGATGAGTGGACAGTGAGGTGGATTGAGAACTGGCTGAATGGCAGAGCTCGGAGGGTTGTGATCAGTGGCGCAGTCTAGTTGGAGGCCTGTAGCTAGCGGTGTCCCCCAGGGGTCAGTTCTGGGTCCGGTCTTGTTCAACTTCTTCATCAATGACCTGGATGAAGGGACAGAGTGCACCCTCAGCAAGTTTGCTGCTGATACAAAACTGGGAGGAGTGGCTGATACGCCAGAGGGCTGTGCTGCCATTCAGAGAGACCTGGAGAGGCTGGAGAGGTGGGCGGAGAGGAACCTCATGAAGTTCAACAAAGGGAAGTGCAGGGTCCTGCACCTGGGGAGGAATAACCCCATGCACCAGTCCAGGTTGGGGGTTGACCTGCTGGAAAGCAGCTCTGCTGAGAAGGACCTGGGAGTGCTGGTGGACACCAAGTTAAGCATGAGGCAGCAATGTGCCCTTGTGATCAAGAAGGCCAATGGTGTCCTGGGCTGCATCGGGAAGAGTGCTGCCAACAGGTTGAGGGAGGTGATCCTCCCCCTCTCCTCAGCCCTGGTGAGGCCCCATCTGGAGTACTGCGTCCAGTTCTGGGCTCCCCAGTACAAGAGGGATGTGGCACTACTGGAGCAAGTCCAGCGAAGGGCTACAAAGATGATGAGGGGACTGGAGCATCTCTCTTATGAGGAAGGACTGAGAGAGCTGGGCCTGTTTAGCCTGGAGAAGAGAAGGCTGAGAGGAGATCTTATCAATGCGTACAAGTATGTGAAGGGAGGGTGTCAAGAGGATGGGGCCAGACTCTTCTCAGTGGTGCCCAGTGACAGGACAAGRGGCAACAGGCACAAACTGAAATACAGACAATTCCATCTGAACATGAGGAAAAACTTTTTCACTGTGAGGGTGACAGAGCACTGGCACAGGTTGCCCAGAGAGGTTGTGGAGTCGTCTTTTCTGGAGATATTCAAAAGCTGTCTGGACGCGATCCTGTGCAACGTGCTCTAGGTGACCCTGCTTGAGCAGGGGGGTTGGACTAGATGATCTCCAGAGGTCCCTTCCAACCTCAACCATTCTGTGATTCTGTGAGGGTTGCCGTGCTCCTGTTGCCTGCCGCGGTGCGTGGCTGTCGGACCACTCTTTACCAGCTCTCTGAAGCCAATTCATTATCTCCGTTTAGGGTTTTGTTCCATTCTCTCCACTGCCCCCAGATAATCTCATTATGGCTTGAAGTAGCTGAAAGCTCCAACCATTCTGTAAAATCTTCAGGTTTTCTTAATGCAAATATGGGCAGTTTTTTCTCATAGCAAACTACTGGTTTCTAAATCGGACGTGTCCAGTTTTCTTAAGCCTTCTCTATATCTTCATAATTGCAGTTTGTCACTCATTTTGATTGCAAATCCTTCCCACCATCTTATATGCTATTCTTCATTGTATATTATTCTAGAAACATGGCTATTTTTCATATTTTGGCATTTTTATCACTATGAAATTTCACAGTATGATTTCTTCTTTATAAAGGCTATTTCTGAAATTCGGTGCTGTACTTTACACCTGTCCCTCCTTTTCCCTTCCTCTCTCCACCTCAACTCCGATTTTTGTTAGGTGGGCTCCCCAAATGGTAGTCAGATGCAGTGGTGATGGGGCAGAATAAATGCCTGTGCAGTGGAGTGACAAAATAGTATTTGTTGCAGAACTTAGCTTTTAATTGCACATGGTATATGTTGCGGCTTCTTCTGTCATGTCTGTCTTCGTTTTTGTGTATATATGTTGCAGAATAGTTTATTTTAATTTATATTTATTTAGTTTGCCTAGGAGGAGGAGGGCGTTTTAATTGAAATCAAAACCTCCTGTGAACCATATGCCTCGCTTCTCAGTTGGCTCCGATTTAAATTTCTTTCTCCTCCCTGATTTGAAGTTGTTGTCCCTTTTCTGTGTGTAAATGAGGACTTCCGTGAGAGATGCCCATCATTGTTATCACCTTAAGTGACGCCATCATCCTCTTCTGCGACCTCATAGCTGCCTCTGCGATGACAACCAGAGTTGCTACCTGCGGCTGCAATACAAACGGGCTTCCTACCGAAGGAACAGGTTAAATATGACTTCTGTAATTCCTTGGGTCAATAATAAAGATATAAAGATTAATGTATTGAGCCCTCAGGGAATATTTCTATTCATAAATGGGGAAAGCAGGGCATGAGGATCTGAAGGGTTGTGGTGAATTGATGAAACAAATAAAACTCAAATTTTCTGAATTTTAGTGCTGCTGTCTAATTGCAAGATGACCCTACTCTTGTTTCCTCATTCTGCAAGAAAGTCATGTTTAATACTAGTCAGTTTTTGTATAGCTATAAGATAATAGGATACTTTTAGTAGTGCTAGCCAATTCACCTACATACATGTGTTTATATATATGTATGTGACTAAACACACGCACGTGTATATATGCATGTATATATGTGTGTATATATATGTATGTATGTGTGTATATATATACACACACACATACATACCGTGTGTGTGTGAATATAGAACAAGAGAGAAGAAATGAGCCTTTTGTCCAAAATAGTTTGATTTGGTATTTAGTTTTATTTGTTTAGCATCAAGTATTGTTTGAAAGCTGCATATTTTTTGTTAAAGGAAAAGGAACTGTGCATTGAGATAAGCAGTAGAAGAATAAAAGATGACATGTACTTGGCTTAAAAGATGTCCAAACTTACTGTGATATTTTCCAGGCACTGGTATTTCTTTTTTTTTGTTAAGATTATGAACAGTTTTTGTTCGTTTTTGTTGAGTCTACAAAATAACAAAGTAGTGGTGCAATATTGATACATTTAGCTGTTTCCAAAATATGCATTTGAAAGGACTGTTTTACAAGTCTTTTGCGTTTAAAGAGGAATATTTTTATAACATGCTTTAACCTACACAAGTTATTAAGGAACCACTAGGCTGACATATAACTATGTGATTAATTGCAGGTAAAAAAAAATAGTAGAATAGAGAAAAACAGTATTTGGATGCTTTCACTTTAGGCACTTCAAGGAATTTGTGTCAATGGAACTGACCAATATTATTTCATTGGCTCCTTTGTTGAATTGGTCCAGGTGGGGTGTCCTTTCACTGGCAGGTCATGCGCAATCCCTCGCTGTCTCCTGCATCTCTGCCACCAGGAGAAGAATCGAGGGCTTTTGATATGGCTGCCTAGAGAGCCTGGCTGGGGAACTGGTCCATGTGAGAAATTGGCTTTTGTCACCTGGCAGCCGTTCGCAGAGCCAGGTCACAGCATAATCACCACTGCCAGGGAGGCCCCTTGGCTCTTACTTGAGGTGAGATTGAGGCCAGCTGTAGGTCTGCCTGGTTGATGACTAACCTGGAATCTGGTGGTTTCAGTTTAGGGGTTTGTTTTGTTTTGTTTTGTTTTTTTCTATGTAGGGGATCTGTTTCTGCAAGGATCTATTTTTGTGTGATTGTGGGACTGATACAGTAGGAGTTTGTGCCTCTTGGGCTAGATCTGTGGCTCAAACTGAGATTTATTTAGTGTAACTGCACATAAGCAGTGTTACTTTTTGCCACTGGAAAAGCTTCCCAGTAAGCAGCGTTTTTTTAATGTCTGTTAACAGGAGTGGTCTTCTGGCATCACTGGCTTATCACTTGGGATAGTGACTTCAGAGTTAATTGGCTTCCACATCTCCATCCTGTAAATATTTCTTAAAATTGCTAGGCATAGGAAACCCAGGCCAGCCCCTCTAATGAGGAATTCAGGTGTGTCTAACACCAGGCAGTGTTTGTTGGGGCCACTGAGGATATATACGGTTGGCTCTGTGTTGGCTCGACCGGCACTGTATGTATTGGGCTCTGGGAAACTGTTCTCTGAACCTTTTGGCCAGATATCTCTTTCAGTCCACTTTGTTATCTGGATGATAGCACTGTGAACTTCCCATTGCAAGCATGTGGTTTCTGGAGACAAGAGGGAATTGTTGGGTTCCAGTCATGCAGAGGAACTTAACTTTAAAAGCCCTCACGCTTGCAACTGAGGCTGTATTTTGATAGAAAAAAATCTTTGGAAATTCAAGTCACAGTCCATTATCACATGATAGAAAATGACTTACTATTCTGTACTGATCTACCTTCAAGAGGTTGCATGCAAAGTCGAGGTGTCTCTAGATGAATAAATAATGTCCTATTATCTTCTCATCATGGATTAGGCATATGTTGCCTCCATGTATCATAAATATATAGTATCATTTATTTTAAAATCTTTCTTTTCAGAAGGCATGTGCCAAGAAGCAGTGTGCTTGGGAATAAGTTCGGTTATAACTGGAGGGATTTTTTTATTAGCAGGATTGTTTGTGAATGAGCAATGGAGACACTGACCTACAGGGTTTACAGAATGTGGGAATCTGCGTGTCTAGCCGGCGCTATAAATAAGTGAGAAGGGCTTTTGAAAGATTTTGTCAGCTTGATATACATTATTTTGTTTCGGCAAGTCTCCTTTGCTTCACAAACTCCGTTCTGTGTGTGGTGCTATTTATAAACCAGGGTGGAGGAAGAGACTCTGGGAGCGAGTGATTCACAGACACAAAATAAGGCCATAAACAATGTTGACACTGTGGCATAATCTGATAAAATCAGAAACTTGGACAAAGAGTGAAACGCTGTTCCTCACTGGGGCTGTTGTGAGGCAGCTTTCTCTCCCTTTCCGCTGACCTTCCTTGACACGCCAGAAATGCCGTCCAGTTTGGTCTTGACGGGGGCCCGCTGCCTTGCCCCTGCGCGGACCCAGAGAGGCTCACCTATCCCATGTCACGGGGCTGGTGCTCTTCCTCCATCGGTAAAGGTGGATTAGCTACCTCCAGGGATAACGTATGTGCTTCATGAGCTAAATAAGACAATGACAAAGTCCAGGATTATTTACCGAAAAAGGGGAAAGCGGAAGCATTAGGAGGAGGAAGGACATAATCATTACCGCTTCATTTACAGCAGTATTTGGAGGTGTTATTTGAGCTAAACTGTGCCAGGCAAAACATACACCATACGCATGTGTGCTGCCTTCAAGGCCTTCACAGTCTGATGGAGAGGAAGTGATTTGTCAGGTTCACCCAAGTACTAAGCTGCAGAGCTCATCCTAAGCCTGAGGACTCATAAGCAGGCCAGCATATCCAGAGAACCATGCTGCATCCCGGTTTGTTCCCGCAAATCACAAGTCCGTGAGTCACAGAGGAGCGGAAAATGGGGAGAGCTGAAGTATAAAATTGCTGCGCAGAAATGTGAGACAAAATTTGCATGAGCTGCTGGGTGGAGATCCCAAAGGGCTTCCTATGCGGAAGCCTGTTAGAGCAACGTTAGAAATATACTTTTGGGCGTTCGATCCACAGCAGAGATGAAAAGGACGTATAGATCATTTTAAAAAACAAAAATACACTGACAAAAGTGTGCACCCATCATAGGCAGGAAAATCCCATCTTGTACTTTCTCCTATTATGGGAAGGGTCATTGTTACTTTTTCTTGTAAAAGAATCTTTTTCTTAATGTCTGTGGGAAAGGAGAATAGTCTGAATTGAGTCTTTGAGATGTTGTATTACAGAGAGTCTCAGAAAATGTACTATGCAAATGACTATCTGCCCCTATTAGATGCCTCAATAGAGTTCATTGTCTTGATATGGCTATTATTGGAGATGGATGGACACTACATGATTTTACCATCAAGCTGAAAAACTTCAGTGTTACAATCTCATTGCTAGGGTAATAACAGTGCACTGACTTAAAGGAGAGAATTGAATTAAGGGGAGTGAAAGGTCCATTGCTCTGTCTGTTTTAGTTTGTCTTTCGTAGACTGTGCATCATTTTGGGGGTCACAACAGAAGGTCTGTGCTTCTTAGGCCTAGCTTTGTCCCTCTTTCATTGCTAATAGAAAGAAAGCCCTTTTCCGGGGTGAGGCGTTGGGGCACCTGCCGCGGTTTTGCGTGGCCGCGGCTGCAGGGAAGCACTTCATTGCTGCAGCCCACCATCCCCTCCTGCCCTCCCTGATGCAGGGAGCTCACCACCCTCCTGGTTTCCTCCTCCGCGAGCTGGCGCCTTGCTGAGGGGGCTCCGGGCTGAGTCTCCCTCAAACTTCCTTCGTGCCCAGGGCAAAATCCAAGTCCTCAGAGCTGCCCAAGTCAAAGTCTGCATTGGCCAAGTCTTCTTGAAACCTTCTTGGAGGCCCTGCTTTGGAGGCAGTGGGTTGCATTACAAACAGACTGTTCTAGTCTTGTACGTCAGGTGCCTGAAATTACACTTCACTCACTTGATTTTATTTTTCTTTTTTTCTTCAGTAGTCCAGCTTCTTCCAAGCAGATGTGACAGGTACACTGGCTATGAAGTTTTTAGAATGGATGGTCTGTGGTACCTGCGTACTTTTTCTTGGCATCACCTGATGTCTATCTGGCTAGGGCTATATCTAACATTGAAATTGTAACACTCAAGGTTTTCAGCTTGATGGTAAAATTACAGAATAGCAATGTTCAGATAAAATTTTGGCTTGGGGACTGTGTACGTTTGCTGTCTCTGTGACCCCATTGCTATCGTAAGGATCTGTCTCTGAGCGGTCAGCTAGGGCGCTGGGCTGCGTATGCTGCTGGTGTTCATGGAAAGATGCCTCTTTCCCACGCAATTTTGGTGGTTCTTTTAAATCTACTGTTTTCTTCATTTACTTCTTGGAGGTGGTGGGGGAACCACTCAGTTTCTGCCTCTTTTTGATTGTTTGGTTAATATGTATGAAAGTTAATAAATAACTAGAAGAACTGCAGGCTAATTTGAAAACACTGATCTTACTTGGTGTTTGCTTTTCTTCCCTGAATTTTCAGCTGTAGAGGGGAGGGAGGACTCTATTACTAATTAAATGAAAGAAGTTCCCAATAGCCCTCATGCAGTCCTCCCAAATAACCTCCTGCCCCCCCTTTAATCCTTGAGAGTAGCGCCTGCTGTGCAGCACTCTGTCCTGGGAATTAATGCCGAGAAACTTCAGTGAGTAGCGAACATGGTGTGGGCTGCTGTGGGCTCTTAACACACTGAACATGCAGAAATAAGATTATTCCGAGTTGGGAGGCCTTGTCTTGTGTGGTCAGTTCTCAGTCTAACAGCCAGGCTGGATTCTGCAACCTTCCCAGGTACTGTATAACATTTGTTTCCAAGCAAAGTTCAGCTGGCTTCCTGGCGGATAACCCTGGTGTAAATGGGGGAGAGAAGCTATGCGGCTGCAATCCCAGCCCGTGATATGAGCTTGTGCACTACCCCTTCTTTCCCCTTGCCCTCACTGGTGCTAATTGGGGTGACAAGGGCTCTTATCTCTAATTTTTCTTGATTTTAGCAGAGCTGTTTGTATACATTGACTTTTGCAATTGTGGAGCTGGCTAAATCTGTTCCCTACGTTTTAAAAAATATTAAGATTATCTTTTTGTTGTAAAGAGAAGCCCAAACTACAGACTAAGACATGCTGTGCTTGCACTGTGTCATTCAGCCTGGGGTATGTGTTCTGGCTTTCAGTATTTCAGCACTGCTAAGGAACGTTTAGTAAATTTTCTGCCCTTTTGGATATAGGAATGTACATTGAGAAATGCTTCTTTATCCTCCATTTTCACTTCAGTTTTCCACTGATATTAGAGGTTAGTTTAATACAAGTGTGGGGGTTTTGTTTTGTTTTTACACAAAAAGTTACCAAAGGCAGTTTTAACTGTTGTCTTTGTATTTTCGCAGATGTTTTAGATGGCTCTTAGAACTGCTGTGGCTTCTGGGAGTTAAAAATTGCCCTTTGGTGTAGCCTGTTTGGGGTTCTTGGGAATAAGATTTGAACTATAACTTAATAAATTCCTCCAGCACCTAATTAAATAGACATGAGAAGTCATAAAATGGCAACTGTTTGTATTTATTTTTTATTTATTTTTTTAAATGAGTTTTCTACTGTTGTGGCCCTGACATGACAGCTCTAATTTAAAGAAGAGCGTCTGTGTCCTTCTTCTGGAGCTTTTGACTGCACCTTGGGCCTAGTCACTGTCACGTCTGCTCTGCACGTTCAGTCATGTCTCGTGTCAGGCACAAAACAAGGAAGGAAAAAGTATTATAGGAAACTGTAAGCTATGTTTGTAAAGCCAAGAATTTTGCTAGAGCAGCAGCAATAAACACAGTATCTGAAATACTCTAAACTGATTAAAACGAGAGAGGAAAAAAAAATACAAATTAGTAGTGCAACTTTTAAGCTAAAATTGTATTTACACGGAGTTCAGTAAATGGAGAGTTAATTGTATTTTTCCCCTCTATCAATACAAAGAACTTAAGATTATGCTGGAAATAAGATTATAGTGGTGTGACGTGTTTGGCATGTACAGCAACAGAAATTCTCCTTTTCTTGTACTGTTCATCAAAACAGCTCAATATACAAGATGAAGTGTACTGTTTTGCACTGAACTCATTTTCTAATCTTTAAATGCACATGTGGCATTTTGCGGTGCTTGAATATATTCTGTGATTGGGTTCAGTAAGGTCCTATTATTATATGCAAGAGGTACAGTTAATATTGTTTCTGCCACTGGATTAATTCTGCCCAGCATGACTTTTATGCAGCTACGAAACTTCTGTTATTTTTGTTTTGTGTGTTTAGTTTCATTCACTTTATTAAAAAGATGGGGAAGAGATTTTCAGTATCTCACTTCAGAAAGCATGTTACGTATTTCTGACGAGCTGTGTGGAGCTCAGCTACCACTGCAGAAAATGGCTCAGAGGTCTGAAGGCTGCCAGTATCATTATTTCTCCCTTTCTCTTTTTCCAACTCCCTTATTTGTCTCAGAATGACTTCAGTTATCTACTGTGTTTTTTCCTTTTAGAATTTATACTTTTATTTTGAGCATCTCTACGTGCCCCAGGTGAGCTTTCTTCCCTTTCCAGTGAACGACTGTAGGTCCAGTTGTCTAGAGAAGAAACACCCACGTATCTTTTGGTTGTCGATGACAGGAAGTGGAATTGCAGACCATAAGCACTTGGCACTTCTGACATCTCCCTTGCCCGTTCCCTTTCTGTGCTAAAGGAAATGAGATTTTTGCTGCTGCTAGCTTCGCATTTCTGCACAAGACTTAACTTTCTCTTTTTGCAAAGTTGGATTTTCTTTAATTTTTGTGCTTGATCCATTGAATCTTGGCAACCTTCTGAGAGTCTTCTTACTGATAAAGAAGCAGCAGCTTGGAAATTGCTTTTAAAAGACGTAAGGGTAAGTGATCTCACTTCGTCATTCCTCCATCTTGGACTCTCCGTGTGCCACACAAAGGGTGCATTCCTTGATGAGCCTTCACTGGCACATGAAGTATTATGTCCAGTGAATGCTATAGATTCAGAAGTGTATTGCGAGAAACTGAATTATTTTTTTCCTATGGGGGAAATGGGGAAAGTCCTTTGCAAATACCAAATACCTGAAAGACCCTATTGTCTTGCAGTCGTTAGACTGGAAGGACAAGAGGCAGGAGCCATTTTTGCTAGATATGAGCACAGTTCTTAGCAAAATGGTGCCCTGATTGCTGTTTCTAGGTGTTACTGAAGTACAGATACATAATTTGCATGAAGTGGCAAAACAAAGGTTGCCAAATTTCCTCCTGTCTTCTTCAAGTTCTGCTATTTCGAACTGCTGTATGTGCTTTCTCTGTCAACGTTATTGTGCAGATGAAAGGCAACAGTTTATTTAAAAAGAACAAATATTTCACAGTAGTTAATTTGTGCAGTATTTATAACAGTTACTTGAAGAATACATGATACCTTTTCTGTTGTGAATAAAAACGCTGCTAAGCTCTACTCAGGAGTAGCACAGGTCACCTAAAGAAATATTTTGCATCATGGGGTTTCTAACTGGTTCATTCACTTGACTGTTGGTGCTGGATGGAAGATTATTTGTTCCTGCTCTGTGGAGATAATGCCTCCATGAGTGCCTTGTGCATCTCAATAATGCTAGAGGTAACCTGGGATTGTATTTCCAGCAGTGTAGCTGGAAAAATGAGTGCTTTTGAAAATAATTTTTCTAAAAACGTGTATGCATGTCCAGAAATCATGTATTCCAGTAGTTAGGGCAAAAGGACCTGAACCAAGTGACGCACTTGGTGTGACTTGGAACAAGTCACTTGACCCCCCTCTGGTCTTCGGCTGGGTCACACAGGAAAGAGAAAGAAAAGTTAGGCAGGTAGGTGGGCGAGTGGGTTGTAGATGGATACTTGTGAGATTCCTGATCATTAAGAGCATGCCTTCATTTTGTAGCGGTGCTTTCAGCAGATAGAAAGATAGCCAAATTATCCTGTACTCTTCCTTCACTTCACTGAAATACTTGTCACCTCTTTGAAATTTCTGTTGTTGGCAGAAGGTAAACTTTTTCCAGCATCCATTACTGCTAAGATGGATAAGCTCTAGATTGATCTTCTTCTCTGTGTTTGCAAGAGGGTGGAGTTTGCCAAAGCAGGTGAGCCAGTCTAACAGCCGTCTCTGTCCCTGCTGCCGTTTAGCTCCTCAAACCAAATCACCGTGCGGTCAGGTGAGTGATGGTACTGGAGCACGGGAAGCGGGGGGAGAGGAGGGAGGGTTCCGCCTTTCGGGGACAACCGGAGCTGGGTAGTGTCAGGCACATCTAGTAGCAGTAGTAATAACGGTAGTGATTGACCCTCCTTCCGTTATGCACTGTCACATCGCTGATCTCCACGAACCCAGTACCAAATGCCCATTTCAGTGTTCTTAACCCTTTTAATGGAACAAATTAAAGCCCAGCGTGACGGTAATGACTGATGATGATCAGTGAGCTTACTTCAGATTTCAAACTTTTCTTTACAGCTGCAATGACTGGAAACTTTTTCAAGCATAAAAATCCCAGCTTTCCTTTTTAAATCTTTTCTGCACCTGGATTTTTGAGGGAAAAATAGCAGGTATCACAATGGGTGGTAACATTGGGTGTCTCTAATGTTATAGTAGAAATGAGTATTTCCTAGCAGCTGAAAGAAAATAAACACATCAGAAAGTGTTCTTTCTGGAGAGTTGTCTGTTACTAGCCATGTGATATGGAGAAAGCAAATATTAGTATGGATTTGTGCCTTACTGAAGCTCAGATTAGTGGCAAAGGTTAATTTCTCAATTGTTCAGAAATAAGCCTCTTTTTTTAAAAGGTGTTGTGTAATTTGGACACTGTAGTCTTAAGTTTTACCAATATTTATGCCACCTTTTTTTTATCGCTGGTGTGTCTACATTAACTTGAGTACTGAGTTACTTCTTATAAAGACTTTGTGAGGGCAAAACACCTAATTTGGTAAAGGTCTCATTTAACTTTTCTGATACTTTCAGTGGTCACAGTTGGTTTTTGTTATTTACTTCAGCGTGAGCTGGAGGAGGTCCCCACGTGTATTCGAATATAGCAAAACATTTTGATTTCCTTATTTGTCCTACAGTACCTTTTCTTTTGGGGTGGATACAGGTGATTATGCAAAAACTAATTATACCCTGGATTCATTAGTGTGGGGATATGATACATTCTCCAGGACTTAA
This sequence comes from Apteryx rowi, assembly GCF_003343035.1. NCBI lineage: Eukaryota > Metazoa > Chordata > Aves > Apterygiformes > Apterygidae > Apteryx > Apteryx rowi. Next base: position 1,574,646 of record NW_020450749.1, read on the forward strand.
ATTTTTAAATGAAGACTGGCTTTTTCTCAAACTGATGATTTAGTTAAACCTCAAGGCTTCAATTCTGTGCAGAAACTTTTTGGAAGGAATCAGGCCAGGAGCTCTGAGGCTGCATTTTGCAGGTGAAGGTCTGTGACTTGCGTTCGCTTCACCTCTGAGGCTTGTGGCGAGGCCTTCCTGGGCACCGCGATGCAGCTGCATGCTCAGCCAGCGGGTGCTTTTCTTCATTGGCGCTTGCTTTGGCTGATACTTGGCTGCTTAGCAAAAAATGAAGAGGGATGAGGATTCTGCAGTATCTTGTAGCACACGCTCTGTGCTTGTTGCTGTTCGAAATCGTGAGCTGCTTATTTAGAGTTCGTGCCAAGGTCAGAACATGGGAATCTACTTGCAAAATCTTTTTTTTTCCCCTCCTCTTTACATGAGGGAATTAATTTTTGTTTCTTATGTTGTTTAATTTACCCAAAGGCTCTTATCTGTTTCTCCAAGCACTTTTTTGTTTAAAAAAAAAAAGCTTCATATTCTTGTTGTCTCAGACATTTATTACACATTTTAACAAAAGAAGACCATTTTAATGCTTTTTTTGTAGCCCTTCTGTTAGGGAATTATTCCTAGTTAGGAAAGCGAGTTTCAGGCCTATTAGTTCTTACCCAGTTAGTGAAAGCTGTGAATGAGGCTGTAGTACTCACTCCAGCTCTGACAGTGTCGAACTGCTCTTTCCAGATGTTTTCCCCGGAAGTGTTATGCCTGCATTGATCCGTTCTCCCTTTCCTCGTGTTCGTCTATACCAGTGAACTAGGGCTGTGTGAAAATGGATACTGGAAACGTTATTCAAAGTGGGTTTTGTGCCCTTCAGATTGCCTCCGATGAAGATTTAGAGCACTGCTGGTTGCTTCCCCTGTCGCTCCCTAACCATGTGCGAAGCCCCCTTCCCTCGCAGCTACTACCCTTTGAACAGAAGTGGTAGGCAGAAAACAGGCGCGGGCGGTGGGTGCTGTGTTGGTGGGGCGGTGCAGAGGGGCTGCGCAGGGCCCCCCACCCCTGGGGCTGCCCGTGGCACTGCACCAGCTGACGGACCGGGCTGCGAGCGGGCTCCTCGGCAAGGCTGGTCCCGGCAGTCTCGGGTGTTGTGGGTGCCAGCATTGAGTTACGGAGCTGATGCTTAGCTTAACGTAAGGAAGCCTTTCTGTGTGTAGTTGGAGGTCAGATTACCTATTTCATCTATTTGAGCTAATGTTGACCTTATTTTAATTGTGAAATTCCAGCTGAAAAAAAATTTCCTTCCAGAGAATGAAAGTAATAAATCTATGCCCCATTTCTTTTTGAATTATGAAGGGGATTTTAAAAAGCAATGAAGACCTCTCTTTAAATGCATGCAGATGAAGTGTTTTGACATAGGAGAGTTTATGCACAAATCTAATGATGAGGATCAGTTAGTCATACAAATGTTTGGATATTTACCCCAAACCAGCAAGGCAATCAGCAAACATGGTTCCCAGCTCTGCCACAGCTCTTTTCTTATCAAAGCCGTCTCCTTGATTAGTTTGCTCTAGCCGTATGGGGTTTTGGCATTCCTCAGTGTATTTTGGGGAGTCTTCTTCTGGAACTACTGTTGGTTTTCACCCTCTTCACCCCCCTCTCGTTGCTCTTCTGAAATCCAACATGACTTTGGAGGTGCTGAGCCGCCATCCCTGCTCTGCAGCAGGAACACATCTAATGACCCATGAAGGCAGTAATCCTTGTAAACTCCTGCGGGGGGAGAGAAGTCACATGTTTTTATTCTGAATGTCTGGAGTGACTCAGAAAGCGTATGCAGTAAGAGAAAGTCAGCCCAGTTTCTGCTAACCCTCGTGTATACATTAGAGCGTGTGTAGTCAGTCAGGAAAAACACCGGTGGCTGTTGTCAGATCCGTTCTGTAAATACAGTGTCTGCAGGGTTCCGGCAAGTTCACCAAACATGCAGGGATTAGCCTTCAACTTTTTCATTAATGTGGATTTTTTCATTAACGTGAAGGTTTGCCACACAGTTGCGTGCTCTGGGAATCACAGTAGGCTCGGTAAGAGTTTTACAACTGATGTTTTGCATCTCTTTAGCACTGATCTCAGAGACTGTCAGGAAAAAATGAAAATGTGAAAAATGCTGCTCCTGATGTTATTAATTTCCATAACGTTTCAAGGCTTGTTGATTTTGGTTGCTGATTAGAGGGAGCAAACAAGCTTTAAGTACTAAAGTGCTAAATGTAAGGTCAGAGCAATTAATATACGTAGAAGTATTTTCGTGGACTTGAATTACAAAGATGATAAGAATTGCCTGTTTCTGTACCCAGCAGCGATAGAAATCTTGCTTAAATAAACTGAAATAAAATACAATGAACCCTTTAAAAACAAAGTGTGGAAGGAAGGGGCAGCAATTTATTGGCTCATTGTGTTGATGACATGCTAAATACACAAGCCCGGAGCAAGCAACTTGAAAGGACATAGCTCAGGGTCTAGTTCAAGCTCTTTCCATTCATGTGTTACAGTGTCCTTAGGGAAAATGAGTGGCTTTGTCTGGAGGTTGTATTGAGGACCTTGCTGCTAAGATCCATACTCTATCTGGTTAAACACTGTTGAAACCGAAAGCTGTTAAAATAGTATGAGGTGGTTTTAATGTGACGTTAACTGAAGTTACTTTGCATAATGATCTCCGTGTCTCTAATATCTGGCTGGGGTCAGCAAGCCAGTTAGTTTAGTATATTTTTGCTTAACTCACTGTTGCTCTACTTGTTTTGAGTAATCTCTTGTTCCTCCAATGTAATTGTAATACTTCCTTAAGCAATTCCTCCTAAGCCATGCTTCTATAGGCACAGAGATAAGAAGAGTGGCTCCTAAGATTGCAGCTCAGTGGAACTGTTATTTGATATCAAATTGCAGATCTTTATTAATTAACAAAAAATGAAAAAAATCTGAGAGGTTGAACAGAGGAACACTGGCAGCTTGTCTTGCAAATAACGCACAGATTGCCAAGACACAGAAGGTAAAAACCTGTTACGCTGTTTTTAGAACCAAGCTTCAGAGTTTACCTTTTAATACCTTTCGGCAGAGGATTTAGCCTCTGTGTATGTTCTCATGCTGCCTTCCTCACACTATGTTCACTCTAGAGCTTAATATGTCAATGACAAGACTTAAAAATTTCATCTTTACATTTCAGAATTGAATATGATTTGATTTAGACTGTTGCAAAACCCCACAAAATTAGAGCAAAGAAAGAGGAAATGGTGTTGAGATGTTCCTTTTCTTTACCATAATTATTGAAAATACTGGTTTCTAAAAGGCCTGTGAGTGGTGGATACAAAATGTAGCAAGAGACCCTGAGCAGTGAAAGAAAATCGTGATCTGTCCTCTTGGTGGTTATATGTAGCTGGTCAGAGACTCGATGAAAAGCACTTTCATAATTTGGGCCTTATTTTGGGAGCGGTGGGTTGCATTAAAGGATATACAGCCTTTGGAGGAACCAAAAGCAATACTGCAGTGTGACTAGACCCTGTGCCCCAAAAGTTCAGGTGCAAAGTCTCCCACGTTCAACTAGCTTAATTGTAACTCTTGCTTAATTATTTTTGGAATCAAAGCATGTTTAACACACTCACAGTCCTGTCAGCCAAAATGCTGCCTGCCTGCAGGGCAGGTCCTGGCTCCTTAATCTGCGCAGGAGAAATTTCACTAATTCGTACCCGTTTGCTAAAATATTGCCACTGACTGCATGTGTTAGGCGCTGCAGTTACTGCCTCCGTTTGCTTGGCTCTTGGTCATCGTAAGGAGGATGAAATGTTTGTAATGTTTGTTTGTTTATTTATTTATTTATTTTAAGCACTGTGGCAGAAATGCTGGGAGAAATTTGGGGATACAGAAATGTGCGCAGTGAATGGTTTTGGTGTGCAGTCCAGTTTTCTCATAGAGGTGGTGGTGGCTGTGGTGCGTGCTGCCACGGGAGGCCCGAGCGGCAGGCAGGCCTCCGGCTCGCTCCCGCCTTTGCTGGCGGTAGCTAGCGCTGCTTGGGATGCAAGGCTCTGTTGGCTGTCAAAGGAGCAGTGCCTTTCTATAAAGCATATTTATTCTAGTGCGGCCAAGTGAGACTTGCCTGCGAGGGAGATGGATGCTCATCCCAGCCCCAGCCGTCCCCCCCAGCTTGCTCGTGCCTCTCTGGTTCGGTGCGGCCGCTGGCCAACTGCAAGGAATTGACTTCAAAACAGACCCAGACCAACCGAAACCAATGGTGGTGTTTCCCACTTCAGCAGAGCTACCGAATCTTGGCTCCATGGGGAGGCCGGTGTTATTTTCCTGTTATTCCTCCGATGCAGCACAAAACACAAGCTGCTTTTCGGAAGAGCCCCGAAAGCGGTGTTCACCTGCGGCTTACGCCAGTGCGGGAAGAGGGGACAGGTGCCTGTGAAAGGTCGAGACGTCAAGCTTTGGCAGAGCAAAGTAGCTTTCGATTCAGTCATGGAGATGAACGGTGTAAAGGGCCAGCTCAGCCTCGGACGCTGGCGAGGCAGGCCCGAGAGCAGAGGGAGAGCTCGCTGCCGCGGCGGGAGCTGCGGGAGAGACTGGCTCGCGCTCGTCCTCCGTCTGCTCCCACCGTCTTTCCCTGTGGCGGCAGCTGCCTCGCAGTGCGGGAAACAGCTCTGCTGCGAGAAAATCCTGTGTTAGTTCTTGCCCTCCTCTGAACATCGGGATTGTCTTTGTGTGTGAGGCGCAGAGTTTAATATTGCCCTTGAGGGAGCTGTTTGCTTTTGGGGTTTTTTTGTTTTTTTAGTGGCATTCACTACAACTCCTGTGCTTCATGTTAGTCCTATGAAGCTCCCTTTTCTCAGCTTCCTGTATCTTGCCTTGCAGCAGCTTCCTATAACAATGTGTTCTGCAGAAATAACGTGCATCATCTGGAAAGCTTGTTTCCTTTTTTATTTTCGTTTTGGGATTTGGTGCCTCCTGGGCTTGTCAGAGGGCCACTGACATGAGGGGCGACTGCAGCCCCTGCAGCAGCAGAGTTGCTGCACGTAGGGGCGAAGCTCTCCAGAGAGATAGGAGCTGTGCTCTGCAGAGGGAGGTGCTCTCTGAATCCTCCTGCCTGCACGTCCCAAAACTGGGTGTAATTTTGGGGGGGGACCCCAAACCCTGCACTATATGTTGCTTTAGCCAGTGTTCTTGATCAAAAGCTGTCCTGCCCCCCAGGGTAGCAGAGTACCAGTGGGGCTGGGAGAGCTTCTGAAAATCTTTGTCCATAAAAATAAAATGCAAGAAGTTATAGCACCTGGTAGAGCATTTTTGTTGGAGGTACTTGGTGTCCCTCAAAAGTAAATACAAAATATGTCAAGCGCGAGCCTTATCGTGTTCCCTGCATCCTTGGGTTTTTCGTATTAGCAGTTTCCTTTAAGACAGCAGCCCGGATATGGGGTGTGGTTTATGCCACACACTTGGCAAGCTATTTATATGTTTAGAGCTTTGCTCCTGCTATTGGGGGGGGGGGGGAAATGGGGGAAAAAATGTTAAGTCTAGTTTTCCCAGTCCCCCATCCCCCCTTATTTTAAAGCAGATTTTTTTTGTGCATGGAGGAGCAAGAGATCTCAGGATGGGGGGGAGTGGGGAGGGAGTTTGCTGCTTGGACAGAGCATTCATCTAGAGTAATAGCAGAAAAAACTATCTCAAATACTGACTTTTTTTAACCATTACAAACTTTTCTAATACATGAAACCAAAGGAATTTTTCTTCCTGCAGTAGCTGTTAATAGAGTGGAAACTGGGTGCTGAGGCCCTGATCCTGACAAGGGCTCAGTGCTCATAATTCCAGCTGGAGCCGTGGATGTCTGCAGCTCTCCGCCCTGCGCTGGCATGCGCCGCTGGCCAGGCGTTTTGTGCCGAAAGACGTTATCGGGCAGGAACTTTCGATTCATTGGCACGCAAAAAAAAAACAACTGTCATTCAGCCGCTTTTGGCTCCCATCGTATCACTGAGGTCTTTCATTGTCCTGATCCTGTTTTCAGAAGTCTCGGCGCTGCCTGGTGACTGCAAAAGCGGTGCCGCAGGGTGGGGGCCGCCCCCCACCTCTGTGCGGTCTCTCTGGCGCAGCGGGCCACCAAGCCGCATGCCCGGGCTCTGCCAGCCCCGCGCCGTGCCAGGCTGCCGCATGGAAAAAGCAGGAGTTTGCGGAAACCCTCATGGAGAAGAAATGCAAAACTCGGCTCGACCTGGGCGCTAGAGCTGGGCTGGTGGGCATTTCGATTGATGGGGGGATTAAGTTTAAGAGTGATCGTAAAGGTGCGGGACACTGGCAGGCTTGGGTCAATGGGGCAATGGTTTTGGCTGGTGGTAAGTTTCCATCTTAAACCATACAACTGACAACATGTAGAGCCTTGAGTTAACGCTAACAGCACCCCTGCTGCTGCCTAACTGGGTGTAATACATCGCCAAGGGTGGATGGGTACGCTTGGTGGGCTCTGAAAGAGCCCTGCCGTTTAGATGTGGCCACTTTCTAGGCGGTTATTAAACTGTAGAGTAAAAAAAAAAAAAAAAAAAAAAAAAAAAAAAAGTAGGTTGTAACACAGTATTTTCTATGCAATAAGGATAAGATAATAGAAGAAGCTCTTTGGGTCTAATGCAGGGGACTGAGAGTGATGCACTTGGAGCATGTATTAGAGCACAAATTCCCAAAATATCCAGGGTTGGAGAATTTTGCTTTATTCTGTGCATATCCACCAGGTTTTACTGACGTGAATCGGAGCATTGCACCCCGTCTAACTGCTGTTACTTCATACCATTGTTCTGGCTGTAATTCTGATTAATTAGCCGACTTTTGGCATAGCCATCCTATCTTTTTTTTCTTATAAAACATGCCATTAAATGGTTTAAACCCCCCCCCCCACCAGTATGTTCATTTCAGTGAACATATTATAAACATCTCGATCTGATACACAGGCTCCTTGAGAAGCATTTAGTCCTGCCCTAAGTAATAGGAAATAATGAATAACATTCTTACCATTGTGCTCCGACTGCCTTTGAATGAGGGGAATGTACCGAGAGGCCGCGATACAAGAACTTAACGTTGTTCCCCAAATCACTGCTATTCAGAGGGATTACGCAGAAAGCTAAACAGAAAGGAGAAAGAACAATTTATGCCTATCATTTGTACTCTGCTGCCTCCCCACCCTGGCATGCAAACAGATGCCTTTCCCTAGTGCCTCTTTTTAACATGTATGTGGTGGTGTTTTTACAGTATTTTCTGCTCCCAGGCCTGTTGACGTCCAGGCACAAATGAAATATGAATGACTGGTGTCTCAGTCGTACCCTCCTATATAAGCATACAGCTCTGCTGCGGCCAAATTTTTAGATAAGTTTGTATAACATAACAAAGTGAAAATCTACTTCCTATCTTTATTTTTGCGTTTGGTGACATAGATATGGGAAAATAATGTGGGTTTGTCTTTTTTTTTTCTTTTTTTTTTTTTCTTTCTTCTCCTCCGAAATTTTTGAAGGGGAAAAAATTGTAGCAGTTCAACCAGCTATTTTGAGGTGGTGGTGGGGAAGTTTTACAGAAACCCAGAAAACCCCAATTGGGTTAGTTTCAGCTTGATTAGACGCTTTGGCTTGATCTCACGTCTGAGCAGTTCAGCTCAGCATTTGGTGTGGTTTGTGTCTGAAACCCGGAGCCACAGGGGAAGGCAGTGGGCAAGGAGGGCCGTCCCCGGTGTTCCCCAACAGCCCGGTTGGCTGAGCATCCCCGCAGCTCTGGGCTGCAGCTCGGAGCTTGCTTCCCATCTCTGTTTCTCTCTCCGAAACGCGAGCTGGCGGGAGGACAGCATGGCCGGGTGGCAAGGAGACCTGAACCTGCATCTGCTGCGTTCCAGGTGGGCGCCATAACCCTTTGGCCCTTTCACCCTATTTTGGCTGAATGTAGTCCTTTCTCGCCTGGGCTTTTTTTGTTGTTGTTGTTGTTGCTTTGTTTTTAACAAGCACCCGGCATCTGAACACTTGGTTGCTATTAAGATAGTTTGTTTCAGCCTCTTGTGCATTCATTCCCATGCAAGTCGGAGGGGGCTGTCCTCAAGTGAACCCTTCTGTAAGTTCAGCCCAAATTCATGGATAGTTGAGTCGTCCCTGAAACTGTGTTTTTTAATGAATAAATGATTCAGCAAGAAAAAGACACTCCATCTAGAAACAGTAATATCAACATCTGCTAGGCCTGTGCCTTTACTGTTCTGTGCTTTTCAGGCTTGTCAGGGGCAGCGTGGATCCAGGTTAGCAGAAAAGCAAACTTGACTCCCTCAGACAAGTGAGGGGTTTTTGTTGTTGTTTTTTTGTTTGTTTTAAGCCTGTAGCTTTAAAAAGAGCTCTTTGCACGAAAACCTGCAGTACTGCGATAGAAGGAACTAGGTCTCATGGAAACACAAACAAGATATCTAAGAGGCAATATAAACTCTCTATAATAATAAAGGAAACGATTAGTCATTTCAAGCTCATCCTTATTCAAAGCAGTTCTGGCACTTGGCTCTCTGTTCAGTGTGTGGAAAAAAAAAAAAGAAAAGGAAGTTCTAGTGCTTTATTGGAAAGGTCGTTTCTGCAGAAGATCATCTCTGTCGGAAGATGTTCTGGTCTATTTTGGGTTGTGTAGCTATGCGGGCACCGTGTTTCTAGGGTGCCTGAGCATGCGAGCCTGCATTTACACCAAGCTTTTCTGACAGTTGTTGTAAATATACTTTTATCATGAGTTCTGTTGTTGTATTAACAATAAAATTGATATTAATGAAATTAAGTAATGAAATAAAAATCATAGACTATTATATGTGTTAAAACTCTTGATGGACACGTGAAGTATTTACATGATGTAGGATAGGTATGTGATAGAACGATGTAAGAGCTTAAATCATTACGTCCCTTTTAATTCGTGGGGATTGGGGGATTTGCATATAGCAGTACTGTATGTACTTACTGTTAGTAAACACTGTAAGAGAAATATCTATTTGAAAATTGGCAATATATTTTGAGAAGAAATTCTAGTTAAATCATGGTGGAAATGGAAAGAATAAAATGCCTTCTCCTTCTCTGATTATTTCAACCTACTATCTCCAGCGTGGGTAGTACATGAGTTTGAAAGTAGGGTGTAAACGGTGTTACTTAGATGAGACTGTTTCAGGAACCAGCAATGCAAATTCTTTGATCTAGAGTTAAAAACAACACATGTGCAACACATTTTCTTTTATTAAAACATGAAGATTAAATTCTGATAAGTCATATCATCTAACTTCAATTTTTGAGAAATTTCCAGGGATATATTATGTGGTGGGTGCTGGAACAAAAATGCAGAGGATGTTACTGAAGACTTTCCCTAATTATTGCCTTTTCTTGGGGCACTTGGATTTTCAGCGCACAGTGCGTCCCTGGGCTTAGTGATTGACCCTGACATCTACTTCTGTTAGGAGCAAGTTGATTCTTCTGTACTTGGGCTGTCATTGCTGGTGTAGGATTCCTGCCTCCCTAGTAGTCATGTCTTAGAGAAAATATATAACTTAATGTTATTGCAGTCCATAGGGAAGCATAGTTGTCTGAAGTACATGTATTGAAATTTCTGTCCAGAAATATGCACTCTTATGTTTGGGGTGAGTTGGGTTAATGTTGATGCTTTTCTTGACAAATGTTCTTGTGACTCTGTAGGCTGAAGGATTGTTTTTTGGCATCCCTACCTGCCTGCTCCTCGTAGGATACTTGAATCTTGCCAGTTTTCTGTTAACCTATCCCTGCTATTAGAGACAGCTCTTGATATGATGGTCTTTTTTTTTTTTTAAACAGGCTCTTGAGAAACAGCTGATGTTATTTCTTCTCTCTTACATGCCACAATATCCGATACAGTCAAAGCACATCTTTTTGGCAGCCAACATTTGAGTGCCTGGGGTAATGGTGCAGGGGCACACGCATGTTGGTCTCGCCTCTGTTTTGAAGCAAGAAGGAAACCCCTGAGTTATCCCAGCACTTTCCTATTTGTTTGGCTTACTCGCAAGGAATGCGCCTTGTTAAGTATCTTTGAGGGCAATTTTAAAGCCTGTGGATGCAAAGCAGGCTGTGAACGCAGTCTTCGCAACATGCAGTTATACTTGGAAGAAGCATATAAATCAAACCCACTGTACGGGGGGGAAGGTGTTGTAAAAGCAGATTTAAAAGGTTATGAGTCATACAAACAGGATATATTTTTGGAGAAGAAAAAGAGAAAATACCATTATGAAGACGTTCGGCTCTTCGGGGTTGTCTAGACATGTGGCATCTAGAGTCTTGGGTGTCCCAATATGCAGCATTCCTTCGACAGAGAAAAGTCTGCGGGTGCGTTTCCAGTGTGGTGACTGCAGTCGGGCGTCTTTCCAACCTGAGCCCTTGTCCACACTAGTGAATTTAAGCTAATGCCTTTCTCATTCAGTCAGCTGAAAAATCTTTCAGCTTTGCACTGGATATACTGCCTGGGTGTTGTGGAGTGTGGTCTCTGGTTTGACCTGGCTTGGTATGCCTTGTGGGTAATTAAAACATGTTGTCTTTAGCTGTCTTTCACCTTGGTATAACTCGTAGCAGCTAGTGTCTGCAAAGTGTCTTCTCACTGGTGCTGAAGCACGGAGTGGGAGTCCAAGCCATGCTGTGCAAGATAAAGCCCTGGCAGCAAATTTTGCCAGTAGGGCACCTTGCTAAAAGTGCGTTGGTTTTTTGTTTTTTTTTTCCAGTTATTTGCTGCCAAGTAGTTGCTATAAATAGTAATGAAGCAATATATGGTACAAGTTGTGGTAGGCTGCCATAGCCTGTGAAAGGCACACTGCTTTTTTCCAGTGCGTAATCATACTTCGGAAAGTTTAACATTCTTTATTCAAACCTGTTTTTCAGGTAGTCATGTTTCTGTCAGTATTATATAACTGGGTCACATTTTGACTATCTCTGCTAGAGACGCGATCAGTACAAAGGAATCCAGCTAGTGAATCACTGTGGGTTTAACTCTTCCTGGAAGATGAGGAAAGAGCCCCAGGCAGATAAGTAATTGCTCGGGAAAGGCCATGTGGAAGCCCGTGCAACCACGTCAACGAAAGGGTACAGGATCACGTGTTGTTTTAGCAGCTGGAGAGCAGTTACTTCCTCTTAGCTCTTATCTCGTGGCCCTACCTGCAGCGTTTCGTACAGGTGAACAGCCAAGCAGAGGGTAGCAAAGGTCGGTTAAGTGTTTTGTGTCATCTGCTACAAGGCTTTCGACTTCTGACTCGGAGTGCCCTGACTTTGCTTTTATTTATTTTTTTCATGGGCTTATCTTTAAAGATTTATTGCTGACCTCAGAAGATCACACAGTCAGCAGTATGGTACAGAACGCTTCATCTTTGCCTGGCTCCTGTTTTATATTGGTGCTTTAAAGGCTGCACTGGCTTTACTGGTGGTGAGCAATGGTTTACAGATAGGTGCAAATAAGCGTGCCTAGCACCCTGATCCAGGGGAAACATGGCCGTTACATGTGCAAATACAGTAAATAACTTAGTGTTCTGTAATACATGCATAAAATATACTGATGGCATGGAGAACTTGGTTTTGTCTTTGTCTTAATGGTAGTTTAATGTGGCTTTATTATTTACGAGTGGGAAGATGAAGCTTTTCCTCATCCGTTAGCGCATGATGAAATGCATCCCGGTAAAATGGTGCTGGGTTTCTCCTCTACCCCTCTCCGTAGCGCCAGATCCAAACATATGGCAACATCTATGTGGGATTTCTAGTCAAATCTTTGGAAGTTGCCAACATTAAACATGCAGATGTGAAAGTTTAAAAGTATATTTTTAACAGACCAGTCAGAATTCCATTTGTAACCTAGACATGTTTTAATGCAAAATTTGAGCAATCTTTTTCAGAAGCTTACCTGTGTTTTGTTTTGTTTTTGTTTTTTTTTAAGTTAATAAATACTAGCAGTAATTGCTCTTGAGCTGTTTCTGGGTTTACATCCTTGTTTCTTCCCTGGAAACAGCAGAGATGTTATTCTTTGGCTATTGTGAAGTATAAAAAGAAAAACACTAAATGTCAGGTCACAAGAAAATGTCTCTGGGATGGAAATGCTTTACTACCATTTGTTGCTCCCTGGGATGGAAATATTTTACTACAGTTTGTTACAGGCGTTGTTTCATCTCTGATGTGTGACATCCATATAAATGTGCTTGTCTATAAATCATAAAGTTCTTGTCCTTCTGTGCTTCCAAGGTATCCTGGTGATGGAGCAGGGAAATTGTTTCCATGGTTTAACTCAAGATTAGAAAGCTTTTAGAGAGGAAGTAGGGATCTTTTTCACAATTACTGTGTTTATGAGGGTGTGTTGAGGACATCAGAGCAAATGTTTTAAATACATACATCAAATGTTTTAAAGATGTTGCCTGCAGAATTTGGGTGAAATAAAATCAAAACTATTCATGTGATTTTTCAGTTTTATTCAGAGAATGATTAGGTGAAAGAACTATTTAACTTAACAATGTTGTTGAAGATGCAACAAAAATGAAGGTTATCATCCCAGAGAATGAGGATCAGTTGTGACTGATTGTGGTATCTGCTATTTTGTATGTAAGTGTGAAGAGCAACTCGTCTGAAACGTATTGAGAACATCTGAGAGACTTGAGTTTCTAGCTGCCCCAAACAAGCATTTTAAAAAAGAGTCGTTGACTAAATAGAAGAATAGTATAGGTAGGAATGACAGAGATGCTGCCAAAGCCTTCCCTCCCAACCCCCCCTTCTTTTCAGCCTCTTCTGCGGTGTTGGAGCCTGACATACCTTGGCCAGCATTAGTTCTTGTTAATATTCCACTCTTTTTCAGTCGCTCTTGAGGCTATAGTTGTTGCTATGGACCCATCCAATGTAAGATCCTGCCAAGTGGTTGGAGGATGGGACTGCAGTTGTTACTGCCCCTCTCCTGTTTTCCCGTAGGGGTAATTCTCCCAAAAGAGGTAGAGGCCTGTGTAATAAAATTATTCTTAATAATGTACTGCTATTTCTAATAGTTCTCCTAAGTGCTGTATTTTGCTAAGGAAATCCATTAAACAGTAGGCTGCCTTTATAAARTATCTATATTTGTTTGTTGTAAAAAACACCCAACTTTTGTAGAAATTCTGTTTTTAAAATCCTGTGTTCTTAAAATTTTCAAGAAAAACAGTCAAGTGGAAGGTGAATTTCTGCTTAAAATAATTTTGCTTCATGATTAAACTTGCTGGTGGTGGCTATTAATTTACTGGCAATACAATCAGTTTGGGTAAAGTTGGGTAAATTTCAGGAACGTTTGTCTTTCACTTAATTGCATTCCTTTTCTTTAACATTGTTTTCAGTAACCTTTTATGAAAATTTGAAATTTCTCTAATTAGAGCATGCAATGGAAAGAGACATGCTCATTTTTCTGGTGATAAGGGTGACAGAAAACCCTTAATTGTACAGGAATAACAAGGGCTATGAGAAGCTGTATTGGTACTATTATCACTCTATTCCGATGATGACTAGAATGTTATAAAAACTGAGTTTTATTTTTAAGGATTTTTTTTGATGAACACATTTATTACGAGTCTCAAAACCTGTAAACACATCTTCCTCTTAAATGTAAGAGTCTGAAATGAGCTACTAGATATTTGCTCTTTATAAGAGCTAAGCCAAACATACAGAAACTCCTTCGTATATCTTGGCGAGAGAAAGAAGCTATAGATATTATTCTTCTAGAGTGAACAGATTGTGGTTAATTGAGGCTGCGGCGTGGGGTTGATCTCCAGCTCTGACACTGCATCACCCAGAGCTTTTCCACGATAGCTGGTCCTCACAGCTGGCTGTGAAGTTGAGCTTTTATAGACAGGCATATTGACTTGTGCAAGAGGACCCAAGCTGCTGTCAGTGAATAACTTCTCCGGCCTCAGTGCGTTCACAGAAGCAGGCCTGGGGATGGGGTGACAGCGGAGCCAGTTCCCAGCCCTGTTTCTATTCAGCTTCTGTTCAAAGGGGAAGAAGAAAGACGTCCTGCTCGAGCCCGGCCTGAACTCACTGGGGCAGTACAATGGCGTCTTTTGTTCCCTCAGAGGAGTGCTACTACATGTTTTGAGCACTTTAGTCCATTTGTCTTTTGCTGAAGTTTAAATTCATTAGAGGATTAAATGGGCCAACAGTTTAAAGCAACCCTTAAGGGTGTTTTTTCCCCCGGCCCCATGCCGCTGCATGTAGAAACAGCGTATGGAAAAAACACAAAGGTTGGTTAATCGGGTTTGTGTTTGTGATGATCTGATCCTTGTAGATCAGCCAGAGTTTGACTTGCTTTAGAGGTGGCAAAGGTTTGGCTCCACATGCTTTGCTATGAGGTGTTTTACACTTACTTTAAAAAAGTTGACCAAATATTACTTTATTTTTCAGACCCCTCAAAAACTAGATTTAATGCTAAGTAGTGCAACTGAAGATGTGAGTTGTAGTATCAAACTTGCTGCTAAGAAATTCCACGGTCCAGCCAGCGTTTTATTGCATAAAGTTACTTCCCTCACTACCAGTTTGTGACACTTGCAGATGCAGTGAGCCGGTGTGGATCGTGGTGGCTCACGTTCACGTGACCTGTGGCTCCACCAGCATTTCCATCCACGTCCGCACCGCACATTCCAGCAGTGTCATCCTTGTCCTTGTACCTTCCTGAATATGTCAACTTTGGGATCCTCAGCGTTTCTCACTGCTGTTAGTCACTCAGGCTGGAGTTTGATGGTTTCATTGGGGCCTCTAGTGGTCCCAAGACAGCATTACCAAACCAGAGCGGCTGTTTGGGGACAGCCAGAAATGACTGCTTTTCTCTCTTTGGTAGATTTCCCCAAGTATCGTGCAGTAGAAATGCAGTATAGCTAATTTATTTGGATGCTAGTGGAGTGTTTGACATAGAGTTAGAAGCAAGCATGCTGAAGGAGCATAAATAAAAGGTAATAAACATTAACAGTGCGTGAAGGAGGAGATGAAGGTTAGCCTTAGAGGGCTTCGTGGTGTGCTGTGGCTACAGGCCACTTTCTCCCTGCTGCACACCTCATTGATTTTTAAACAAGCAAATTTTCACCAGCCTGGTACGAGCAAAAGGATAAACACTCCGAAGAAAAGTGTAGAAATGTGGCAGGAAGCAACACGCCTCGCATGTACCAGACTCGAGATTGCAAAAAAAAAAAAAACAAAACAAAAAAAGAATTTTCTGTGTAGAAAGCCAGAGTTTTGAGCTCCCGAGTGAAGGCTTTCGGAGGCCTTGGTTCTCCTGTCTCCTTAGCAAGCTGTTATAAATCAAAAAATCATGCTTTATTTTGCATTTGAGTCGTCTGTCTATCTTGAGATGTCATATCTGAGTTTTTCGTGTAATTTTTGAAATCTCTTTACGGCTAGTTTTACACTGAAAATTCTCAAACCAAATCCAGCCCAATGTGGTTCTGTTTATAAAGTGCATTTTAACACTTTTCCAGACAAAGTCTCTGCAGAGTCTGTTCTTCAGTATCTGCTTGGGGGAAGTGAAATCTACTTTTGATAAGAGCCTCAATCCCTCGCAGCCAAGGGAGTCTGAAACAGGGCACTGTCAGGAAATGCCCTTCGTTTTTCACGACTGTGCTGCAGAGGACAGCCTGCTGCTCCGCTGTACCTTTTCCATGTTGTCTGAATGGCCAGCCCTGCAGATTTGGGGACTGTTAGCATTGTGTCATTGCCACAGGAGTCTTTTTCTTTCTTTCTTTCTTTCTTTCTTTCTTTTTCTTTTTCTTTTTTCATTGTACCCTCCTTCTTCCAGGGTGTGCCTGAGTAATGACTCAGAGTGAAAAAATAGTGCTGGTAGGCTACAGGCAGGAATGTGCCTTGTTCACAGAAAATGTAGGTTGATGCTGTAAACCCTTAGTTTTAAAAGAAAATAAGTGGCAGCATTAACTGAAAATTATATTAAAATAGGAGTTTCTTTGGCTCAGGCATTGCTCATTATTACACTCCCAGCTGCAGTTGCACCAGTGTTGGTGTGATGCTCAGCTTGAGTGAGATAACAATTTGGTTTTTAGTAAGTAGCTGTTTTAAATATTACTCACTGCCACTGTCAAATAAGCACACTGTTCTCTTTTTAAATCTATTCTGTTTTTTTTCCTTTGGATATGTTGCACAGAAAATTCCAGAAAATGCCTCACTGCTTGGATAGCTGTCTGAGAAGCCGATACAAGTAAAACTTGGGGGAAGATGGAGAGGAAGGAAAGACTTTCTCCAGTATGTTAGGCTGTGACTTTTTATTCAGTGTCTCATCTTGGCTTTCCTACAAGGCTTTCTCTTCCACCACATTTTTAGTTCACTGGAGGTGCTGCACAAAACAGAATCTCCTCATTTGTTTTCATAAAACCCAGTGGAAAAAATGATGTTTGGTCCCTCTTTGGAGGAAAGCTTGCTTGCTTCGGCGAAGACAGAATTTTTAGAAATGTCAGGGGTCAAATATAAATACATGCAAAGTGGAAATAGTCTTTCCTCTTTCACAGAACTGCATAATAGCTCAAAATAGCCTCTGCACAGCTGTGTATGGATCCAGACTGCTTTCGGGGATTTGCACAGCTTCCTAATACAACATGATGGGGTGCATCCAGCCCTACTCAATTAGCAACAAACATCAGCTCAGTCTTCTACTTCTTCTGGGTTTGGGACCCCCACTTAGTGCACTAGTTCTAAAATTAGAGCTTGTTTCTTCTGGATAAACCTATTTACACCCACAAAATAAAGAATGAACCAGACATTCTGTGAAGTGGTGTTTTTTGGATGGGCTCTGCGTGCCTGCCTGTGATACCAGAGGGAAAATGGGGAGATGACGCTTGCTTCAGTCTATTATCATTTTTGCATTGGAAGAGAATAAATGTCACTTTGTAGAGTTCACCTAGAGTTAATTTGAATTGATTAAAAATCTGTTGTAGGTTACAGCTAAAATGAATGCAGCAGAACTGTGCATTGGAAAGGGGAAAAGACACCTTGCACAAAATCCAGAAAGTCACTTTATGATCTTAAGCAAAATTATGTCACACAATTAAATGTTAGCTCCTAACAGGCTCATGTTGACTCTTCTACCTTCAAATAGTAAGGACCTGATACAGAATGGCTGTGTATCCACAAATGCCATTGAAATTGGTAGGTGCTCTATACTGCTAGCACAGCTCAGAGCCACTCTGCAGCACACTGGCTTAATCCATGGTACCTTTCTTATTTTATTACAATAAACATGGGGGAAAACTTGCTTTCCTTGGCTCCACATGCCTTTAATTACATTTAAGTTTCATGAATTTCTACACACTTTATGATAGTATAATAATAGTATAACAATTTGTGCACAGAAGTTGTCTGGTTAAATGCAGAGAAACACTCTGGAATTGAAGACTTACGACATTTTACGAAGAAACTAGAAAACAGAGCAAAACATTTTTGTGCAAGTATGGCAGAGTTCATTTTCTAGTGTAACCCTTTTTTTCCCAAATCCCTCTCCTCTTCCCCCCCCCCCCAAAAAAAAAAAAAAGCCCAAGTAAGGCATGTTACTTGAACTGGGTTCATATAGGTTCTTATCTACCTGCATGCAGGACTTAGGCATGTAGTTTTAAGTTTAGATACAAGGTAAGTGGCCCCAGTAAGGTATATAACCCTGATTCAGATGATGCATTTTTCTTATCCAGTTCTATAGGCCTACAGACTTCATTAATTTATGCATAATGAGGAAACAAATGAGGTGAAACAGTGCTGAGATGGCCTGAAAGACAAGAGCATGGCACCTCTCCAAACTCCAGCCTGTCGCTGACTGTTGCCTCCTCCAGGAAGGTGTCAGCCCTCTCCCAGTGGAGCGGGAAGATCCCCTGACTGGACTAGTATTCAGTGCCCTGGGAGTCCTAGACGGCCAGCGAGCGTTGGAGAGCCTTGCCAGTCTGTTTGGATGCAGTATTTAGGCAATCCCACTTTCTTTATTGCAAGACTTCATGATGACATTGCAGGGTTTAGTTTTCACTTATTTTGTGTGACTTTGAGCAAAATCTTTCCTAGGAATGCTTTCTGAATAAGCACATGACAGGTATGACATATTGGAGACGGGAGAGAGGACTGCAAGAGGCTGAGTTACCGTGGCCTTGCTGGTTGAGGTTTGCTGGCTGAGCAGTCATCATGGGGAATGTCTCTGCTTTGAGCCTGCTGAATATGCACAGTGAAGCGTGGAGCCTTAAACACAGTCACGATGGTTGCACTGTGGTGACTTGCCCTCAAGTACATAGCCATGGGTGTGGGACAACTAATTGTAGATGGGCACAGCAGGGAAAAAGAGGAAACGAGGTGCCCTGTTCCCAATCTCAATTGGCCGGTGGCCTAATTGCCATCACTTAATGACAGGGTCTCGAGGAGGAATTTGGAGACCACCATGGTAACTGTTGCGTTTGTGCAGAGTTGTTCCAAACCTGAGAGGGTGGGTGGGTGGAGAAGAAGATAAAGGTACGCATCTGTGAAAGATCGTTAGCTTTGAGAGGGCTATGATTAATTTCCTGGCTTTATACGTCTGAGTCACAAGGCATGCATTGGTGAGCACACAAGAAGTAATAAGCAGCAGCCTCGAGCTTTTTTCGCAGAAAGGATTTGTGGCTAAGGGTTTTTTTGGTTTGTTCACTTTAACTGTTGAGCCGGCTTCCTAACCTTGAATTTACATTAACCAAACTGCTTTGTTTGTTTTGGAAACGAGCACCCCGGGGCAGGTGGGCTGTTGGAGACAAGGTTTTTTCCCTGTGCAGGAACCCTAACTTTGCCAGAGGGTGAAGTTTGCCACCAGAGCTGAGCTGGTCTAAAGTCCAGGTGACGCCAAAAGGGAGGCACTGCTGTCCCCCACCCACCATCCAGCTTCCACGGCTCCTCTTGCTCACGGGTATAGCAGGCACCTTTCCAATCCTGCTTTGGAAAGCCCTTGAGTCTTGCTGAATATCAGTGGGACTCGGGCTTCTCAGTCACTTAGTATTTTTGAAAATATTTTCCTGTACACATCTTACTCTCTTCATCAGTAAGATTACTTATATGACTAATAAAAATATTTATGTGACCCACTGTATACCTGAGGAGTTTGGAGCCTAATCCTGCATTGATTATGCGCTACCCGCTCCTGGTAGCTAAACTGCATGCATAAGGGGCGCAGGAGCAGACGTGAGTGCGGATTAATTATTCGGCTCTTTGGGAACACACACCCTTTGATCAGGCGCAGAGAGTAGCTGTGTGACACATGAAAAGACTCATTTGCCACTGCTGATGACAGTGATGAGCTTGCATATGCACCTCCCTCCTAGTGTTCAGCTGAAATGATCAGTGTTTCTCATTTTGCTCTCTTTTCTTTTTCTAATCTCTTGAGTATTTCCTACTTTTTTGAGGGGGAGGGCTTTTTTTTTTTAATCCCAGGATGCAGTTATTTGGTTGGGGAAAAAAAATCCCAAAACTTCATACATGAATAATGTGGTTTAGTGTGATTGAAAAGAAAAGCAGAAATGGCAGAGCTTCTGATGTATTAGATGCGAACACAAGGAGAGTCAGGTGTTCAACATGATTATCCCCTGAAATAATAAGCAAATGTTTTGTATAAATACCATTTCATTAAGTAATAAAATGAAGCCAGTTCATGGCTTGTGTTGAAAAATACAGCAGAATGAGTCAGGCAAGCTGACATTTGGGAACGGGTTCRTTCGTTTGGAGCGGTTTGGGGTTTCGAAGGAGGCTGGTCTGTTGTTGAGGGGGTGTGCTTTGTTGCATTTGCTTTGCACATACGTTTCTGGAAAGTTAGAGGGGTATTCTAAGATAGCGGACGTGCATGATAAACAAAAGCAAGTAAAATGACAGGGAAACATTTATCACAAGAAATTTAGCATAACTCCCTTTTGTTCTTTGAGTGTCGTTAACAATACCCGCGCGTGACTGTGCAAGAGAGCTCCTTGCACCTTTGTAATAATGTGTCATTAGATCAGAGGGTTGCAGCTAGGGGTAAAACAGGAATGGATGTGCTTCTCGTTTGAGCTGGCAGGTAAGAAATGGAGAGGTGGGGAGCAGGGCGCAGGGGCTGTGTAGTGACATACCTTTTTCTCCATCATGTGATGTCTGTTGTGTGATGCTCAAGAAGGACACTATGTCCCCAGGCTCTGAGTTTGGGGAGAAGGAGATAAGAAACTTAAGAAACTTAGGATTTGAGAACATTGGCATCTTAATGTGTTCTTACAGGAGAGAAAGTAACTTAAGGAGGGGTTGTGAATAATGTCAGGCTTTTGCTGTTTTGCCTGTAGGGCTGCAGAAAACAGTGTGACATGCTCAGTTCTGTGATGGGGCTTTTAAAATGATTTCTATTTATTTATTGCTGTTCACCTTTCTTATGAAACATAGCATCTTCCTGGCTTTGCTGTTAGATTGCCCTGCGTTTCATGATCTCTCACCTCTTGCTCATCACCCAGCAGCTGCTTCCCGATAACTTAGCACTGTTACTCTGGATGGTGCTCGATGGTTTCCTGCCTTAAGAAGAGCTGCTTTTCCCCTTGTAGTCTCTTCTTCCTTTAACCAACTTGCTTGTGAAAGAATATAAGAAGAGCTGTTGACCTGGATGCAAAAGAAGACATTTCCTCACTTTCTGCTAACCTCGCAATCTGGCTGGACTCCCAAATGCTCAGAAAGGTTGAGGAGGAGCTTCACAGTTGGACATAGGACATCTCTGTGTCCCCTAAACTATGAGTAGGCCTGCACCAGAGAAGATTGGGAGTTGGTTCCTTATTCTTACAAGTGCTCTTTTGCCCAGCAAGTATGGCCAACCTCTTTTTGCTCCACCTTCAAAACCACCACAGGTCGGAAGGGGGCCTCTCCACGCGAAGCCTGCTTCTGCTGAGTTTCTCACCAGCGCAGAGCTGAAGTGCTTCCTCCTGCTGGGTTGCTTCTGGCCAGCCAGCCTGCCTGGCTTCTAGAGAGAGTGCATCTTGTGATCTCTTCTAGCATGGAGGAAAAAGATTTAATAACTATAACCTCCGGCTACTTTTTAAATTTAGTAATGATATCCCCTGGCTACTTTGAGCATGGCCCTGAGATAGGGAGCAACCGCTGATGGAGCTGGTTGTGGGAGCAGCAGCAGCGGCACTGCACTGGTCAGCCTTGCTGCGGGATGAGTGATTCGGGGTTTGGGCTTTGTGTTGGGTTGTCACGATACACCCTCGTGTTTTGCGCTGGCTCCTGGAATCGGAGACCCATGGAGGGGTCGGGGCTGCAAGGGGCCCTGGAGATCGGCTGCTCCAACCCCTGCCCAAAGCAGGGCCACCTGGAGCAGCTTTAATCCCGCTGTCATTGCCGAAGTGCTCTCCTGCTTGGTAGCTGACAGCAGCAGGGGCTGGCAGCGGAGAGCTACGAGAGGCCCAGGAAATCACTGTTTGCCTGTCCAGCGCCTGCAGACCTCAGCCGGGGGCTATCATCTCACTCCTTTAGGAGGATTTTCTGCTGCCATCTGGAGGGAGACAAAGAAAAAAATTTAAAGGCCAGTTCGAGTGTGCACTAACAAGAAGCAAAATGGCTTGTTCGGAAGTAGAAGCACTTAGTTGAAAGACTAAAAAGCATTTTCAAAGCAAAAATGCTTGAGTATGCCTGTCAGTATTAACTAGCAGAAGAGTTTCAGGTTGCAGTTAATGGGAATTGCTGATACCTTTTTTTGTGCATGTGTGTGTTAAGGAGTGTTTTGGACTTTAACTTCACAGAGTTTTGGTTTGAGAAACTGAAATATTCTTTCATGAGAAGTAATAATGAACTCTATACAGCAGTAAGATGAAAGGAAAATCTGATAAGTAAAAAAGACCTTTTAATTCTGATCGACCTCTTTTTGTGGGATGATGTCAAAGATGCTCTCTAAAGTGTGTCTGGCCTAAGATCCTCTAGGTTTCGTTTTTCAATTCTTATGTGCAAAATAACCAGTATATGTTATGCAAGCCTGTTTTGGGGCAAAATGTTAAACTCCGACTGTTTTATTTAAAAGGAAAAAATGTGTAAACTCCTGAAAGTGTGTCAGCATGTTTGATTTTTCTCCAAAACAGATCAATGTTATTTTGCTATTATTTTTATGTCGGTAGATTTGTTGGTGTCTCTTCTGCACGTTGAGGAGTTTTGAGAGCAACAATGGATTTTTGAATTGATTCTTTCTGTTATTACTGGTTAATTAAACCAGTCTCTATTTTAATTCAACTTCCAAGAGTGTTAAAGTTCTAATTTCTGTTCTTTATTTTATTTATTTATTTTTTTTACAGGTCACATGTACAATTGCCTGTAAGTATCATTCTGTTATTCAATTTTTTTTGTATATAACTTTCTTTCTTTCTTTTCCTTTAAGAAAGGTCAGTGTCAGCTAGGTATTTTAAAAAAACTTCCTAAAAATAATTTTTAGAAATAGCATTAGAAAACATGAATTCATTTATTGTAACACCATAATTCCAGCAAAACACTTAAGTACATCCTTAAATTTTTTTAGCATGCACTTTAATCCACTAGTTTTTCGGGTTTTTAAATATTTTGGTAAAATCAAGTATAGATTTAATGTGGTTGAAAGACTGGAGAATATACTTAAAAGCAAAACAAAACAAATCACCCCTCTCCCTCTACCCTACTGCCCCAAAACCCTCAAAACACCCAACGTGATGCAGTAAGGATTTTTTGGAGTGACTATAGGAACTGTTATACTGGCCAAAGATCCATAGATAACAACTTTTCATATGGCAAAAATTTCTGAAACTTGTTGCAGGTTAGTTCTACCTAAATATTGAACATCAAATTTAGATGAGTTAGCCTTTAAATTTTAGGGCCTAACTAAAATGAGAGGGCCAAATTCTCATTTTACGCTGCTTTAAAAGTAAAGTGAGAATTGGTCCTAAAGAACCTTTGGATTGTGAGTGAATCTGGCCCATAGTATTTTTTGTTTTCGCTTTCATGAATCTTTGTGTATATCCATTTTGAATAAACTAAGAAAAGAATGTTTTGCTCCACCCCCAGCTCCCAGGACCGGGAATCCTAACGTTTCTAGTCACCTTTCTTAAGCTTGCTATCCACGTTGCTTGTTTAACAATATCACAGTTTCAACTGAGATAGTAATTTTTGTGTGTAATGTCAAAGAAATGGCTGAGTCAACTCTCTCCATGCTTTAGGCTGCGCTGTATCGACATAAAGCTGTTTTTTGTAGGCACACTGTCTCTCTTCCTTACTTGTGGGAATACACTGCTGAGGGTAACAGACAAAATTGCTCTGCCAGGATAAGTAAAGCAGCCAGCTTCTGGTAGTACATGAAAAAAACGCACAGACTGTAAGTTCATTCAATTCTTTTCAAACAAAACTGCACTGAAATACAGAGCAGCTCATGATAGCCTTCATCCAGAATATGAGTAGAGTCAGTGAATGACCTAAATAACCTGGCAATCTCTTAACGTAAGTCAAATGGTCTGACAGCACTTAAAAGCAGTAAAACCAGGAACCGTACAGTGAAATCTCTGTTGAAAAGCGAATTGGCAAAACAAAAGTGCCTGCAGTTCTATGCATGATATCTATGAATGATTATGCTTTTGCAAATGGGAAACCCAGGAGTTCTGTAAAGTTATTTATAGCTTTGTATCTTTTCTTGTCTTTCAGGCATTCAGGATTGCACCTCGAAAAATGTAACTGCAGCAGCAGGAACCAGTAGTAATGATGATTTATCGGTAAACTCTAGAAGTGGGAACAAAACCTACAGAGGCGGAAGATCAAAAAGAGATGTGTCACCATCCAACGGGGCAATAAGTGCTCAAAACGATGTAACAAGTACGTGATTTGGAATTTGGCTGGGAGGTGAATCTTCAGGGAGTTCCGTGCCTTTATACTGGGTTAGCATTTTAGGTCCAAACTGTAGTCCAGAGTGCAAACAGCATAGCAGGGAGTGAATGCAGTTGCTGGGCTGGAGTAGAGAATCCGCCGGAGAAATGTATCTGCACAGTTCACTGGGAATGTAGTTTAAAGCTGTGATTATAGCCTAGCCTTGAAATGATTTTATCACCATTTGACTTTTCTAAAGGTTTGCGTTCCCTTCTCTTCCCTACTTTTTATGGCCTTCCTAGGCCACGCTGGTGACAGTTCAAACCTACTGTGACATAGAGATTTGAAATACATATGTGACAGATCACAGCAGAAGTAACCTGTTTAGTATAGATAATGCTGTATCATGTATCTAGAGGAGAGAGGTGTATGAACCTTGCAGGAAAAAGATTATTCCCCTGGGGACAGCCAGTTTAGGAAAAAAATAACAGCAGGTTGTATACAAAGTCTTTCTTGATGCCCTGCATGAAGTAAAGCAAGCTGACGCCTGCCTGTCATGGAGGTCATTGCCGCTGCACCTAGACCCTTTAACTCCTTGAGCTGAACTGAAGGGGGAGTGGGAGACAGAGCAGTAGACCCCGCAGCTATCAAAGCATGCATTGTGCAATGTATGAGTGTGGCTTGGTTAAAATAATAATCGTCCTAAGAATACGGAGATACTTATTCTTTGGGTAGGTGGGGGTCTTTTGCAGTTGTGTTTATCTGTTTGTCAGAAAATACTCTTGCACCTTGACAGATTCTTGTCTTTACCTTTCACAGAGCCCAGCCTAGTTCTTACTCCAACGTCAGAGTATGTCAGTTCTGAGAAAGTCCACTTCACATGGAAAACAAATGTTACTGCTTCAAACTCTTACACGTATAGGACAGAGATTGAAAGCGATGGTACCTCCCTTAGGAACCCGACATCCCATGCCAACACTGCTGAAATTACTGAGTTAAACCCTAGGACATTGTACAAGTTCATAGTATTTGCATTAGCAAGTGATAATAAGACTGAAGGAGAGGGAATGTCCGCAAGCCAGGACACCCATGTGTCACACCAGTGGTTTTGGTGGACTATATAGTGCTGTGCAGTAAAGGCCCTATCTGCCTCCCTGAGGATCCTAATTTAATACTGTTGGAGAGCTGATGTTTTGGTCATGGAGCAGACTGTGGCATATCTACAAAGTCAGGGACATTAAGCATGGGATGATAATGTGAGGAGGAAACACAGCCTTGATTTAAAGAAAAAAAAAAAAAAAGTCCTCCC
>NW_020450749.1:1601086-1602198 GCF_003343035.1 Apteryx rowi
CCGACTTACACCCTGGGATGTTGTACAAGTTCACGGTATTTGCAGTGGCGGCTGATGCTCAGACCGAAGGAGAGGGAGTGCCCCTAAGCCTGTATRCCAGTAAGTCACAGTCCTCTCACCCATGTTTGTGGTGGACCGTATGTTGCTGTACAGCACAAGGCTGTACCCATCTGCCAGTGGGTTGTAATGTAGTATTGTTGCATGCAGAGTTGATGTTTTTGGTCAAGAAGCTGGATGCGAGCTCCCTGCCAAGGATGGGATGTTAATGTGCAGAAGAAACATAGCCCTCATCTAAAATTAAGGTTAAGAAAACCATACGAAAGCAAAGCAGTCTTCCCTCTTGTACCTGACAGCTTCTTGCCTTGCCTTTCACAGAGCCCAGCCCCGTTCTTGATCTCAAGGCAGAGTATGTTAATCAGACTTATGTCAACTTAACATGGACGGTGAACGACACTGCTTCAAACTCCTACACATACAGGATAGAGATTAAAAGTGATGGTACTGCCGATAGGAACCTGACGTCTAATGTCACTGAAGCTGAAATTGCCGACTTACACCCTGGGACGTTGTACAAGTTCACAGTATCTGCCAAACCAGGAAACAGTATGAGTGAAGAAGTAGGATTGACCATAAGCCTGTTTACAAGTAAGGAGCTGCTGGTGCTGCTCTGTTGCAAGTAAACGGGCAGTGCATACCAGGCAGCCCTGCTTTTTACCTTGGGTTTCCAGCACAGTAGTATTTCCTGTTTCTGTGATGCTTTGTTCCAGGAGCCTGAAGAGATGCACTGGTATTTTAGAAACGCTGCTTGGCAACAAATAGAGCCCATTCTATGCAAAATGGGGAAATATGGCAGTGGTGGTTGTTCTTCTTTCTGTATTTGTCTGCCTTGACAGCTTCTTGTCTTGCCTTTCRCAGAGCCCAGCCCCGTTCTTGATCTCAAGGCAGAGTACATTGGTCCTGAGAAGGTGAATTTAGCATGGGCAGTGAACGACACTGCTTCAAACTCCTACACGTACAGGATAGAGATTAAAAGTGATGGTACTGCCGATAGGAACCTGACATCTAACGTCACTGAAGCTGAAATTGCCGACTTACACCCTGGGATGTTGTAC
>NW_020450749.1:1603233-1604787 GCF_003343035.1 Apteryx rowi
GACTTACACCCTGGGATGTTGTACAAGTTCACGGTATTTGCAGTGGCGGCTGATGCTCAGACTGAAGGAGAGGGAGTGCCCCTAAGCCTGTATACACGTAAGGAACCACCTGGGCCTCTCATGTGCAAATAAACATGCAGTCTGTCCTAAAAGGCCTTGTTTCTTTACCTTGTGTTTCCAGCATAGTAGTAGTTTATATTGTGGATTCCTGGCTCCAGGAGCCAGTTAGCACTGCATATCGCGCAGGCTTTGGTAAAAGAGAAAAGGCCTGAGGCTTGGTGGGTGCATTGTCTGTGGAGCAGTTAGTCTCAAAGGTCAAAGACAGTGAGGTATGTAGTTATCCAGCTCCTACGATGGCTTGACTTCCTCTGGGCATCGGGGCTAGATGGGCCCCCTACCGTTCTTCTTGGAGGAGAATCTTGTAGGGTTATACCGAAGGCCATGGTATGCAGGGACCCCATGGCTGGGATCACAGAGACTTTTTGCTCTCTAAGAGTGTGTTGAGCTCTGGGTAGGGTGGAAAAGCAAGGTAAATGACCTGGGGCTGCTGGGGCCTGTGACAGCGTCCAGGGCCACATTATCATGTGTGGCGCCAGCTCTGCCCACTTTGTCCTGTCGCGCCCTTCCCCCAGATCCAAGGGAGAGAGATGGGAGGGGAAGAGCCCTCTTACGCATTTAGCTCAGGGGTGGAAAGGGAGCAGGCAATGACCCTACGAGGCAGGTAGGAGCGGAGTGTCTTGGAGCAGCTACTGAGTAGGGCAGCTTGACCAAAGTGCCCGTCTCGTCTACCTGACATCAATGCCAAATCAGGCTGTGCAGACACAGCCCCTGGCATGGGTCAGCTGCTGTGCCCACTACCAAAGCCCATTTCTTTCTGCTGGCGTTGGTGAGAGTCTGGCCTGCGGGACTGATTTAGACTCTTGAAAGTACAGTTTGAATTAACAGACAGAGACCATGTTGCATACTGTTGGCATCCTAGATTTCTGTCTGTTTCTCTGTCCTGGAAGCTGTTGCAGCACCAAATATTTTTGGCATGTGAAATGAGATAAAGAGAATCTCCCAAAACTCTCCTGTGGACTTCCCAGAAATGGCTGGTGTGAATGTCTGAAAAGGGGCGTTGGTACTGTAGAAGTGCCACTTGGCTACAGATAGTACTCATTCTATAAGAGGTAGGGAAATATAGCTATGCTGCTTCTTCTTTCTGTGTTTGTTTGCCTTGACAGCTTCTTGTCTTGCCTTTCACAGAGCCCAGCCCCGTTCTTAATCTAATAGCGCAGTCCATCAGTCCAAGTTACGTCAACTTAACGTGGACTGTGAACAACTCTGCTTCAAACTCCTACACATACAGGATAGAGATTAAAAGTGATGGTACTGCCGATAGGAACCTGACATCTAACGTCACTGAAGCTGAAATTGCTGACTTGCACCCTGGGATGTTGTACGAGTTCATGGTATTTGCAGTGGCGGCTGATGCTCAGACTGAAGGAGAGGGAGTATCCATAAGCCTGTATACCAGTAAGTTACAGTTACTCCCACCCATGTTTGTGGTGGACC
>NW_020450749.1:1606662-1653146 GCF_003343035.1 Apteryx rowi
AGAGCCCAGCCCCGTTCTTGATCTCAAGGCAGTGTATGTTGATCAGACTTATGTCAACTTAACATGGACAGTGAGTGACACTGCTTCAAACTCCTACACGTACAGGATAGAGATTAAAAGTGATGGTACTGCCGATAGGAACCTGACGTCTAATGTCACTGAAGCTGAAATTGCCGACTTACACCCTGGGATGTTGTACAAGTTCACGGTATTTGCAGTGGCGGCTGATGCTCAGACTGAAGGAGAGGGAGTGCCCCTAAGCCTGTATACCAGTAAGTTGCAGTCACTTGTGCCCATGTTTCTGGAGAAGCGTATGTTGCTCTGCAGCCCCTTGCTGCATTTGGGCTTCAAGAGGAGAGCAGGCTTTGAGCAGCGCTGTCCTGGGCGCTCTCAGCCACCCTCCGCTGCTCAACTTGTGAGCAGAGAGGAAGATGTTGAGGTGCTCCTGGCAACGCCTGTTTTCCTCTTTCTAGCTATTGCGACTGTCTTCCTTTCACTGTGAACACATGCTATTTTGTGCTTTCCCTTTCTTTTTGTCTTTTTAATGGATGTGAAGTGAACCTTTTTCTAAGGGTTCTCTGTGGGCTTTCCTGAGGTGCCTCAGGATTATCGATCCACTTAAGTGAGACCCTGGTTTTGTGAAAATGTTGCTTGGCTACAAATAATGCTCAATCTGTGCAAAATGTGAAAGTGTGACTTTGCCTCTGCTTGCTTTATTTTCTGTTTTTTTTTCAGCAAATATTCTTGAACTTCACTTTGCCTTTCACAAACACCAACCCAGTTTTCTGCATCTGGGTGAAGTATCTTGGTCTTATTTTAACATGGGGCATAGGTGACACTTCTAACTACGCCTACAGTATAAAAGCCCAAAGTCATGATTTTCCCTCTAGAAACTAGACAGCCGTTGTCACCAGAGCTGTTGCTACAGATTTAAGCCCTGGAACCTTGTATAATTTCACACTGTTTGCAGTAGCAGCTGTCAGTATATTTGAAGGAGAAGGAGTATCTATAAGCCTCAATACAAAGAAGTCACAGTCACATCTATATTTCAGCTAAATCTGTTTCTTCCAGCATACAGTTCTACTGCTTCCCTTAATTTCTTAAAATAATACCCTTTTTATAACAGAATAATTTAATCCAGGAGTCTTTCTACCCCTGTATTTGGAAGTACCAAATACTCCTGAATCAGGAGAGGCAATACCTGTGCTATGTGTTATAACTGCAGAAATTGTAAGAATTTTGATCTTGAAGGCCAAGTTTTATAAGACTTTAGAGGGACCTTTCTTCTCGGTATCATTGCTATGTTAGCTTTTTTAAATATCTTTTTCAATCCATCATAAGGTTTCAGTTTTTAGAGTATGTCCTATAGGTCACCTACGCAAACTGACATTGCTCTTCTAAGGGTGGCTGCTGCTATACAGTTAATACACTGAAATTATCTTTGTTTTGTAATGTTGGTATAATGGTCATAAATCTGAGTAAGCCAAGATAAAGGGGGTTTTTACTTGCATTTATTGTCAACTTTTTAGCTGTTTATGCAAGACTGTGAAGAAATGTCCTCTAGCTTTGTTTGAAACTGAATCTCTCAAGGTCCAAAGGTCTTTTCAGGTGTGTTTATTGAGGTATTATCCCAAATTGCAAAATCTGTTATCCCATTGCAAATCTGATGTTGTACTGGGGGATTCAGCACTGTTGTGACTCCCACAATTCTTACTAGAACTTTCCTGAGACTAATCAACTGGAGTAGGGCAGTCAGGTACATGCAGATAATGGTTTCCTAGATATCAGAGTTTTCAGTGGCTGCTTTTTCAAAGTTTTCCACACATTTTCTTTGGATTCACTGTTATTTTCTTTTTCAGCATTGGGCTGTTCTCCAGTTGCTTTCCACTTGTACGGTGATCCTAGTGCTCCTCTTGTTTGATTACTCTTTGAGGCCATTTATAATCTCTTCTCTGTACACAACAACTGCATCCTTCATTCTTATGCTCTTCTTGTTTATTTTTGCAGTTCCTGCCTCAGTGACTTCATTTCAGTGTGAACCAGTGGTCAAGGAGTCTAACCTAACACTCAAATGGAAATGTCCTATTGGTAACAACTCCGGCTTCAAAATTAAAATATTTAATGATACATGGGAAAAAGAACAACAGATTTCACGCTGTACAGGAGAAAACTCAGAGGAAACCTTCAGAATAGGATCTTTAAATTATTTCACCACCTACAACGTTAGTATTACAACTCTTGCAGATACAAAGGAAAGCTCTCCAGTGCAGAAAATGTGCAGGACAAGCATTACTGGTAAGTATTAAGGTCTGAGAATGGAAAGATACTTATAGGATGAAAAAATTAGCCTCAGGATTGCAGAATACCAAATTTGATTTACGGTACATTATCAGGATACAGGTTATGAATAAAACACTGCATTCATGTAAATTATGATGTCATGCACAAATAAATATCCATTATGTGAACAGAGTCATTATTACAGTATTGTCTTGTTTGGAAAACTGTTCTTTTCCTGTTATTAAGGTACTAACAAATATTTCTCTATTTATAGACCCACCTCCGCCTACTAAAGGTCCTTTAGTCAAGGCAATCAGTCACATTTCCTTGTCTGTTGAATTCTCTGATTTTGAGTCAGTAAATGGACCATTAAAAGCCTATGCAGTAATCATCATAACAGAAGCAACAGGTAAGGTGTTATGATATTATCTCCTAACTGGGTGAAACAATTTATCAGACAGCATTACGTCAGGACAAAAATTTTACTCTGATGTTTGTAGCTTTAAGCTCTAAATAGATGTTAAATGAAGAGAAGAAAAGCTGACTCAGTATTTTCAATTGCCTTTCAAAAATCGTGATGCAAATACTTTGCTTGATTGAAATTAGATTACTCCCTGTTTTCAGAAAGCCACTGCTTCACTTCAAGCCTTTACCAACCTGAATTATCCTGGTATACAAGTCTTTTATGTGACAATATTGCCACTGTGCTGTTACCATCTTGATTTGTCAATGATTTCTGTCACAAGATTGTGTAGTATCCTTTTTTCCACAGAATAATTTTTGGAACCAGTAATACAAACAACTTTGGAATTTGGAATGTTTTCCTCCCTCCCTCCTTCAGCTGGAAGATTTTTGCAGTGAGATGCTTAAAAAAAAAACCAGAGGGATGACAGCTTTCCTTCTGATGTTACTTACACAACAATGCTTTGTTGAGAGAGAGAGGGTGCAGATGGAAGGCTTGAATAGCACTGTCAGCATTGTATGCCATGGGAAACTGAATACTACGGGAAAACTAGAGGATAGTTTGTACAACTCACCTCTTTGAAACATCAGATCAGAGAAACTTTTATTTGTTGAATGTCTAGTGATAAATCATAAAATAAAGGAACTTATCTTTGCAGTGTAGGTTTTTGGTTGAACTCATTTTTACTTCTGCCAGTGCATTGGAGGAATTAAGCAGCCACTAAAAATAATACC
The DNA here is from genome assembly GCF_003343035.1 of Apteryx rowi. NCBI lineage: Eukaryota > Metazoa > Chordata > Aves > Apterygiformes > Apterygidae > Apteryx > Apteryx rowi. The sequence goes on from NW_020450749.1 coordinate 1,610,140, forward strand.
CCCATTTGGAGCATCATTACCTTTAGGGTAGACAGAGGGGACTTTCTTCAATTGCTTAAACAGTAGTGTCTACGGTTATTTGAGATTCCCTGGGGCAGAATCCAAGACATCCTTGTGGGGCTGCAGATGTACCCCAGGGTGTACATGGTTTTGGGATGGAAACTAGGGACGAGGCAGGACATTGTAACACGTCTCAGATGGCATTGAACACCCATACCCAGGCAACAGAGTTAATTTCAACATCAGCTGCTTAATGTAACCAAATAAATGCTGTAGGAGAGCCACCTTGCTCACCTCGCCTGCGCAGTTGTAGTAGATGAGAACTTTGCTGTTGATTTGCAGCGAGTACCAGATCAAACCTTGTCTACGTGCCTGTAGAAAAGTTGCTAGAGCTTTTGCACAACCTTTCGGAGCCCCTGTTCAACTTCTTTTTAAATATCGGTTCAATAGTATATCAGCTTCGAGAAGGAGCTTTTAGCTTTGTAAAGGCAATATGCAGAGAGCGATATACACAAACTTCAGTCATATGAGCAAGGTGCTCCTTCATCCCTTAACACCTTGAATATTTTACGTCAGTTTGCTTGCTCTTGAATTTTCTGACAACTGGTAATTTGAAGAGTTCAGTTAGTTCAGACATGCCTCAACTATATAATCTGCCTCAAATTTCTAGGGTTCATCTTTTCCCTGACAGAGTCATAAAGTGGGAATGGGAAGAATGGTTTAATGTAGTTAAACAGCCTTGTTCCACGCTGATATGAAATGCCAACCTGCTGTGCGTTTGCTCTACCTTTACCCAGGAATTAACACCATCAGATTAAAATCATGTTTACCTGGTTGATTTTTAAAAGTAATTGCATAGCATTAGTATCCAGCAGCAGGAGTCTTACTTGCACAACACAAGTCACCAAATTCTGTGAACTATTTATTGTCAATGCTTGAAATTTCTCGAGGACAACAATAACATCCTTACAATTTGGCTTTTAACAGTAGGTACTGTGAAGTGATCCCATTCTGTAGAGGGGGTGTTGTTGGTCATTGACTGCAGCAGCTACTTCTTCTGAGTCTTCTGGACTCAGAAGCTGTCCTGATCATTTTGCCCAATCCTTGTCTATGGCAAGAGAAGGCAGAAAGTAGTTCCTTTGTCTCTTAGGGTTTAGGTGTGAAAGACACAGGCAAGCAGTTCTAGAGGAAAACTCATCCCACCCATTTCAGTATAGGACAGATTGCCTTGTGGAGGTGCCTCGCTTGTCTCTGTCTCTCTCCATTGGAGGCAGAGAGCCTGGACCAACTTCAGCTGACGACTAACTGGCTCCAGTTAGGCAAGGTGACTCTCACTGTTAGCACTTGTCCTGCTTAGAAATAAAAGTCCAATGTGCTAAAATAACTCTGTGGGGTCACGTTTGACTCCAGGGTAGGCACAGCAGACAGTGTAGGCCAAGACAAGTTTAACATCGTCCTGAATGAAGCTTGACTCTGTTGGATGGCATGATGTTATCAAACACAAATTGGCCTTTTCTACGCTGGCTGCATAGTATTCTCTGCACTCATTAGTACATAGAGTGGATTTGGATGTGACTTACTTGTCTAGTGAGAGTTGTCCATAAGGGCACCAGAGTCTTCCACTAAACTTTGTAGAGAAGCTCCACCATACGTGGTAGAAATGAAACCAAAAGGATATTAAAAGAAGTAGCACAGGGGAGGAGGGGAATAGTTCAGTAAATTGCACTGCAGTAGAGAGAGTTCCTGAGGTTGTGTCTGTTGCACTTAGCCTTTAATTTCAGGACATATTTGTGGAATAATCACAACTGGAGTTACATGACACGCTCTTACCCCCTGAGCCACTCTGCTAATTCTTACAAAAACAGTGGGTGATGTGTACCACTTTCTTTGTTTTTCCAGAAGGTTGTGGGTCTTCAAAGCCTGAATTGAACATCACATATAAAGATTTCAAGCAAAAGAAGACAGCCACCTATGTAACATATATCATAGATATAGGGCAAGCAAAGCAGTCATCTTCCCGTTCTCGGAACGGGACACTCACAGTTAATGTAGGCACTGGAAACACCATGCGTGGCTATGAAAATGGACCACTGAGTCCACTTCATTCATACAGGTATTTATCTTAACCCACTGCTTGGTTATTTTTGCAACAGTTGAAATCTAAAGAATCATCTAATGAAGAGATCACAGATCTTGCTTAAGGCTGTTAGTACAATCTCGCATACCTGTTTTTTTTTCCCCTCCCTTGTCAACAGGGCACGTGTGGCAGGTTTCACTAGGATTAACTTTACTGGGGCTGACATCATTGTGGGAGAAGATAGTTATGCATCGTTTTCACCTTGTTCTGAGCAGGTTTTGTTACCCCAGGATCCAGGTATGCCTAATGTAAAACGGACTGGTGGCTTTGCACATGCACTGTTTGTGGAGATTCCTTAATTATGGCAAATGATGTAATTATTAGCAAAACACCTGTTGCTCTCACTGTGATGGACTGCTCCTTTTTAGCTTTGCAGTTCTCCTGCTCTGTAAATCCATACCTTGCTAGTTCTGCAGGTAGCCTTTTTTTCCAGGTATGATTCCCAGAACAGAAGTCACCAAAACCCCTGTTACTCAGGGCATGCTAAAAGTGATCAGGTGATACACTGAGACTTTGGTACAGAAATAAGTAGCAAAAAGTGGCTGTTGTAACAATTCTGATAAATTAGAAGCTGATGTGTTAGAAGACAAATATTGATCCTTTGGTCTTTTTTTTTAATTCATTTATCATTCTTGCTTTCTTGTTCTTTATGAGCTCTCCATAGTGGTATTGCTGAAGGATGTAGTGAAGAAGAGAAGACGTTTAGTAGAGCTTCCAGGCACATTGCTCACGCTGTTCAATTCCCTGCTTGACTTTCAGTTTACTGTGCCCCTAGGACTTATTTTAGAATCCATAGGTAGACATCTGGGGGGATTTGCAAAAGCACCTTAGTGAGCTAGAAGACTGCTCTGAACTTAAGGCACACAAACACCTCTGAAAATCTGGCCCTCCCTGCCTCAGCTTTCCATTTGTAAAGTGGAGGCGGTAAGATAGGGATCTTCTGCAGCTGTTACCAATTGGTCATTGCTTTCTTTATGATGCTTTCTTATATGCTTTCTAGGCTTGGGACTGTCCTCCCTTCTCCTGGGCACAGTCTGTGTAATAAACTGCAAGTTCTAGTTAAATTGGATACACCCAAAACTATCTGTTGTAAGGTGCAGCTACTCAGATCTCACTTGTCGCGTAAAGAAAAATCTGAAGGGGTCAATAAAAAAAAAAAAAAGCCATCATTCCATTTATTTTGACCTTCCTGCTGTTATTGTACTGTCAGAATGTTCAAAATGGAGTGTCTTCCTAATAGCTAATCTGTGAATTTTTTTGGTAACTGGAGCGGAAAGTAAAAATCGGCCACTCCTTGTAAGACTTTGATCTGCTTATGATCTTTGGTTTTTTTGTTTGAGACTCTGTGTGTGTGTGTGTGTGTGTGTGTGTGTGTGTGTGTGTGTTTTAGCTGTGTCTTTTCTCTCGTTTTCTGTCACTTGCTAGGTTCTCTTGTAGCATGCTGATTGATTAGATCATTGCCAAAGAGGTAAATCAATAATGAGAAATACTTGTTCTTTTCATAAGGTCTCATTGCTGGAGCTGTTATTGGATGCCTTTTAGCTGTATTGGCTGTAGTCGCTATAGGGGGTTACATATTCTGGAAAAGGAGAAGGTAATACATCTTCTTTGATCTATTTGTTGTGATACAGAACACCAGTATTTCACATCTGTATCTTTCTGCTAAAAAGGCCTCTATTCCTATGTTATATACTTTCAGTATGATGCTTTAAAATACACTGTATTCAGAATCTTTTTGTATGTTCCAGTTCAAAGTTGTTACATCTAACTAGTGAAATGGTTTTGCTGATAAAATGTTCGACCCTGTAGTATACTAGTGGGTCAAGATCTGCTTCATTTGGCTCTTGCAAATTCACACATGCTCCTAAAGTAATCCAGTCAGAAGTGAGCCAACATCACCGATTATAGTGCTAAGACATGCATAACTTCATCTTAGAAGGTTTTATCTGAAAGCATCCATGAATGGTTCTCCTTTAACTGCTTCTTTGACTAGCTGCTCTTCTTCCCACAAGTTTCTGTATGTGTCCAGTAGCTGTGAACAATCACGAGAGAACCTTGTCCTCTGAAGCTAGGAACATTTATTTTCATTCAGCTTCCATTTCCAGTACCACTGACGCTAACATAGCTGTGTAACACTTCTGCTAGTGACTGTGGGATTAGCAGCGATTCTACAGAGATGTTGGTTCCTGATGCGCATCCCTCGGGGGGACTGCCTGCGCTGAAACTGCACGCTTTGTGTTCAGGCATTTTGCTCTGCTTCCAACAGAAAGGAACAGCCCTAGTTTTAAAAAAAAATTGTTAAATGAGCAATGAAGTATTTCAGTCTTACTACAGGTGTGAGGTTTGCCTCAGAGGTTTTTTGCACAAGGTGAGATGCTGTAGCAGAAATTGTTTTGAACAGGCACAGGAAATAGCTCTTGTCAGGAATCTCATATGAGTTCCATAAATTCACTGTCAGCCTCTTGTGTTGTTTTCTTTCTCCCTATAGGAAAGATAGAAGAAATACTGAAATGTCCTTTTCTCCAATCAAGTAAGTCAATATCCTTTCACACAATGTTTTCTGAGCTCAGGAGGTATTTGCAAAACTTTCTTTGAACCCAGTACTTGTTTTATGTATGGGTTTATATAGAATTTTGCAGTACTAATTCCTTGTGGAATTTAAAGACTCCAGCCTGCAGTCTAAAAATAATCATATTGACTGAGACTTCCACTGCTGCCACAGGGATCTGAGTACTCACTTCCCGCTATGGTGAACTGCCATTAGATATAAAAATATCTCATGCAGTTTTGAAAATTTTCCTCTCTGCATGAAACATAGGCTTTTGTGCACATTGAGGGAATATTCCAAACTATTGATAAAGTGGACGTAAGCAAAATCCTCTTCTGTGGCCCAGATTTTTCTTTGTTTTATGGCTGCTTTGTGCTGAGCCATCAATTCAGATAATACTGAAACTGCAATAGCCGCTCGAAGGAGGGTAATCGCAACGTTGGCAATCCCAGGCAGTGCAAGTGAACCATGTTATTTGCTCTTGCACCAACCTTGCTGATGGAAGGGCACAGCCAGAGCATCCCATGGAGCCCCACCCGTGCAGACTTTGGCTGCTGGCATAAAATATAACAGAGAATGGGGCCAATCCAAATGGAAGAGAAGTACAAGAGCAGCTGACTGACACCTTCTTTTACATGTTTGTTCTGAAGGAGGTGCTATTCTCTCCTTGGCCGGAACAGATCAGTTAAATGCTATGCCTTGATATCCCTCCCCTGTAAATACAGTTTTGTGGGTGCCACTATCAGAGTCATGCTTTCCTTCTTAGTTTCACACAGTGAAAAATACAACCGTGTGTGTCTAATCAACCTTTTTTCTTTTTTTTTTTTCCCCCTCTCCTGAAGAGTCAAGAAGTAAGTGAAGCACATTTTGTTACACATTAACTAAATTCATTGTTTATTTACCTAATATCAGTGCTAATACATGGCTTTCCTTGTTTTAGGTCAAAATTGATTAAAGTGGAAAACTTTGAGTCTTACTTCAAGAAGCAGCAAGCTGACTCCAACTGTGGTTTTGCTGAAGAGTATGAGGTATGTGTCCTCAGTGGGGAGAGCTTCATGGCAAATATTTTTGAAAAGCAAATTAGCTTTCCTTTGGAGTATGCATGAGGTTTACTGAAGGGCGAGAGAAGAAGAAGGGACCTTTATTAGAGATTGTTGGTGTGCACGTGTCGCATTCCCTTCCCTCATTCAGCTCCCAATTTCGTTGAAGTGCACCCAAAATGCTTCACATCCTGAACCATTACATCTAGCCCATTTAAAGCCCATTTCTGGGCTTTAAGCACACTATTAATCCCTTTTCTATGAGGTTTGCTACTGTCACCTTCCGACTCTGTTTGAGAAGAGCCGATTTCTATCATCATTTATCCCGGTTTAACATGCCTATTTGCACAGCAAAGACCGAGAGGGTTTGGAGTATTTGTTTGCTTCAGTCGAGTGTTTCTGTACTCTTCTTTAACTGGGTGCTCATTAATCTGTCTTTTGCTGTAGGAACTCAGGCCTGCTGGTGTTCATCAGCCCAAATTTGCTGCTGAACTTCCTGAAAACAGAGGGAAAAATAGATACAACAATGTCTTGCCATGTAAGTTACTCTCCTAGGTTTTGCATATTGTACTGATTGAGGTTTTAAGTGAAAGACCTTGCGTTTGGTTGATTGGCCTTTAACAGTACTGAAAGGTTTCAAAGAGGGATTAACATTGTCAATTTGCAAATAAATAAAAAGTGTATGAATTTGGGATGCTGCTTTCTCAAAATCACTATATTAACAAACCTAAAGAACTTTCCCTCAGCACCCCTTAATTAAATCATTTTTGGTTTTCATTTGTGAGAAACTTAAAGTTGAGATTGAAAGACAAGAGGCAACAGTTGACTACAGACAGATAATGTGGGGAGCTATGAGAAATATTAAGATGGTGCCGGACAACTTTGCAGACAAGCTAGGAGCCTAACCGCTCTCAAGTTGTCTAGGCATCTCAGTAAAGAGAGCGTAAGGAGGAATTGGAAAGTGAACAGTGAGGTCTACTTGTGCATGCTTTGGAGGAAAAACCCAACTGCAAGGGCAGCAGGAGAGAAATTGCCTATTTTTCTCTGGTAATTGCAATTATAATGAATTTCATGTTGGATATTAAGGAAAATAAATCTGACTGTGGACAGTAAATCTAAAACTTTTGAGTCAAGTTTTTAATTGCTAAAATTGCAGAATACTATCATTATATTTTCTTCTGAATAAATGCATAATATTGCCTTTTACTGACAAAGTCTTGTCTTAAGTTGTCCCTTAAACGTCTCTAAAATTCCAGTCTATACACATGTAAAAAAAGCTATGTTCATATGCAAGAACAAACTCTTTTTAAAATTAGTCTTCAATATTCTGATTTTTTTTTTAAACTGGCCCCTTATTTTTCTGTAGGCCTCCTAAACTGCTGCTATTTCTGATTCTTAAAGTTAGAGCCATATATTCTTATTTTTAAAATGGATATTGTTTTTTAAATAAACATTTTTTAAACAAATATTTAGAAACTATGCCTTAGGCATGCAATATTTTGCTAAAAGGTTCTAGTTCTAAAATTCATCATTTTCTTTTCCTTTTTCCTTTCTGCAGATGATATTTCTCGTGTTAAACTGTCAACCCGAAGCCATGCAACTGATGATTACATTAATGCAAACTATATGCCTGTAAGTGACTTAATTAGTTGAAATGAAAAATAAGGTGTATTTTTATGATGTAGTAGCTCTAAAAAAATCACCTGATATATAAAATCAGGTTTATGTCTCATCATTAACGCTGGTGTGTATATATATATATTTTTATCCTCTTAGGGTTATACTTCAAAGAAGGCATTTATTGCTGCACAAGGTCCTTTACCCAATACTATAGATGACTTCTGGCGCATGATTTGGGAAAAGAATATCTACTCTATTGTTATGTTGACAAAATGCGTTGAACAAGCCCGGGTATGTCTATCTCTCACTTTCTCTCTCTCTCTTTTTTTTTTTTTTTTAACTGAACTGTCTTCGAAGAAAGTTGGATCTCTTCTAATTCAGACATCACATGCATTTTCCACATAGCACCTAGTCCCCTGAAGTCTTTAAACACTGCAAATAGACGTGAATTTCTTCCTACTTCTTGTTCTCAGAAGTGTTTGGGGCAGAGCAGGACTTTCCTCTGTGCTCAGTATTGCACAGTTGGCTTTAAATATCTTGTGAACTTTTTTTACATTCCTCAAAAGCATCTGCAATTGCTTTAAGGTAGTGGTATATTTGCTTAGATGAACCAAAGACCTTCTTCATGTGGCACATCCAAGGAAATACAAAACATCAGTAATGTAGAAACTAGATTGAAATGTAGGATTGTGATCTACTCTTATCTTAGGAACAGGTGGGAAGACTTGTGTACTGGTAGTGGATGCAACTTGGCTGAACAATTTAAGGTTGCTCATGTGGCTTTAACTGAGCATTTTTGCCTTTACTGAAATTCATTTGATCTTATTTATTTTTATATACATAAGTATGTGTGTATGTATGTATGTTTATTATAAACCCTGTTTCAGTTTAATGTATCTAAGCTTCTACTTGAAACCTAATTTGTTTCCCTTGCGATCAGAGCCAAGTATCTCCCCCATCCACAGTGGGAACACTAACAGCATTTTGTAAATGTCAAATAAGAACCTTTTTGTGGGCAAAGAGCATCCTGGACACACAGATAACACAAAATGCATGTGTTTTGGATCCAGAGGAATATTAATATACTTTTGTTGTTGCATGAATATACCTAAAAAGTCCTTAGGCACCCAGATAGTCCCTGCCGTCGTTGTCCAGGAAGCAGTAAGCAATTCTTTGGACAGGAAGTTGGCAAAGGTGTTCCTTCCACGGCCAAAAGCTGACTTTTAGCCCTTTCAAGCAAACTCTTTTCGCAGCATATCTGGGTCATCATATTTGGGTTATTTTGGCTAGCCTGGAAGTCAAGAAATACTCTACTCTTTGGTAGAATAAGTTGCTTCTATTTAAATTTTCTTTACTGCAGATTGGTTTTGTTATTAGCCATAGTAGACTGGAGATGCACCACTCTTTTCTTATAACAAGCATCTACTTAGTGGAAGACTGTTGTCCAAATTAAATAAGCCCAAATTTTTCAGCTTTTGCCTTTATTATATCTGCTGACTATCAGAGTAGCTTGTCTCAGGACAATTGTGGAATCTTTCTCTTTAAAGGTGGGTTCTTCTACCTAAAGGATGGTTTAGGTGGAGCTGCTGCTGCCTTGGTATAGGCCATTGGGAAGGGTGAAGTGCTTTCCAGCCCTACTTCGTGTGGCGGTTAGTATTTAGAACTAGCACTCAGTTACTTCAAGGTTGAGATGGAATCGTAGGGGATTATCCTGACATGTCCTTCTTTTTATTTTTTTCCCCCCTCAGTTTCATTGCTCAGTGTGATGTATCTAACTTTTTAATTCTGTTTTTAGACAAAATGTGAGCAGTATTGGCCAGACAAACAATCCATGAGTTATGGTGACATTATTGTGACAATGGTCTCAGAGATTGTCCTTCCGGAATGGACAATAAGGGACTTCACTGTAGAAAATGTAAGTAGTTCCCCAACTCTTAGTTGTGTACAAGTATCTTTAGAGGTGGATTTATTGTATCACTGTGACTTCACATGCCAGACAAATTTGGAATGGCAGAATATAATAATTTCACTAAACCTTAAAATCAAATTCAAAGATATCTCAGAGGAAAGAATAAGAGTGGTTTATTTTAATTTAGGGCTTTGTATGTGTTGGTCTCCTTTCTACCAAAAACCTGATTTCAAATCTTTTGTACTGATATTGACAATGAAATTCCTGTGATACTTATGTATGTGCATTTGTTCATCTGCCCCATCTTCCCAGAACAATATTTTAGTACTAGGTGTGGGAATGAGCTGTCAGTAAGGTGCTTCCTGTGAGAGAACGGGGTCTGCCAGCAAGATCCAGTCCACTAATGGGAATTCCTGGCTGCCCCAGCAGCAATCCTGCAGTTCATGTTTACCTCAGACTTGTGCCAGAAGTCGTGCTTATGGACAGCAAGAAATGCAGATACTTGGAATATAGAAGCTAGACCGAACAATTGGCTATATCTCTGTCAGCAAATGTAATGCTGCAAAGGAGATCTTGGAGTAAAGTGCAATGTAAAAGGAAATTATTTCAAAGTATTCTTTACTGGACAAGAAGGGGAAGGGGAACTGGAATAACATTTATCAAAGTACTGCAGAGTTTGTAACAGTCTACTTTAATGAACCTAGGCTTTGACTGATACATATGGTAGGAAGCCCTACTATTGTTCTTTTGAAGCCTAATTGTTTTCTTTTTTTAATGTGTGTTTCTCTAGTCTAATGCACCAGAGATTCACACGGTGCGCCAGTTCCACTTTACCTCCTGGCCGGATCACGGAGTGCCAGAGACGACAGACCTCCTCATCAACTTCAGGCACCTTGTTCAGGAATACAACAATCAAAATCCTATTGACTCTCCTACTCTGGTGCACTGCAGGTAGAAAGAACCTTTTTGCCTTAGACGTGCTTTCATCTTGCTGCTTTTTTAAGAACAATTCTTTTTCAATGTGATTAGAAAGTATATGTATATATGTGAAAGAGCATGGAGTTTCTTTGCTGCTTAAGGACATGGGCTATTCATCCTGCCAAATTAAGACCTTTGCCCCCTTCCTCAGAAACATAGCAATACTACGCAGACAGCAAAGTGCATGATATGAAAGCTCATTAGGACAAGCTGTCTCTCCCAGGCTGGAAAACTTAGCCTAAAAAGTTGCCTTTTTAAGTGTTTTTATGTGTAATCTTGTGCAAGCTGCAAGGCTGTAAAGCCCAGCAGGGTGTCCCGCCTCCTTCTGGACAATGGTAATAAGAGCTCCTCCTGGCTGCAGAGCCTTTGCTCCCTGTGCCGCTGAAATAATAAAAATAATCCTACCAACTTCACTGGCTTTTCCTCAGGACAGAGGGGAGCCTGTGATTGAAGGGAGCAGTTAATAGCTTCTCCTGTGTTGTTGCAGTGCTGGTGTCGGAAGGACAGGGACTTTCATTGCCATCGACCGCCTGATCCAGCAGATCGAAATGGAGAACACTGTGGACGTGTATGGTGTGGTGTACGACCTCCGCATGCATCGGCCTCTGATGGTGCAAACCGAGGTAGGGTGATTGTCTTTCACCCAGCAATGTGTTCTTCAAAAGTCATAATAATCCAGAAAAGGTGGAATAAAGATGCAGCTCAGAATTATGGGAAGATAAGAGATTATGGAGTAAGATGAAACCACCCTCTACTTAAACTTTACTCCTTCCCACCTTATCTCTTCCCACAAAAGTGGTTGCAGCCAGAGCCATAGTACACCCGTGCAATCACCTTACAGAGTAATTTGTAGGACTGGCATTTGCAGCCAGAAAGAAATCAAATCCTGAAAAAGGTAGTTTTTTTTTTTTTCCCTCTTGCTCTACCCACACAAAATTTGCCTTTATCACTATGAGCTATAAATGTCTTGAGTCTCTGTGTGCATCTTCTCTTGTGCATTCTGCAGGAACACACATGTTCCTGCAGAAATTATCACTTCAATCCAAAAAAGTGCATGGATTAACTCAAGCTGATCTGGGAAGGCAGTAAGATCTCCATCATGAAAGTCTTAAGAGAACATTAGGCCTGACAGTAAATTTGGTCCCAGTTTTTGACTGGAGGGTTGGTCAGATGACGACATGAGGTCTTTTCCAGCCCAATTTTCTGTGAAATATACATATAACTTTTAAAAATACTCTAAGATAACATGCAATGCAGTACATCCAAAATCCAAAGCCTATATTAAAGAACAGAATTGCTGTCAAAATCAAGTACTTTCTAAAACTGTATTACCTTCCTTTTTTCTTTTTCTCCCATCAGGACCAGTATGTCTTCCTAAACCAGTGTGTTATGGATATAATTAGATCCCAGAAAGACAAAAAAGCAGATCTTATTTACCAAAACATGACGGCAATGGCAATCTATGAAAATTTCACACCTGGGCCAGGTTTTGGGAAGGCCAATGGCTACCATGCATAGCCTGGAAGGACGACAGTATCTCCAGGAGGTGTTGTCTGCGTGTAGGAAAGGGAACTGTTCCACTCTTGTTTTCCAGGATTGTGTCTCATGTCTGGTTTTCTCCAGTTCTGTACAACTGATTTGAAGACGTGATCTACAGGAGGGAAAAAAAACAATGCTGGCAGGAGCCACAGGTCAATATAGAAGGAAACTATTTAAAGTTAACAGAGGAATTCTGCTTTTTCTTGGGATTTTAACAGTACTGATAGGCGAAATAGCATTTGCAGTACAGATGGTGAACTAGAATTTAAATATTAAAATAATAACACAAGCTTTTTATTACAATTTTATATGATATCATTTACAGACACCAAGCTTGTGGGCTGTTTTAATATATTTAATTATAAGTTGCAGGAACATATTTTATCTACTGTATCTGGTTACTTAGCTAATAGATATGTGCCTCTGATTTTTTCTGAGTGTTCCTTTTTATTTAAAAAAAGGAGTACAAACACCTCCTCCAAATGGACATTTATACTTGGAAATTGTGCCTTTTCTAGTTGCTACTCTAGAAAAAAAMCAGCAGAGAATCTATTTTTGTACTGAAACTCTTAATGAGAACACAGATTTTTAAATAAGGCTTATGTCAAACTTATAACTGTAGTTGCACTGTTGGCAGGACTATCCAGAAGTTTGGAGGTGAGCTTTGTTTTTGCTTTTCACCACAAATATCCCCTGCCTTAATGTTGTGGTGCCTCTGAGAGAGGAAAAGGAGTGTGGTGCGTCACTCCGAGCTTTAATAGTAGGAAGCAGATGAGCAAATGAGTCTGTGTATGTGTGTGCAGGGGTGTGTGTGTATGAAGGATGGAATAGCTCCTCCCTGTTCCTGGCTGATACTCCTGTTTTTACACAGTTTATAATGATTTATTTAAAGGTGCAATATATGATTTACTGAATAATGATTACTCTATTCTAATAGAGTTTTACTCAGGTTGGTGTCTTTTTATCATTATTGTTGTTTTTCGTCAAATGTATAAATCTGTGAAAATGTTGAACTGAGGTTCCACGTGTCCAAGCACTCCCAAACAGATTGACTGGCTTTACTCTTTCTACCAAAACAAATTGCACAAAGTTCTGCTGTAAATACCAATTTCTTGGTTGTTTTAGCCATTCAAAGCTGAGATACATCTTACCTGACTGCATCTCATTGATCTAATGTAATTGTTTTATAATTGTTTGCAATGTACTGCTGCTGTTATTTTAACTGGTCCTTTTTCAGACAGAACAAACAAGTAAAAAAACCCCTAAATGCTAATTTTACAAGCTGAGGATTAATTTGGATTTATTTTGCTGGTACATAACCGCTAGATTCATGAAGGCATTACCAATGAAGGACTTATGAAGTAGCTTGGTGGGGGGGATAGAAGGGGAGTTGTTTTTTGGTCTTCGGATCATTGCACTGGTTGCAATTGTAGAAGAATATGAAGTTTATGAATAATGCTATAGAATAGCTGTAAAACGGTGAAAATCTTATGAAGGTTTAATTACCAGAGTCCCTGGAATTCTGCTGCTTTTTTTTTTCTTTTTTGGAATTTTTTTGTTGTTGTTGTTTTAGCAGAGCTATCAGAAATAGCTACAAATACTAGGAATATGTGTGGCATTACAGTGGGAGCTGGTGACCTTCTAGAATCCACTGTGAGCTGAAGACTATCTAGGAATTCCTGGTGCACAGCTGTAATTTTATGGATAACCAGAGGAATTTCTTCCAACCTGGTGTGAAATTGTGGTGTGCCGCGTGAGCAAAACTGGAGGACAAACCACAATGCTCTTCAGCTTTTTAATTTTTTTTTTTTTTTTTTTTTTTTGGTAGCAGCCACTTGTGGGTTCCTGAATATTTTTTCTTTCTCTGCAATACTTAAACACAAGAGATTAATGACCCCACCCAAGGCTCTCCGTGATCGCAGTCCATGTGGTGGATCTTTCTCCCTGCATCCTTTCTGAGCTGCTGTCAGATGACAAAGACAAACCACTCGGACCAAACAAAACTGTTCCAAAGGACTTTGAAGGGACAAAAGCTCACCCCTTACAGTCATCTTACATTTCTTTTTTTAATCTTCAAAGTACTACACTTCTGTGCAGAGCACAGAGCCAGTATTCGTTATTCCTGGTCTCCCAGGAATTGGCTGCCTTAGGGTAGTGAATGCTCCCTTGCTTCGAAAGGCCCTTGTTTTATTTGCCGCAGAAGAGCGGGAGATGCATCTTCTACTCTAGGTTGTGCCTCTGCAATATATTGGAGCAGAACATCAGAAAACCAGCTGGCGTGGGGTTTCTGCCTAGCCACCATGCAGGTACTGTTGCAGAAAACCAACATCTGTGCCATAACTTTCATGCTGGAAAGAGACTGCGCCCAAGTCTTGCTTGTCCTCACCACCCAATGAGTATCCATTTTTAATGCAGGTGCATCCATTTGGACACTTCTACCATTTCCCAAAACTGAATCGTTGAGGAAAGAGACTGAAGTTTGAACTAAACAGCCTGCTAATGCTAGGAACAGGTGGAAAAAGCTTAAAATGTTGTAAACATAAAATTGGTGATAGCATCAGTGTAAGTAACTAGAACAGGCCTGGTAGCGTCCTTCCCACAGGGATATCCTGGATATCCGACAGGGAACACTTTGTTGTCTCCTGGATTCCTTTTGGCCAAGGTGACATGAATCCCTGCAGGCGTTTCTCACCTGACTTCTGCTCTTCTCCATGTTGTGATTGCTGAGATCTGTCTCTCTCTTTGGTCAGTGTTTTCCCTTGCTGCCACTTACCTGAAGTTATCCGTTTTCCAAGCTCAAAACTCTGTTGTGCTCCAATTAGATCTTCTGCGTTTCTCTTTTACTCTTTTTCCCATTTGGGGCCTGCTTAAGAAGGGAAAAGTTGATGTGTTTCAAATAAGTGACTGCTAGTTGAATATCTTGAAATGATGTACAAATTTTATTGTTTTCTTATTTGTTGTACAGGAAATTTCAGCACATGTCTATAATATTTTTAATGGTTTGATTTGTTTTTAAAGATATAAAAATAACAATTAAAAAGCATCATCCTAGAGCGCTTGCTGTCTTGTTTCCTTTCTTAGGGTTTTTTTTTTCTTGTTCCTTTTGAGTAAAATTAATTCTCAAAAACACCTATTTCTTATAGAAGGGCTTTGGAGTTGATAAGGGAAGGGGGCTCTCATCCTCTCAGGTGGCACTTGGGTTTGCATTTCAGTCACTGGGGCTCCTTGCAAGGGTATTAATGTGTCACTGAGGACTGTGTGGCAGGTCCAGGACCTGATGCCAAGGTGTCCTGGCAGCAGAGTGCAATCTGCTGCAGGGAGACTTTGGGGAAGCAAGATCCCTTGATGCTTTCCTCGATTTACATAGGTATGTTGTTTGAAATGCTTAAACTTTAGTGAAGCAAACTCTTCTGGCTGTCCTTGGAGACCACATGGTGTGTGAAAGCCACCCAGAGTTATGTGTTGATACCACTGCTGCTATTTTAGCTGTGCACAGATTTTAAAAGGTGGTGAATAACTGCAGAAATTAGTGCCGTTTTGTATCTGCTATCAGATGTCTTCTAAATGATAAGATTAATGTATTAGTGCTTCTCACAAACTCTGTTCGCATTTATTAAACAGGCCTGACTGGATGACAACATTTCATCTGGCAGAAAATGCCTTTCATTCCTGCACGCTAACTTGAGCTCGACAGCATGGTCAGGTCCATGCTGCATGATGGCCACATGCAGCAGCAATATACCGCTCACGTTCTTCAGTGCTGTGATCCTTGAAATATTTCTGCATCTCTTGATTTCAGTGAAAACCAGCAATCTTCTGCTTGCTCTTGCAGGCATTTCTTGCAGACAAGAGTTGGTTCAGTCTTACTAAGTGTTAGGAGCCTGCTTGACTAGAGAGCCAGTATATCTGGAAATTGCGTGCTCTATCTGGTCCTGTTGTTAGTTAGTTTTTCTACGTTTGAGACAGAGAGGTGGAAGTCAGAGAGGAAGAGGTACCATTTCTGTCTGGTTCTTTACTTGTTGGACATGATGCAGTGAGAAATACTGCTGCTCTTGGATGCTTTTTCTGATTGAGCACTGTCAGGCATTGGGTAGTCCAGCAGGCCTCTGCTGGTGGTGACCGATCTCCTGCATTTCTTAGTAAAAAACTTTCATATGGTGATGCCAAAATTTGCTTTTTTTTTTTTTTTTAGGTCAATGAAAATTTCTCTATCCCTGTTAATTTGCAGTCCTTTATATTTCAGGCTAGGGCCTGTGCCCCATTCAGTAAAAGCATCTCAAAACTTGCTTTTGAAGGGAGGGATTTTCTCTCAGTCTCACAAATCTCCCCCATAGCCTGCAAGAAAACTCCCGAGAGAAAAGATGGGCTTTGGCACATACCCTAAAGTAGCCGGGTTGCTGGGGCGCTGGGGGCTGAGGAGGAAGGTGTGAGTGGGATGTGTATGGCGGTCAAGAAAACATGCGTGAAATTTTAAAGAAGCTGTAAGAGATTTTTGGACTTTTTTTTTTATCTGGCAGGTCTCAAACTTGGCATTTCCAGCGTTGGGCTTGTCCTCCCATAAGGAAAATGGGCTCTGTGGGAAAGGCTGTTCTACTGCCAGCTCTCGTTAAGGTATGACTCAACCCAAAGGGTCATTTCAAGAAAATGCAGCCTGTTCATTTCGGGCTCCAGCCTCCAGATGGCACCTGATACCGTTATTCTTTCCAGAGGAAGCTTTTGCTGCTGATGGGCCCCGTTTTCACGGGATTCCCAGCTTCTGGTGACCTCCCTCGTCCCCCCGCGCCCTTGTCCCCACGCTGGTCTGGGGAGCTGCTCCAGTGCTGACTGGGTCCAAGCCACCTGGTTTGACTGAAATGTCTGCAAAATAGGGTTTGCAGTGTTCACCACAGTGAGGCCATAGATATTTGAATTTTTCCAGCTTGCTGCCAGCAACTAGTCATGTTATTCCTGTTAAGGCTGTTGTTGTTACAACTTGGTAGATTGAAAATCAACTTTGGGGGATTTTAGAAAGCAGTGCCTTTATAAAAAATGCCACCAAGCAAACATCTGAACAGTTCCACAGTGCCTGAAAAAAAGCTTTCTTCAGAATTTCTTTCCATTTTATTTTTCACCATTTGGACTTTTTTTATAAGTAATTTAAAGCAAGGATGACCACTGCTTGTTTCAATCAGGAGTTAAGAGTATACTCCATTTTTCTCCCTCAAATGTGTTTTGCACTCCAGGAGACTGAAATACTGAGAAATCCAAAGATTTATTTCCCCAAGTGCCCGGCATGTGCATCTCCCATGCCAGGTGCTCTTCCAAAGAGTTTCTGTTTGCACCAACAGGGAAATAATCAGCTGCCAAAGTACCTTGCCCTTTCTTCGGCCTCTTCTTCGGCCTCTTTTTTTTTTTTTTTTTTTTTTTAACAGAATTAAGCATGAAGTTAGAAAATGGTGGGTCACAGACAAGGGAACCTAAATATAGGTGGATGTCAGTTAGTAATATCCCTTCAAACTTTCTGTAGACGGTAACCTGAGCTGCTATCTGGAACTGAAGACCTGGATTGATAGCTCTCCCATACATAGATTTTTGGTACTGAAATAGGTCAACGCATATTCAGACATGCATTTTTGCAGCAGCAATCTCTTTTCTCATTATAGATTTGAGTTACAATCTTTTTCTCAGCAGCCATGGAAAGTGCATGCCTTTTCCTGAAGAGTGCTGCACTGAGCCACCCATTGCGGGGATTCAGGTCCTCGACTTTCCAGTTCATAGAGAGATTGGATGTTTGCTTGTTTGTTTGTTTGTTTTCCTTTAGCCAGGTTATTCCATTATGCTCCGACTGTGCATGGCTGGGCAGGCTGAAGCTTTACAAGTCTGTTAGAGAAAGCATGAATGTTATTTCCAAAATGGAGCCTTAAGCCTCTCTGAAAGTCATTGGTGTTAAAAGATGTTAAGAGAAGCACTTGGAAGTGTTTTTCGGCACAATACAGCCAATTGGTTCTAGATGAAACATGACTATAGCAGCAATTTATTACACAAGGAGATCGATATGTTGTAAGTGCTTTCATGAGGCAGAGCCAGCATCAGTGTGAAAACACCACTGGCACCACAGCCTGCTGGGGCCGCTTGCTGCACCTTCAGAGCAAGCAGCGCTGCCAGTTTCTTTTACTCGGGTAAAATTTCAGCTTTCAGGGCCTTTGCTGTTTAGCAGGAAAGTCTTTTTTTCAGCTCCTTCCTTTTCCGCTGCATGAGCTGGTGAAGCTGCTTGCGGTGCAGGGTGCGCAAGGGAGTGGGGCTGGCAGGACAGCAGTGGAGACGAGTGGTTTGCACCTCTTCCACATCTGCAGCATGACACCATTATTAAAAGGAGGTGAAAGCTTTTTCACAGAAAACAGTGTGTGACTGTTTGGAAACAGGAGCTGGAATAAAGTGCAAGCAACGGTATCTGGTACTTAATTTGCAGAAGCTGGTATTAATTTCTGCCTCTTCCTCCAGCTGGCTGTGCCGATGGACTGGCATGGTGGTGAGCACGCCCCATGGGGCTGCCTGCCAGCGAAGGCTCCTTCGGGGTGGACCCAATACTGGCAAGCGCATGCCGGTGAGTTAAAGCACACATGCCCATGCCAAGGGGAATAGTCCCTGGGTTTAGTATTAGCAGGGATCACATCCAGGCGAAGGTCCTGCAGCTCTGGCCATCAGAAACAGCTTTTAAGGTACCGGCTCGCAGCAAGTGTACTGCACTGTACATACTGCGTGCCTGTGAGCAGTTATGCATAAGAGTGCCCTGAAAAGCAATGGCCTGAACACAGCAGTGATCGAACAGCCATGCCCGTGGGCCAGGCGATGTACCTGCTGCTGAGAAGAGACGCGGAGAAACCCACAGTACGCTTGAGACGTACACAGGGATCCTGCCCACGGCACCCGCTGAAACATGCAGAGCAAATCTGAAAACAACGAGCGGGGAATGGAGAGGCAATCACAAAGTTAATGGGAAAGAAAAGAACAAGCGCAAGGCTTGTTGTAGTTCGATTAAATAATAATGAAAAAGGGAGACTGGCATATGCAAAGCTCCCGGATCTGGGAGCAAAACTGAGCAAAGCTGTGGTAGGTCTTTACTTCTCGGGTGTTTTCCTAGGTACCTGCAGGCCAGACTGAAATGCGAACAGAGCCACAGAGGTGGCCACCAGAGGTAAAGAAGCATCACTGGGGTGGAAGAGAAATGCTGGCGCATCCCTGGTGCACAGGGCTGCTGTGGTCAAGGTGGGCGACAGCCAGGACTGGTGGTGGAGCAGTGCGGGGTTGCACCAGGGCCTCATGCATCAATGTTGGCAGCAGCGAAGGGCTCGTGTTGGTGAACGGTGATGTTTGATCCTCATGCGAGCGGAAGGAGAAAGAGAGCGAGAGTGGAGGGACTCGTGAATGATTAAACGCTGAGCTGGAGCAATATAAATAATGTACGATAAATGAATCCAAGCACGGTGAAGGAAGCACGGGTAAAGTTTGTTTCAGCGAGCATAAAATGGGATGTGACAAGATGTTTATGCAGGAACAGCTGTTTGCTAAAGTTTTTCATTTATTTATACAGGTTTCCTCCCTGTTGCAGTTAAGGGATTTGCCTAGGGTGGGACAGATGGATGGGGTAATGCTCAGGATCCCGTGGGAACCCAGAGGCCAGTGCTGATCCTCATGAGCCTTTTCTGGTCCCAGTCCCCCAAATGCCTTCTTCCCAACTGCATCTGAAGCTGCGACATAACATCTTAAAACATATAAATAATTTACCTTGATTATGGATAGTAACGAGGCTGCCAAGCAGAAGGCATTGGCACACCACTGCAGTGTCAAACTGAGGTGAAACAGGGGGGACTGAAAACAGCCTCTGCCTTTTTTAACCAAATCTGGCAGGTCTGTAGAATTCAGTTTTCCTGTCAATAGCATTAAAGGCCAAAAGCTGCAATATTAGACTTGCAGAGTTGCTCCTGCCTGTGCCAAGGGAGAATATCTTGCTCCTCACGGTGTAAGCAATGCACATGGAAGTCATTTTCTCCGTTATTCCCTGCAGACTGCGTTTTCCTCCCCTAGGACTGACTGATGCACACTCTTTGGGTGCATGTTGCAGTCCTTCGCCCAGGAGTGCATGTGATATATCCATGTTTCTGGAGGCAACAGGACAGTGCTACCCTCGAGCAGGGCCTGCTTCAATTTGGAGCAGAAAAAACTCCACAGTTCCATGTGCAATTTAATTGTTCCTTGCTAGAAGTGATAAAACCACCAAAAGCACCTTTGGCCTGTTGTCCTTTGCGTGCAAAGTAGGTGCAAAGGGTTGGGTATGAAATACCTGTCCTCAAAATACCAGTAGGTTCTTTTTAAACACCGAGGTCAAGGATATATTAAAAGAAACATGCAATATGGCCCCCTACAATATGCCTAAACCACTGCTGGGAAGGCTTAGGCTGCGCGTGCCCTGCAGGGCCACCGGCCTCCCGTGTGCCAGGACTTGCCTGCTGCCCCGTCTGTGGAGTGGGAGGGTAAGTGCATTATTATTGCTGCTGTTGTTGTTATCAAGTTATTACTAATTAATAGTCAAATTATTATTATTAACACTATTATTATTGCATGCTCTGTGGCCAGGCAAAGGGCAGTGCGTCAGGGAAACACCTGGATGAGCAGACGGAGCAGGTGAGTGAGGTCTGCTTTCTCCATGAAGTTTTTCCCCGAACGGCTGCGGCGCCTCACTGATTTGCACGGCCACTCGTGTTACAATCTCTGAAAAGCCTCCAGGACGCACAGCCACGATAACCAAACGCCCTGTCGGCCCACTCTGATTTAGTTAGACTTTTTTTTTTTCCCCTTTCTTCTCCGGGTGCCTTGATGTAGCTGCACCTTACCGCTTTAAAAGTAAAGTGGGACACAGGGCTGCGAGGGAGCGAAGGCAAATTGCTGAACTCCCTGCCCTGCTCCCAATTAATTATCACCGCAGCCACATCGAATATGCGTAGAAAGAAGCCGCCGCATCCCCTCCTTCCCAGCTGCGCCCGCGGCTGGGCGAGCGTCTCTGGCAACGTCACGCGGGGTATTGCCCACGAATCTCGTCCCGCCTGGCCCCTTGCCAGAAACGCTCGCGCGCCCGAGATGAGACGCTGATTGCGCTGCCTGCGGCTGTCACAGCACCGTGGCGAGACAGGCACTGTGGCAAGACCGGCGTAGCACCCATGCCCTGCTGCACCGTGAGTATAGAGATAGAGCCATACGTGCGTATATGTATGCCTATAATTGCTGAAGCAATTAAACGTGCGGCTGCTGTGGACTGTTTCTCGTTTGCGGCTCAGTGATGTGAAAATGTACTTGGCAAATTGCTCATTGTCGCTAAACATTCAAGGAGCTGTCGCAGTGAGGGAAACGCTGCGTTTGTCTCCTCCTCTGACAGTGTGCTTTGCTGCAAGGCATTGATTTAAGCTTTTTGCCATGCAAAGACAGACTATAGCTGCAAGATGTTGATCTTAAAATGTTTTCCTCAGCTTTATCCTTGTGCTATCAGAAACCCCAAAATATCAGAGCTGCTTGCTAATATTTGCTCGAGTCTTCTGAAAACTGCTGCTTAATTTTGCTTTTTTTTTTTTTTTTTTTAAGGGTGACTTGTGTGAAGTTGGATGCTATGGGTTGCTCTGCAAGTTTTGCTCTGCAAAAGAACAAAAATAGGGCAGAGCTAGGGCAGGCGATGTTCTTAATGCACCCCCAAAGGTGTGCGGTGCTTAAAGCAGCAAGACACTGCATTGCAACTACACTAACTGCAACCCGCTCTCCAGGTGCGCGACTCTGGAAGCGCCTCCCAGGCTGCTGCCGCCTGAGGCACTGCTGGTTGACCTGCAGCACTGGGACAGAGCGAAGAAATGCAGCTTTTCAGGCTGCAGCCGCTCTCTAGTATTTAAAGATACAGCTAAAGCTGAGAGCACAACATACCTGCTGCTGCAGAAGCAATACTAAATATTTTAAGTTTTGCTCTTACCACCCACACTGCCCCTTAAAGCCAGTGCGGAGTCAGAAGCTGTGATTTTTTTGGCAGCTCTGGGAAATAACCTCTTATTTCTGTATTGTTCGAAGTGCCTCTCCTTAACATTTCCTTGCTCTTTTTTAGGTGCAGAGGGGGAGGCTGCAGGGCAGCCGTGTTTTCTGAGTATGGCACAGGGACAATATCACGTCCTCAGGGCGAAAGCAAAGTCTTAAATTAAAGATGAGGAGAGCCATATACGGTTCCCAATGCTTTCTGAGTGGGGACTCCCCATGCTTCTGAGCCACGCTGAGAGCCACAGCCCTTTTCCTCATCCCCTTCCCCAGGGCCATGGGGGATTTTCAAAGGTTTTTTAAAAAGCATTTCTTTGGAAACATACTTTGTTGTTTTTGAGTTAAGGCGTGAGTGAAAAAGTAGAAACTCATTGGTTTGTTTTGACAGTTGAAAATGGCTTTTCTGGTACGCTTTCACAGTATGCTGGTTTAGAGTGCAGACTTGCAAATTACAGTGGTATTTTAAAGCACTTACACTTGAAATTCATGCTGACACATAAACTCACTGCAGTGATTTTATTTTTATCTTAGTTGGTCTGGTGTTTCAATTTGATCTTATATTTTCATATATGTATATAAACACAATCCTATTAACACGTACACAAGTAGGGGACTGGTAGGCAGGGTGCTGTGCATGTATATCATCATATTATTGAGCCGTAATATGAAATATTTACTACCAATATCTATTCACAGACCTGGTGTGCTGTGAATGCAGGTTAGGAGTAATAAAGCAAGAAGGCAGATGAGCTACGCGGGCAGCATCTCTTCTTTGGGATACAAATAGCCAGATCGATGATGGGAGTGAAAACTGGAATATTGCTTTTCAGTTTTAATTACAGACTGACGAGTGGTGCATTCATTTTTCAGTGTTAATAAAGGGCCCATATGGCCTGCTTGGGCCACATGTTCGGCAGCACCTGCCAGCCCTAAGGCACTTATTTGCAGAGAGCGCAGAACAGGAAATTTAATCCAGCATTTTTGAGCAGATGAACGTCTTGGGTAAGGAAAGGGACATGCCAGCAGAGCGGCGAGCAAGGCAAAAATGCACCCTCTTCATGTGTGCGAGGTGTAGACATGCTGTTTCGTATCTATAATTTTCAGGCTAGACTGCAGAGGGATTATAGACTTGTTATCTTGGTTTCCCTTTGGAGAATGCTGCCATGTTTCATAAATCCAGATGACCGGTGCTGATTTTAGGCAATATGTAATCTTCCACGTGGACTCCGCGCTAGTCACTACCCTGCTCTTAGAGGTTGGCGGCTGGCTTCCTAAAAACGGCCAGCAAAACGATATCTGACAGCTGCTTTGGATGGTGTGGAGCGACCTTTCCTTTCCGTGAGTTCCTGTAAATCACTGTAGGTCAAGACTGGGGTAAAATTTTCAACATTGCAAAGTGACTTAAAAGTTGCTGACTTTTTAAATTTTAAAAGTGATTTAGATAGCATGTGGAGTCCAATAGACGCCTTTGAAGTGTTTTTCTAGTCCATTTTCCTTGAATGAATAGGAAGCTCTTTATTTACCAAAACCAAAAAGCCTCTGACTTGGTCTGACCGCAAAACGCTGCTGGTCAGGACCTCGCTGAAATGCTAGTGGGGAGGAGTAGAAGTGGAGGGGACTTGCTGCACTGAGAAGAGCAGCGAGGACAGTAGTGGATAAATGCTTTGCTCTTCACAAAGTAAAACTGCGAAGTGCAGAGCTGTCACTCGTGGACGGAGAAGGCGCGGGGCCCCGGCCGGGCACACTCCCCGGCTTTGCGGGTTGCACACAGCTCCCCACGGGTCAGCGTCACGCCAGCGGCACTAAATGCAGGTCACCAGGCTGCCACGCGGCACGGTCCCGCGCCGAAAAGCACGGCCCTAACTGAAGCAGGATCCATTCATTGCTGCGTCCCGGAGGAGCCGCCAGAGGTTCGGCATCCAGCTGTGGACACGGGGCTCCTGCGCTTGCTGGCAGCTGCCGGGTTCAACTCCTCTGCCAAAGGAGCTGCCGTTTCCGCTGTCGCACGCCTTTGCTACATAGCTCAAAAAAGGCAGAAAACTGGTTACATACCAAGCCTGCAGACTCTAATCTGAGAAATGGCACTTAATATGCTTTAATTTTTCTGTTTTTTAAAGCCCTATTTCTTAAGAAATCGAGGGCCATGCAATCCTGTTGCCAGTGCGCTATTAACTTTCCTGCAGAATTCAGCAGAGGGGCACAGTTCTCCCATCCAGTAACTTCCTGCAGGTGTCTCCACTGAGGAAGGAGGAAAAAGTAAGAAAAGAGTTGGGGGGGGGGGGTTGTTTTTTTTTTTTTTTTTAAGTGAAATGTCTTGCGTTTTTATGATAATATATTAGTGTGTAGTAGATTTATTTATATAATATGAGACCAGGTCAAATTCCTTTATAAATTGCCCAGTTCCATTGGCTTCAATAGCAGGATGCTACTTGATCCTGGTTGTCACTCTTCAATTCACTGCTTGTTTCCCCCCCCCAATACAAAACCCCATGCAGGAAACTGAAATACTGGTAAAAAATTTGCTAAAGCAATGCCAATTTAATAAGTCATTCGCAGGGCTAGTCCACTTAGAAGAAGAGAAACTCTTAAGAACATATTTTCAGCCCACGCTAACCTGTAACTTTGGAGGCAGACCGTCCTTCCTGAAGGGCGCTCCTAACATCAGAGCGATCTCCAAAGCGTGGAGAAAAGCAGCCTCGCTGACGGGTCAGGACTTTGCCTGGCCGCATCTGGTGGAGCTGGCGCCGGCTGAGCCCAGTGCCAGCAGAGCCCCAGCGCCGCAGGCAGCAATCGCTGACCATCATTCGCCACCGATGGAGCCGCATGCCACCAGGCTTCGTCTGATCATTAATAAACACACGGAGCTTGCTGAGAAGTTACCATTTCCCTGCAGCAGAAAATCAGG
This sequence comes from Apteryx rowi, assembly GCF_003343035.1. NCBI lineage: Eukaryota > Metazoa > Chordata > Aves > Apterygiformes > Apterygidae > Apteryx > Apteryx rowi. The sequence goes on from NW_020450749.1 coordinate 1,634,860, forward strand.
CAATTTGGAGCTTGCACTGATTTTCTGGCACAAAACTGTAGGAGCAGGGAATAGGGCTTTATAACGGCAATGATGCCGCATCCAATACAGATTGTCTGGGGCCTCCCTGTAAGAAACAAAAGGCATTTGAAAAAAAAATTTTTTTTTTAATCTGACAACCTATATAAAAATGGTATTTTTCCTTCTTTGCCTAACCAATAATAGCAAATCTTCAAGAGTAACTCCGTATGAATAAGATTTATTTGAGTGTTATGCAAATTCAGGGCTAAAGTAAGCCTTTTGCAATAACTCTAATAAATTCGCTGGACTGAATTGTCAAGTGCTATAAACATGAGTTATTCTACTGAAATGATTTCCAGGAACTTCAGGAGTTATGCCAGAGCTGGATAAAGCCAGCAACGTAGTGAAGTGAATTCAGAAAAATGGAATTTAGTTGTTTTTAATTTAGGTGCCAGAGCACCCCTGTTCTTCTCTTCTACTGACCAAAAGATGGTCTGCTCTTCAGCTGTGCCTGCCTATGTCCCAAGTCACTAACGCTTTTGTAGCTTGATTTTTAGCTTTTTTAGCTTATAGTGATGTCTTTGAGTGGGATTTGTTGCAGACCAAATCAAGATGGCCCAGACCTCCTCCTGATTGCACACCCGTAAAGATCATCGATTTTACACTTGAATATAACGATCGTAACATTTGTCAAATCCCTTGGCATTGACATAAATATTCTCCCCTTGAAATCAATGATAAAATAATCTCCATTTCAATGAAAACAAGTCTAAAATGCCATGTCAGAAAAGCCTTCCAGGCAAATTTTATCTCTATAGAAGTTATTCTACCATGTCAGATTAGTTGGGAGACTTTTTATCTGACTTTAGTTAGACCCTTCTGTTTAGTTAGGACCTCCCAATAGTCAATGGAGAGGGGGCGTTTGCAGAGGGCAAATCGTTGTACCCACCAGCGATACCCTTTCAAAACCAGCATTACTGTAGTGAGAAGATCCTGGTCACTCTGCGCCGATGGGGCCGATGGCACCACTCACTAGATGGCTGCAGTTGGCTGTACTGCGCTCAGGATGCTGCTCTTTGCTGTGTATGCTTAGGAGCTTATAGAAAGGGTCCAATTTAATCAGTCTTTCCCTGTCAAAATTTATTTGCAGTTCATACTAGTGGTGAATTTAATTTAAAAGAGCTTGGATTATCCATTCTTTAAAAGCCTTCCCCTTGCTTACAGTCAATTTTCCGGGCACTGAATGCAGATAATATTGTTGTTTCTGTTTTGTTTTCCCTTAAGCTCTGCCTTTGTTACTCAGGTATTTTTTCCCTGTTGTTTCCATGCTCCTGTCCATGCCACGGGAAGGCTGTGAGCTTTTGCGCGGCCACGCTGATTTATAGCTTGGCGCTGTCGTGCCCCAGACGTGCTCGTCCCAGAGACCCCAGTGCAGTGCCAGGATTTCCCCTGGAGGTGGTGGGCGCCACACACCTAGGGCGCCACGTGCCCTTTGGGAAATACAGGAGCAGATTCAGTCTCTTAGGGTGTATTTTACTCCCTTCGGTTCTTGGACTGTTTCCATCTCTGAACAATGTGCTCGTTTTCTGCGCATTTAAAACCACTCACTGGGGAAAGCAGCAGAAAGAAGCAATTTCCTGCAGCTACTTTGTCATTTCCATTCTAGTCAGGGCTAGAAGCAGGTGAATCTTTTTCAGCAAAAAATGCAAATTGAAAGTTAGTGAAACACTTTGCAAATTTGTGCTGATATTGCAAATAATTCAGGGAAGAGGGAAAAAAAAAAGTTTCATCTCCATTTACCCCAAATCTTCTTTAGCAATACATCCTTTCTTAACAGGCGTTATTAACGTCAGGTTGCCTATAGACCTAAATCAGTTTCCGCAATCAGGGGCACGTTCCTCCTCGTTTTTCATTCATCGTCTCTGCGTGGCAAACTGTATTACTTTGATTAAAGCTGTCTACACGATACCACTCTGTGCTGTGTAACAATCCCCAGACTGTCCTGAACGCGGTGCCTGGATTGCCTGAGAATGACACTAATATAGCCACTTTTCAGCAGAGTTCCCTAAGGAATAACCAGCACCGACCCAATGGTTTGAGCCTGCAGAAATCCTGCAGTCACGTTCGTTCTCAGCACTGAAATCTCTGTAAAATCCTGCCTGAAAAAGAGATGACATGAAGATATAGTTCTTGAAATATATCTGGAGGTAGGCTGCCGAGGGGTGGACTCTTTAAGAGCATTATTATTCTTGTAATCAGATACCCAAGGAAAGAGGAAGATCCCTCTGTGGGAATATAAAGCGCTTACCCAGCTAATGAAATGGAATCAATATCGGGAACGTGAAGCGACTACATCATGTTTGCCACTAATTTGCTTTGCAGTCGCTTATCTTGAAGCCTCTTAAAAGAGCTGCTGGTTGAAAAGAGGCATCTCTCGAAAGCACAAGGATTTATCCTTGAAAAGCTGCTGCTGTTAACGATCCCTTCTGACGACCGTCTAATTGTGTTGCTGGTAGCACCAGGGTCTCATTTATTTTTTTTCTTAGTGATTTCCAGGTTTAGTTACATTAGCAGCTATTTGTGCTAGTTGATCTCTTCAATGCTGAAAACAAACACAGCTAGCAGCTGTGTCTGCAGGCAAGGGCAGAGGCAGCGACATGCAAAAATAGCCCCTTCCTCTGTGTGTGTGGGGGGGGGTTGTTTGGTTGGTTTTTTTTTCCCTCCTCCTGCAGCTCTGCGAGGTCTCGGCCATCCGGTCACACAGGGGCAATTACCTTGCGCCATGATTACTGCTGGTGCAAATGGAGACCCCAAAGCAGGTCCCTCTTGGTCAGCCAGGCAGAGGTGGGAGCCTACCTGAGGGGATGCGAGAAGCTGTGATGTCAGATAAAGGTATAAGCAATGAAAATGACTTTGAAAATGTCTTTAAATGCTTCTTTTTTTTTTTTTTAATGTGGATTTTTTATATGTTGCTCCAGTTGTGACTTCCAGGAATCAGTGCCTTATCCTTCGCTGAAACGAGCAGCGTTAAGGCATCACTTGCCTACGGGCAGGGCGTTGCCTAACCTCAGCCCTGCTTCAGTGAAACATGTGCCAAAGCACTTGGCTGAACTGCGGTGCTTGTGATACAGGCATGCAACATCTGTCCTGATGTTGTACAATAACGAGCATCTAAGCCTATGTGGCCAGYCTGAGTAACTTGTAGCAACGACCAGCAGCTGCGTTTTTTCATGGAATCAGTTCGTGTCATTCATTATGTGTCTTTTAATGTGGAGCTCGTCAGGGCCGGGCCAGCGTGCAGAGAGTTACGTGGGGTAACGTCACTCATCGCCACACCAGAGCAGGTTTTAAATCCTTTTTTTCATTTTTGCAAAACAGCCAGTGGCTGCACACGTCACAGAGAACTGCTGCTTCAGGAGCCGGGTTTGGCTTTAAAAAGTTACAGATTAATAAATTAATAAACAGGCCAGGGGCCAGGCAGGCTGAAAAGGGTGGAAAGCACCAAACCGATCAGTGATGGAGCACAACGTCATCAAAGGTAAATTTATCTGAGACGCTGTATGCACACAGGAAAATCCGATGTTTCCAGTTTGGCTTGACGTTTCTCACTTGGCTGCCGTGCATATGTGAAAACCAGCTGCAGAAAACCTAGGGTTGGCTGGGTGACGCCAGAAGGTGTCACTGAAGAGCCGGGGACGGCGCGGGCCAGCGCTGCGAGGGGTCCTCAGGCGCTCGGGGGCGGCGCGGGAGCGGCATTTCTCCTATTTTAAGTGTCTTATGAGACTTGATCTGATATTATAAAGCAGAGAGGTTTGGGGGACCTGCCTCCGAGATGAGCATTGGAAGGAAATCCATCGTTAATATAGCCAGGGCAGAAAAACCCTCAAAAGGATACTAAACGCCCTGCTTTAAGCCAGTCTCTTTGCTACTGGAGACCAGCCTGTAACCTTCATTGTTGTTGCTTCAATAAAAAGAAAATAACCTGGAAAACCCCATTTTCACAACATAATAGAATCTCTACAGTGACGTGCTAAAAAGACACATGCTCACATACTGACTGTGCAGCTGATGAGAGCTGCAGGTCTCAGCGCTGGCATTTTGCCATTTAATCTTTCCTTTGCCAGACTAGCACGGAGATTACATAGCCTCTGTGCATTGTTCTCCACTGAAATAAACCCTATGTGACTTTGTTCGCCCCTATTCCTCACATTATTTATCCACTTTTTATTTCAGCCCCTAATCTGCTGAGGATTTCAGCCTTTAGTTCAGGGTTATTGGAGTGGTGTTGCAAGTGGAGAACATCTGCTTCTGCTTTCATCCACCTCGAGCACAGCCGTTAATCACTGGAAATGGAATGTGAAAGGGAAAGAAGAGGTAAATGCACATTGGAGTCTGAACGTCGTCAAATAAAATGTCTTTGGGGCCATCCAGAATTGCTAGATTTTCACAGAGTTTGGCATCTGGGGAGGAACCAGCTTGGCATGCCTCATCGTGGCTGGACCCTTTTAATTTTTAAATGACCATAAGAACAACCACCATGGGAGCAGGAGGCATGAAGTACCCTGGCACTGCCTAATTTTCTCTCCAAACTCTCATACTCTTGTACATGTGCATCTTTTCTAGTTACTGCAGCCAGCAGTCCTATTTCTTCAAGGAGATTTGTTACACGTCATCAGAGTTACTCCTGCCAGCACGTTTTGCAGAGTTAGGACTCTCACTTTGGGTGGCGAATGTGGCTTATTGCTGAGGACAGCCCTGCAAGCGCTGTGTCTGGGGAAATGTCGCTGCAGGTCCTTGCGCTTTACTGAGCAGGGAAATGGTTAATGTTTGCCGGTGTTACAGCTGTGATAGTTGTCAGCTGAGCTCCAAAGGACGGGGAATATTGTGCATCAGAGCAATCAATTCAGTCCCTCTTCAAATCTGACTTATTGATGTGGGACAGTTATAATAGGGAGGGATATGGATGGATTTTCAGCTTCTGTAATCAAACCAGCAATACCTCCCAGGAGGACGCTCCTTGCCTAAAATCAAGGCCTGCCCTTTTTGCTTTATGTCACTGTGGGAGTTCTTCAAGCTATTCTGACAAAATCCAGTCTCCATCTAAAATCAGCATGTCCACCCTGGCCTAATGTTGGCCATTTAATTAGACAGGGATAAGCAGGAAAAAATTTCTGCCGCATAGCCGAGCTCACAGCTGGCTATTTAAGCTTCTTCTCCTCTGTTAAAAAAAGGGGATAGAGAAAGGGAAATTGTTGCTTATAGGGGTGAAGTTAGGCAGGGTGCATCGCACCGGCTCTCTGGCTCAGCAAGGCACAGCATGACCTTTATTGGTTTTTTTTTCCTAGGCAGCTGACAGCTAAAATGCAGAAATGGAGACACCTTTTCTGGCTGTTTTGTCTCCTCCCTAAAGGAAACTTTTCTTCTTTGCAGGTCCTTTTAGTTTTAGAAACTAAGATCTGTTCTGAAAACTTCTTGGTATTTTCAGAAGCTCCTTGGTGTTTGAAGGGAAATCAAACACCCTCCCCCCCCCCCCCAAAAAAAAAAAGGCATGAAAAAGAACAAGTTAGTAATTGTGTTTCGCTGCACAAGTGATGCAATACCGAGGTGAAGGGTTTGCATGGAGCAGTCCCCCAGGAGGGCAGGGAGCAGGGCTGGCGAGGGCGCTACAGTCCGCCCAGACCCTCCTGTCTCCCCTTTGGGCTCTGAGCCTTGCACCCACTGGCAGCACGTGCTTTTCAAAGCTATTTAGTATGCAGCACAGATGATAGCCCAGTAACTTCATGAAGAAAAACATCTGTTCAGGGAGAAGCTGGGCCTAGATATGTATAAGCAGGTTTGCAAGAAGGGGCAGATGCATTTGAAGGAGGAAGAAAGAACAGTTTGGCCCAAGGATGCCTAAAATTTAGCAATTTATCTGCTGTAATCCAGTGACCCAACCTCAGCACAATCTCCTTATGTAAAGAAAAAAATTATGTAATAATCTCCGAACCTACAGCTGGCACCAGATGCTGTTGCTCCATGACAGATCTAGCCGGTTATATTTTAGCTGCGCAATAAAAAGAATTTCTCAGCACTGCAAGGAGAGTTTTTCTGAAGYCATCTATATGCTGGACTTCATCCTGCTGAAACAGGCCTCCTGCAAGCTTTCTGGCTGAGCCCAAAACTGCTGCGTTTCCCCCGGTTTCAGCGTGACATTTGATAGAGCTGGGAGCAGCGCAGAGATTTGCTGCAGAGCCACCGGCTGCAGAGCTGACTCAATGGGAGCAAGCAAGAGCCGGCCCAAAGTCCTCCAGAAAGTCACTGCGGAAAACTATTTTTTCTTTCAGGTTCTGCTTTTTTGTGTTTTACTTCTACAATTTGTAACACATGGCAGGAACATAGAACAGGTCTCACTGTTTGAAGCAAAAGGGGAGAAAAACACTGGCATCCCTCTGTGCAGCCAAACCATGGAGCCAGCTGCCCTTCAGCGGTAACGGAAAGATGATATTGAACTCCTTGTCTTCCTCCTCGCCTCCTCGCCCCTGTGGCAATGCAGGTGTCCCAGTCACAGGAGGCACCAGCAATAACAAAGGGGCCTTAAAATTAATTGCCACAGTTAAGGAGACTTTTTGCCTGCTCATGGATGAGACAAGATGGATTTTGGATAGCGGCGAAAGGAGGGAGCTGTGAGAGGGCCCATAATTTAACAGAGATGAGCTGGCTGCCAGCATGAGTCAGGCAAAATAAAAGGGGTCAAGGCTGCGAGCAGACACATCCCGGGCGGTCTGAAGCAGCCGCAAGCTCGGGAATATGATATAGTGCTATTGCAAAGCTACCTATACATCAGCTGTGCAGCTGTCTGGCCGGACTTACGGACCAGCCGTATACGTCGGGTTTCAGTAACCAGATCCAGCCGTAAGTCCAAATGCCGCTCTCCCAGAAGAACGGAGTAATATATGTCATATATGTTTTAGTCCCATCCGTCAGGGCTTTATAACAGCTAGTTTCCTTTGTAATTAGCTTGAAACGTTACCAAGAACAAGGGCTACTGGAATGGTTTTGAATAGCAGATTTGGTTTCATGTCACATCTTGTTAAGGGTTTTGAAGCCTAGCCCGGCTTGCACAGGACTATTTGCGAGAWGCTGGGGGTCACCGCTGCTTAGCTTAGCTGCTAGCTGGGTCTGCAGGATCAAATTGTTAGCTACCCCCCTCTGTGGTCTGTTTGTTCACGCCAACATTGTAATGGCACCATTTGGTTCAATTTGCCAGCTTAGACCCCTTAGAGGAAACTAAGAGAGAGTCATGGTGGCATGAGGACCTCAGCTAGCCGCTACTAATATCACAACCAAACCCAACCTGGGTCCAGCTGGAGGCAGGCCAGGGTCCGTGGAAGAGCGGCGGTGCTTCCCAGCACCGGCCTCACCAGGACTTGTGAGGACGAGCCCCCCGAGATGGCAGACAGCACTAGCTGGGATGTGGGGCAGGGTGGGACAGGAGATCTGCTCAGGACATCTCTAAACACCAGCTACCTCAGAGCACATGAGGCCTCTCCGAGATGAGGTCTGGGGAGACGTTGTTGCAATGACACAGCATTTAGGCTCCTGAAAAAGACCTTGGTGTGCCAAGGTTTGTCAAAAGCAAGACACTGTCCAAATATATGGAGGATACGAGATACAAGAACATCTGCTATTTTTATGTTACTACTGGCAGGTGTTTAAAACCATCTCTGGAGCTTCTGTTGCAGCTTCTGCGGTGAGCTATGGCTGGAGGCAGGCTCAGACCTTCGTTTGCAGGGCTGTCCGGGCCGAGTGAAATGCCTAGGCAGATAATCGCTTTGCAGTCACCCACAGAGATGTGCAAATCTTCTGCCCACAGTGTGTGGGTGAAGAGAGACCCCTGCACTGTTTTCGTCCTCCCCCTTCTCTGGTACTGCCCAAAGCCAGGAGCGCAGCACCACATCCATCATCGCACAAAATATTGCCTAAGCTGAACTCAAGGCTGTCTACGGGGACTATTGTGGGTAGAAAAAACACGGCAGAAAAGGAGGTGAAATACAAGGCAGCAGGATCTAAACAGGATTGTGGACCTGTGCTGTCCACCCACCTCAGCAAAAGGCAGAAACCAGCACGGACAGGWGCTGGCTGGGGCTGCTAGACAGTGAATGTATCAGCCAGGAGAAAAGTTCTTACTAGCAAAACACTCAGGAAAAAACACCTCTGCTAACAGGAGAAAAAAACAGCCAGAAATGTCATCTCCGTGGGGATCGCACGCTGACAGCAGGAGCAGCTGACAGGGGCGGACGTGCCACCCGCGCTACCGAAACGCGGTGGCGGGCTGCTCCTTCGGCACTTGCCTGTGGCCAGCCGCAACGTCCTCCATGCACCAACTTTCTGCCAGAGCCCCTTGCTGAAAATTTGCCTCTGCCTTGTGCCACGAGGGGCCTCCAGTCTCCAGCGGCTCCCAGGGAATTGCTGTGGGGTTTTTCCTAGCTTCCCCAGAGAGCTGCTCTGGCAAACTTGCAATTAGGAGCCTGGGTTAGCAGTAGCGCTGTTTTTCTAAATAGAAAATGAGCAAACACGTTCATGTGCGCACTTGCTTTTTCAGACACAGTGCCGTTCGCTAACAGGGAATTCCTGCTCTGGCCAGCTATGGCAGCAAATATTTTTGCTAAAGAACTCTGCATTGGAAAACGCACGTGGGTAAAGGTAGTCTCTTCTTATCATTAATTGCCTATAGCTGTGTTGAAGTTTATGGCTTAAAGATGTTGTGTTTAGTAACTTTGTTTTGAAGCCTCCTGCTTCTTATCTTGTGATGGGTCATGAGCTTAAGGGCAGATTTCTTGCCATGCTAACAACCATTCATGTGATGCCTGATTAATGTGGTTATGGCTATAGAGACATTGCACTGATGATAATGATATGAATATGATTGCTCCTCTTGATTTCCATTTTAATGGGGGCCAATATGTATCTTTGATGGCTTTTATCATATTTAGTAACCTTCCTAGTCATGAACAGGAGCCTGGAGAGCTGTTGTAGATACGTTGCAAGATACAGGAAAGCACAAAATGTAAATCTTGAGGACAATGCGAAATGAGTATGTGTTTGCCTTTCAAAATGAGCGTGTGTTTGTGTTTCACATGGGTGGGATATAACCTCTGTGCTGTGCTCTCTGTCTCCATTTATCCCAGTTTTTAAACAGCGCTGATACCGCATCATTGCACATCACCTAGGGTCCAGGGTGCCAGGTACCTCAGGCAGCTGCTGCTGAAGGGATACGACCCCTCCAGGGACGCCAATGAGTCAGCGCTGAGCCAGGGCTTGTCCTAAGGGTAACATTTCCGTGAGGATTGGGTCAAAATGGCCACTGACTTGGAGGCAGCTGGAATCAGGATAATTCCCTACCCCCCACAGCTCATCACAGCAATCCCCACACATACAGGTGTATTCAATGATCACCCACCTCCACAAGTGATTCTTGGGTTTATTTAATGGGTAGAAAAGGGCCAGAGACTCTTGTGTGGTGGAGACCACATCAGTATGGACTTGTTATCTGTTGTGAGGCTTTGCTTTGGCTCGGTTTTCCATGTTTGCTCTCTTGTCTTGAAAGCAGCTGTCTGAACCTGGGGCTCAGTCCTAATGCAAGGCAGCGGAGATGTTGCATTGGGTTGGATGTTGGCCTGATGATGATGGTCCATCCTCCAGCTGTGGTTAGGTGTGGTGGGTACTGCATGTCCCAGCAGTGTGGGATGCTTTGGCCTGTCTGGTCTGTCTGTAGTCTAGTTTGTGCCCTGTTTGTGGTCTCATCTGGTACCAAAACTTACAGAAAGGAGCAAAAATAGCCATGGCCCAACTGCTGTGATGTTATTTGCGGGGTAGCGGGTAAGAGTCACCCTGGAGCAGGGCCCTCCAGCCGCAGGTCATGGCTATGGCCTGTTTGGGCTGGGGGAAAGGGGGAATTAAATATTATTATTGTTTTTACTCTGGGTCCTGCCTTGGCTCCAGCCTCTCCCTCTGTCGGGAAACAGAAACAAACGCCGTGGAGCAGAGGAGGGGAAGGAAAGATGTAAATAATCCGAAAAACCGCGGAGGCCGAGCAGCCGCGGGGGGGAAGGCGCCCGCTCCGCGCCGATCCCGCCCGGGTTTTGCGCGCTCCCTTCGCTCGCGCTTTTTCTTTCTTTTTTTCCCCCCCCTTTTCTTTTCCTTTTTTTTTTTTTCCCTTCCCTTCTATTTTTTCCTCCCTCCCCCTCCCTCCTTGGCGTGGTTGGATCAGTCTTTTGGTATTTCCTGCCGCAGCCTCCCCCCCCTCCCAGCCTGCCCGGCCGCGGCCCGGCGCTGCCGCCCCGCGCGTGTCCCGGCGGCGGCGCCCCCGGCACAGGTAAGGCGGGCCCCCGCCCTGGCGCCGAGCCCCAAGGTGCCACTTCTCCCCCCAGAGCCCCTCCCCCGCGACGTGCCGATTTGTAATGATAACTTGTATTTTTAACGATGACGTGCCTCCCCCAGCCAGCTGATGGGCGTCCGGCCCTGCCGCGGCAGCTGGCCGCGTGCATCGCGGGGGCGCCCTTTGGCGCGCGTTTTGCGCGCCGCTGGGGCTCGGGGTCCCCGGCGGGGCCCCCCCTTCTCGGGGGCTTCTGTCGGGATGGCAGCGCGATCGCCGTGGGCGCCGCGGTGCCCAGGCGGGCGGGGATGGCCTTCGCCGTGGGCACCGCGCTGGCGAGCGTGCCCCGCAGCGGGGGAGCCGCCAGGGCCGCGTCTGGAAGCGCTCCCGGCTCCCCCTAAATTAGGGGGGCCGCCTTCCCCGAGAAGGAAGCGTGTCCGCGCCGCTTGACGCCCGCCCGGCCAGGAGCTGCGGCTTTCCGGGGGCTTTGCGGCCCCGACGCGTGACCCCGACGGCTAACGGGAGGCGGGGGGAGCCTCGGCGTCTGCCTCCGAGCTGTCTCGGCACCGCCGCCTTCGCCCGGCCGCGGTGGCGCTTCGCTGGTCTCCGTGGCCCTGCGGCGAGTTTTCCCACGGGAAGCGGAGCGCCCGTGATCTCCGTGGGGCGGCCGGGGGTGCAGGGACGCCTGAACCCCACCAGAAAGCTCGACTGCCAGGGACCGCTTTGTGGCTCTGCCGCCATCGCCTCCTCGCTCGAGGTGGGCCGGAGCCGGACAAAATTCTCTCCAATTCTGGGGCTGGAGAATACAGAGCTTAGTGCTGCGCTCAGTCTCTTCCAGCGCAAAGCAGGCTGAACCCAGAACACGATTTAATCATCGTGTTACATGAGCATAACTGAAAGGAGGATTTACTGGCGTCACCTTGTTACGGTGCCTAGCTGGGTTCCCGTGTGCTTTATTGCTACACTGGCTCATCAGGTGAGGGGAGGAGGCAGTGCAGCGCAGGTGGCTCTGTCTCCCTTCCTTCCCGGGCGAGGTGTCCAGCAAGGGGCTTTCTTGGCTGCAGCTGGGGAAGAACGTCTCTGTCCGACGTAGCGCCGCGGTTCGGAGCGTGTGATGCCTCCAGGGAAAGGCCCTTCTCGTCGTCTGTGGGTGGGCCGTGTTTGGAGTCGGTGTGCTGCAATCCAGAGCAAAACTGAGGCTCAACCCATATTATGTTTTGAGATAATGTAAACTTTAGTTAGATCGGTCTGAGTTGGGTTAGGCTGGCTGGGTGTCTAGGTGACCCGTTTTCTGCTGAAGGCCATTGAGGGATGGTCGGTGTTGTCAGCAGAGAAGGTCTTTTAGGGTGGGATAAGGGGCTTGGAAGGGGACGAATATGAGATGGCCCAAAAGTGTGTTAGCAGGGTGCCCGGCACCCCCGGGTGCAAGGCTCCCCCCACAACGGCACGGGTGCGTGCTGTTCAGCCCCCCCGTTTGATACAGGGGGAGCAGCGCTTGGCGTTTCTCCTGCTGGCCTCCCTGCCGTTAATAGCGTGGGAACGCTGCTCCTCACGCCTCCGCTCCTCACGCCTCCGCTCCTCACCACGAGACGGCTCCGGCAGCTCGCTGGAGGCGTCCCTGCGTTCCTGCCGCTGTTACTAAGGTAAAGCAAACATGGGGTGCAGCTTGGGGAGCGGGGATGGACGAGCCAAATGCACGTGGGCTCGGGAAGGAGCGGCGGTGACCTACCGTGCCAGCCAGTCTTGGTGCGCGGCTGAGCAAACTCCTCCCCGGCGCTGCTGCGTGCAGAGCTCGCAGCCCGTGCTGCGTGCTGGATCGCACAGGGCTGCCTTCACACAGCCTAGAGCTGCCCGCGGGCTGCCGGCCGCGCCGGGGGGCGAGCTGCGAGGACTTCGCCTCCCATCCTGAGTGAGACGACTCCCCTCCAACCTGGCTGCACGCCCGCCTGGCTTTGCGGTCCCTCATTCCTGCTGAACCTGCCTTCGTGTCTCCAGTTCAGGGCTGACCAGTTGCTCTTCAGGAGCAGCTTTCCTGACTGCAAAATGTACTGCCCCCATGCTTCTGCTGCCGCGATGCTAATCAGAGGCAACGCGTTTTAGCATACTGCATCTTTTAAGCCGGCCGTCTAGTGGTAGCAGCTCTGGTGCTCCTCGTCGACACGTGTCTGTCCACTGCTGCTTCGGAGGTGGCCAGAGCAAAATTAACTCGTGGGTGCTCTCCCCAGCTTGGGATGTGAGATCGGGTGAGTCAGGAAAAAATAGCAAAAGCAGTTCCTGAAATAACGCCTGCTGACCAGGAGTGTTTTCTCACTGAGGGACTCGGGAGCCAAGACTCTACTTCGGTAATTCCCATGTTTCTGAATTATTGAAATACTATTTCAAGGTTTAGTTTTTTTGTGCTTGTGTGAGGCTCCGCGTGCCGTGTATGCGATGGTGGGGTGAAAGGGCAATATTCTGCAGAACTGGAGGCAGCTGACCAGCAGGTTAGTGCGAGTGCCCCCCGAATGGCTTCAGGCCCTTGCCAAAGGAGAGTGATGTGAAAGGGGGTGTTTGGGGTCAGACCTACCCCTTGTTCTGTAGCTCGGGTAGTTTTGTGTTGTGTTTGCAGAGCTGTAGCTGCGCTTGTGTCGTTATGCCCTTTTGCTCCTTTTGGACTGAAGGATTTATAAATATGCAAATGCAGCTTTGCTCCGGGTTGAAAGGGCTCTGTTCTCCTCCTTGTTTTATAAATACCTAGGTTTGCACCTAGGTTTCCTTTCGGCAGTCTCGTGACCCGAGGTCTGTGCTGTGGGCTGATACCTTATTGTGCTGGCAGCCGTCTGGATATATCTTTTTTGACTGAGCCAAGCTTGGGCTTTTTGCAGATCGGCTGTAGGGCTGTGTAGCAGCTTGATTCCCATTCGCGTGATATAGTATCAGTGCAAGATTAACCTACTAAAGCCAAAAGGGAAACATTCTTGTCCTTAATAAGCCGGGACATGTGCAGCTGTCCTCGAGGAGGAAAACACCACATCTGCCTGTTTCGTGCTGTCTGACCTGCCAGAGAATCGATCAAGGTGAAATCGTCCCCCCGAGGGGCAGCGTCACAGCTGCTCTGCCCGTCTTCCCCAACGGGGCGCTGCTGCAGGAGCGTCCTGGATGATCCGCTGTCCGAGTCCATCAGTGAAGGCTGGGATGAAAGCAGGCTTGCCCCTTATCTTAATGAGATGTGGGGGAGAGGCATGGGGCAGCAAAACATGTAGTTTTGGGCTGCCGAGCGGAGAGCTGGGACATTGCGCCGTTTCCCCTTTCCTCGCGTTATAATGTCAGGGATTTCTCTTCTGGCTGCCGCGTCCCGCTCGGGAGAGGAGGGGAGCTCTGCCGTGCGGCGCGGTGGGGGGAGCTGTTAGTCACTGTGGGCTCTCCTGGCAGAGTGAAAAGAACAATTTCTTCTCCTCCTTAAGAAAAGTTCCAGTCTCSTACTTGTTTTTCTCTTTTTCGAGTTACTTTCAGCATCAGGAAGCAATCATTTTGACATAGCAGCGGGACGTGACTGAGGCTTTTTGACGTTTTGTCAAGCATTGCGCAGTTTGCTTGGGGAATCGCCGCTGGCTGATCTGCGAAATCCCTGGAAGCAGGATGTGAAATTGCCCCTGGGATTAATACGGGGCTGCTGGGGTTTGTTCTGGTAAGCTTCTGGCATGGGTGTAAATAGACTAGAGTTATGTTTTATAGGATGCATCTTTGCTTTTCTCTGGCTGCTTGGCTTTGGGAAGAAACTCGTGCAATGCTGCAAGCCTGGCTGTTGCTGGTACAGCAAACAACTTTTTCTTACTAAGGAAAGAAATCTGGATTTGCAGATCATTTCGTGACCTGTTCTTTCATATGGGGGTCAAAGACAGTTCGGGTCTGAGCAACATCAGGATTTTTTTCTTTTATTCTCATAAAGCAGTAAATCCCTACATGGATTATGAAGGCTTTCTGTGAGCGCTGAACACACCGCTGCAGTTGTGGTGTTAGTGAGCAAAGCAGTGACCGAAGCTGCACTGCAGAGCTCGCTGTCGTGTCCGGCTGGAGCCATGAAACATGCAGTCTGTGCAGTTATGAGCCTGGCTGGAAACAGCTACTTCTCCCCATTTTAACATCTGTGAACTTGGCCTGGCCTCCCTGTCTTGCGCTGTCTTTGCAACATCCCTCATCATGAAGAGGAGAGGTAATATGATAGGAATGAATACAAATGGCTTGGCTTTGGGGTTTTTTGGCTTGCTTGAATTCAGGCTCGGATGCAAACGAGGCCCTATATGTCTTTGATACCCATGGGCTGTTGCCTGCAGTGCTGTTACCACCTGAAGGTGTGTCCGGACTTGGGCACATTGGAGCAGCCTGCTCTCGCCGATGTGTCTGGGCGGCAGCGGCTCTGGGAGCCTTCTCTGCCCTGGTGTTCGGGTCCTGGCTCGTGAAAGCCTCCGCGTAGGAGCAGGAGGCTTGCTTTTCCAAGGGGGTGAGGCGCGCTGGGAGGACCCTGCAGCTCTCCAGCAGTATCTGAGAAGCGTGGTGGGGTCTTCTGCCCTTACGCACTCTGAGAAGATATGTGTGGTCAGGCACGTGTTGCAGCAGCTTCCCATGCTGCCTGCCTCTCATCTTGCGTCTGCTTGGAGTTCGCATCCATGGGTCTATCTCTTACTGTAAGTTTGCACAATATGTCTAGTGCAACGTGGCCTGGGCCTCTGCCGAGCTGTACTGTAATATAATTAAAAACAATCCTATTGTGCCAGAAAGATAGCTAATAGCAACTCTAAATTAGCTATGAGTTGAGGGTGTGACTGGTGCTGTTTTTTTCTTTTTTTTCTGAACAGGTGCATCCTCATGAGGAAATAAAAAGTAGGTAGGGACCAGAGGAGAAACATTGAGCAACAACCGCTTGTGTGACTCAGAAGCAATTTAGCCACAGTAATCCCCACAGTGCTAAAGAGGCCTTTTCCCAGAAATGCACAATATGGTGTTCTCTGCTATAAAGCTGTCATCAGCTGGCTTCACTGTGCTCATATGAGCCTTGCTGTTATCAACAAGATGCACGGCTAGTGGAGAGCAGCCCTTGCGCTGGCTGCTAATGATGGGTAATGTTCTCCCAGTTGTTGTACACCAACATAACAGTGATTTCCTGCTTAATATTGTATTCCCAGTGGCCTGTACACTTGCATTGTGTTAAAAATGATGCTTCTAATATCAGTGCAAGTATTGCAAGCCAGTGTTTCATTAATTTATGAAAGACCGTGTACCAAGAGCATCCCTCGGATACCTGCTTGTGGATGCATAGCCTTTTTTCACTAAGTAGTACTGTAGAAATTAATGGCTTTGAACAGACTGACCTTCTAGGAAAGCTCTGAATTTGGGGTTTTCATATCCTTCCATGGCACAGATGTGAGCAGGCATGAAATCTGCTCCTGCAGTTTGTGCTAAGAAATGAAATTTCACTGTCCGCAATGGGATTGCTCTTTGGGGGACTTCTTTGTGGGAGCTAATGTTTGCAGAAATGGATCTTCCCAACTCTTACCACTCACCACCATGCGTTTATTAGGTGGTACGTAAATGCATGTGGCTTCTTACCTGCTTTCCTCCTGACTTCAGGAGCTTAATCTCCTATATTGTTTCACATCCCAGCCCACTTGAAATCAATGTGTTTTCCCATTGACTTCATTGCAGTCAAGTACTTTCATCCTGCGTCTCTCTGAGAGAGATCACGTTAACTGTACATCGCTAACCAGAGGTGACTTTTGCTGACAGCATACAAAAGCAATTGCTTGCCTTGTTGTTTGGCCAAATGCAAATTCTTTCCTCATATAAAAAGGGGAAACTTCATTGTGGTGAATGAAAGTGAACCGAACATTGGTTTTCAAGTACTGGCTGTGCAACACGGAAGGGACGTTCCTTGTGCTACTATTAACATGATTCCTGAGTTTTCTCCTGGAGTTGTGGTATTGAATTTGGAAATAGAATACAAACAGTTTTCATGCTAACATCTGTTTTCTGCTCACTGAATAGATGCAGAACAGGAGAGACCCAATTGTTTAATAACTAGATCCGCTTTTGACTGATAGAGTTTCACGGGGGTAAGATAATAGCTCTGGAAAAGTAAGAGTTTATTTTCTAAGCCTGATTTAATTTGCCATAATTACATTAAGTACTAAATTGAAAGGGGCTCCTCTAGCGAAGACGAGGATAACAAATAGTTGTGCTGTGTTACCGTGGCCAGGACTGGGGAAGGAAGAAGTGTTAAGTTTTGCTCCAGCTGGAAGGGAAATCTGCACCACGTGGCCCTTAATAATTGAGTTTCTCCCAAGTTTTGCTAGAAGAGCTCCTGTCCTCTGCGCCTTGGGGACGTGGCAGTGTTTGAAAGGAAATCACCGGCGAAAGCGGCTGCAGAAATAGCGCTCCGAGCTGGTTTGCACCTTGGAGCCGAGCCCGCAGCCATGCGTGCTGGGTCTGGCGCAGATAGCGCAGCGGCAGGAGCCATCTCCAGAGGCGCCGGGCCGTGGCGCCGCTCCAYGGGGCCCTGCTTCGCCCGCGCCATGGAGCAAGGTGCGATTTGCTGCCGGTTCCTGCTTGCAGCAAGTTGCAACAGCTCCGGCCGCCAGCCTGGCCCGGCTGGTTGGGCGGGTGCGCGCTCGCTCCCGCGCCGGCCACAGAGTTATTCAGTCTCTTGAGCATTCCCATCCCATGGTGGAAAAGCACTGTGCAATACGGGTCTGCATTAGCCCCGGTCGAGCTTGAGAAAGTTCAGTGTTTTGCTGGGCACCCAAAGTTGCATCTTTGTTCCAAATCCTTTGGCCTGCAATAGGGGAGGTTTGCACTGAGGAGCTGGGTTTTAGCTTGTGATGCCTCCGCTGTGTGCTTCTGCGTGGGTCAGGAATATTCCCAAGAAGTGTTTTGCTCTTCTCCCTCCCTCCCTCCTTCCCTTCCCCCAGTAATTTGGTGCTCCTGGACGCAGGCAAGCTGAGGCAACGCAAGTAGGGTAATGATGTGGTTAAGGCGCTTGGCTTTGGATTTGGGAGATCAGGGTTAGCTCCTGCCTCTGCGGGCACAGGTTTCATACACAGCTTTGGGGAGGTGGCGTGCGTCCCCATGCCTCTGTCAGCAGCAGAAGAATAATGAACAGAAAGTAAGTTATTGTTTTTATTTGACTTCTATGCTTGTTTGCTCAGTGGGTGAAGTTGGTGAGAAATCTTCAGGCCCATCCTTTTTTTCCACTCTTAGTCATGCCCTTTGCTTTCATTTAACATCATGTAAAAATTAAATGGTGAGTTAAATAGTGTAGCTCCTCCTAATGTTTCTTACAGGAGCTGGGCTGTACATAGAGATGGTGCCTGCGGGAAGCCTTGAATTATGCCGTAGTGTTTTTAATGGGCAAACCTACCCCCTCCCTAAGCCGCTGGCTGGCTGAGTGTCGCGGATGAACTGCAGATGAGACTCCAGCATCGTGAGTATCTGTACCGCTTAGCTGGAGTACCGGCATATGAAACAGCACATGAAATAATAAAAAGGTTTATTTTACTGAAGTCAGTAAAGCAATTTTTCTTTAGGCTGACTTGGAAACGGACCTTCGAAGAATTAAGTGGAGAATAATTGTAGTGTTTCAGGGCTGGAAACGTTCAACGAGCGGCACAAGCTGCCTGTTGCAGGCTGCCTTGCTGATCTGGCTTTTTCTAGCTTCATTTTCCAGCTTTCTGGCATCTTCTCCCTGTGTATGTAATTACAGTCTAGGATCAGGTGATCCCGTAAGTGTCTTTAAGTGAGCACCTTAAATCTCTCATTGCAATTAAGACCTGGAGACAGTCTTGCGGTTTTTCTGCTGGGTCCTCTCCAATTTTTCGTGACGCTGTCTTCCAGGTGAAGATGAAGCTTGTGTGTGTGATGCCAGCAGCGCTCTTGCAGCTGCCACATACAGAACTTG
>NW_020450749.1:1653176-1660969 GCF_003343035.1 Apteryx rowi
TTTATGCTTCCAAGGAGCTGCGTGAGCCCGTTTTACCCTGGTATCGCGCTTGGAGCTCAGACTCTGCTGGCTGCCTGTGATCCTTTATAGATCAGAGCCGTTTTGGAAAACTGAGGCGCATGTCTGGGCAGCGAGGAGGGGGCGTTTTGGGCTCGTGTGGCAACACAAGGTTATTTTCTGTTTTTTCCATTGTGTACTCCCAGCACTTTAATAACCTGCTGACCTTTTGTTGGCAGTAAAAAGGTCAAGGAAAAAGTTACTTCCTACAAATCATGGCGTTTGCTTGCCCTTATTAAAAGGAGCCTGCTTCCCTTGCAATGAAATTTCAGCCATCCACAGCTTTGTAAAAGATGCGCTACCAGCTGGTGCAAATATGTGAAAATCAGAGCCGTTTTCCCAAGTATTTTGTGTATAACACTGGCCTCTGTTCTAGTGATCTGTCCTTTCCTGAAGCAGGATACAGGGAAGATGCAGGAAAAAGTGTGCCTTAACAGTGAATGCATTAGTGAAAAGAGAAATGATCAGAAGTTGGTGCTAGGAAAATCGGATACTAAATTAACTTTAAAGATTGCCAGAATCAGCTCTGCTCTCTCGTTCACAGGGCCTTTATATTTCTAATTCCTAGCAATGGTTTTTCATGTTGTCTCTTTAGAATCTTCTGCTAGGTCTGAAGTACAGAAACTCAGTGAAATACAAAGTTGAAAATTTTTTTGGTCTCCAAACTTCTGTATTAATTTTGCCTCTGAAATGCCTGAGTTTGCAACTGCTGCGCTGTTTTTCCCTGCAACCCCAGATGGCCCTTGCTGACACAGAAACCTCCTTGCTGGAGACAGGACTGGGGCTCACCTGTGGTGTGGACGGTCAAATCGCGGGTGCCACAACGTGGGCTGCCTTCTCCTGTAATGGGGTACTTGCTGCTGCCCCTCCTTAAGGCGTTGCTGTAGATGTTTAAGGACACATGCTTATAAAGCAGAATTAGAGTGATTACATGGCGATAGTGGGCAGAGGAATTGTGTGCTGTTGTCCTTATCGCCGGACCACCCTCAAAAGGTATTTTAATGCAGATATATTCAAAAAAGGGGGGGAAATGTGTAGTTCCTGGTTGAGTGAGTCAGTTTTTTTAGCGTTTTGCAGCTTTGTTACATGAAAGTCCAGTGGGCAGAATCTGCCCGTTTAGCTGCCCGAGAGCTCAGTATCGCCGCTGGTGTCGGGAACAGGCCGGATCTCCTTGGATGGACGTCCTGCAAAACGCGCCAGTTTGCCCKTTGAATTACTCTATCCAGAGCGCTCTGGGGCGGCGCGGGGGGTTTTGCTTTCCAGCAGAGCATCGTGCGTCGCAGAGCACCGTGCGTGCGTTGCCTCCCGCCGCCCCCGGGGGTGAGGGGCTCCTGTTCACGGCGGCTCTCCTAGCCCCTTACGTCTGAATGTTGTTTTAAAACATCATCGTGCTTGTGCAGAATGACGCAATGTTTTTATATATACGTGCTTTTTCCCGAACAAACATGTTGTTGCTCTTTGCCCAAATGCACGCAGGGCACCTAAACTAGAAGCCCCCAAGGGGTTACGTACAGCATAACTACAGAAGCTTAAGGCTAACCTTTCGTGTGCTTTAGGAGGATGGCTTGTATTTGGAGGTCTAGATTATCTCTTTCCCCATAAGAGAGGATGACCGAGCTAAGGGCCGGATTTCGGGAGGGTCCGAGTCGAGCGGAGGGAGCTGTTTGGGACGCGCCAGAGCAGGCGCCTTGTGCGACGCCGGCGCCTGCCTGCACACGACGGGGATGGATCTTCCATACGAGCCTGTCCGCTGTTGCATCTCTTGCTCATCGGAGAGCAGCGCTGTCTCATCCCGGGAACTTCTGTGGCTCATCTCCTCCCTGGCCTCAAATTGGACTTAATGAACAGCTTCTGGAAAGGGGGGAAAAGTATTTCATGGCCTGCTGCTGTTCTTATGCACAGTCAGTTTGCTTGGCCTTCTCTTGATCTTTTCACTAATTCTTCACAGGCTTTGACTGGATTGTTAACAAAAAAAGACTTATCAGGCTGCATTTTTATGTAAATGTACCTTAGTATCTCCCACTTATCCTACTAAAAAAAAAAAAAAAATCAGACAGCTATGGAAATATCCAAGGCTGTCTTGATGGTCACAGGAAAGGAAGGCAGGATAATACCAAGGCAACTGAAACACTTTTTATTCAGATATTTTTAGGTAATGGTGGTCTTTTTTTATGTGAGTTAGTGCTTTTTTTGTGCCGAAACTAGAAGCTGCTACTGTACTTGTATGTTCTAGGGGGGAAAAATATCAATTAACATTGAATACATTCTAGGGACTGTTGGATAAGATGTTAAGGAAACATAAGGAATGCTTTGGCACCTCTCCTTAGGAATAATAAAATCCAGATTAAAAATTAAAAACTAAGGGTCTGCAAGCATTGCAGCAGTCCAGAGCCTTCATTTTCTTTCCAAAGCAGTCTTCCTCCCCGCTGTTTCAGACATCCCAGCGAGGTGGGCATATGTTACTTTCCTTAGTTTGGTGCAGTCCTTCCCAGGAGAGATGGTCTAAATATATTCAAATAAAATGATAGTGTTTCCAATCTCTTCCCCAGCTAGAAATGAATTTTTTTCCATCCATTTAGGCCCTGCTCCAAATCCTACTGAAATCATATTGGCAGGCATGGACTCAGCTCTGGGTGCAGGTGTTTCTCCGAGTGGGTCTGGTCGTGGTAGTTTGTCGCCTCTAGCTGGACACCAGCCCTGGCCAGTGGCAGCTCTTGGTAGTCCTGGTACCAATTCAGCGGTTGGGGTCGGGGGTCAGAAAATCAGCTGCTTGGCATGAGAAACTCGCTGTCAGAAGTGGGCTGGAGCAGTGGCATCGCCATACCAGCGCTCAGGGTCAYGGTGGTGCATCATTGCACAAATTTTGTGGTGGTGCCCTCTTCCTGCGTGGTGACTTTTTTGTTTTTCTGCTTTAAATCTGGTGCTTTGGAAAAGCTACACGTTGCACAGCGGAAAAGATGTTTTTGCAGCATCTCCTTGGCTAATCCTCCTGGTCTCCTTGGGGGTCACCTGGAGAACTGTGCTGCCTTATTTTTGCTGGTAGTTTTCCACTGGAGAACAAGCCCTTACACCCACAACACTGAAAAGTGTGTGGTCATACTGCAAATACATCTGTAATATCTCTTGCTGAAATTAGTTTGGTCTTATATTTATGCAACCTGCATGTCTTTCCTCCTTCCCTGTCCTTTTAAATGTGCACTTTGCTGTCTGGCAGGACTAATTGCCTCCACACTAGGACAAGGTTTGGACACGGACGTGTCCTTTAGGTGTTTCTGAATTGTCTAGGATACAAGACAGCTGATCTACAAGGAGCAGCGATACATGTTTGTAATAAAAGCAATAGCATTAGATGCATCGAACCCACCCTGTTCCTTCCAGTGTCAATGAATGCAGCCCCGAGACTGCAATAACTTATGTTTTCCTTTCTTGATGCTGTCGCAGGGGAAAATCGGTGTGGCTGCCCAGCGAATAGCAGTGCATGGCAAATGAGGGTGCACCGAGGTGTCTGATGGATGCGCCTCCCCTGAGCGGGGAGGAATATTTGTGAGAGAGGCTTGTAATACACTGCATGGAAATTGCCCATTCGCTGTGTAAAATTCACAGTCCGATCTCCCAGCAGAGACTTGAACAGCTGATGTGGGAGGACAAATTGCTGCAGAGCAATCAGGTCKGTGCCTAAACGGTTACGGCCTCGGTCAGGCAGCGTGACTGTTTCGTCTTGAGCGGACGATGCCGGGGAGCACTCAAAATTAAGAAGGTACTTTGCAATAGGAGCGTTTAACTTTTTTTTCTTTCTTTTTTTCCCCCTCCATCCTCTGCTTTAAGTGGTGAGGGCTGGAATTTGGGGAGTCTCCCTGAGCCACCTCAGGCGTTGGGTTCCTGTCTGTCCTGGGCTGCGATTTGACTTTACCCCTAAAAGAGTGCAAAACTGCCTTGTTTCAGAGCTTCCACCTGTTCTCTCAGTTTTTTTCCAAATTATGGCGACACAGGGACCAATTCAAGGCTGGAGAGGCAGCTCACATGCAACTAGATGTTTGAAAGGAAAGCCCCAGTGTGCAAATGTAGTAAAAAATAATTGGGACAATTCCCCCAAAGTATTTTGCTCCTCCATTTGTTAGGGATGGCATTAAATATCCAGGTTAACATTGCCAACCTTAAAGATCCTGAAGCTGTAAAAGAAATTGTGAAGCTCAGTTTAAAAACTTAAACTTTTGGCTGGGAAGGAGGGGGGAACCTTTAATAAATTTTCAAAATGCTGTTTACATTCAGCTCATATTTCCAAACTTTTCACTCTAACTACAACAAGCTGTTTTTTTCAGGTTTTACTAACAAATGATTTTCAGAACAACCCCCAAGGGTTTAAAAGGAAAATGCTATTGCAAGATTCGTTATGGAACTGCAAGCAATAGCAGTCCTGGTTAAAACACAAAATACAGCCAACATCTCTGGTATACTTTTTTTTACACTACCAAAACCTTTTGAATTTATGAATAGTAGCCTTAGTGCTGGAGGAGCCATTTGCTCAGCCCGAGAACGAGTTATATTGGGTTTAATGCCAAGATTAACGCTATCTGGTCCTCTCCAGTGGCATGTAAAGCGTGTAGGTACCTGCAGTGCGCGTACCTGCGCCTGGCGCTCAGACCGGCTCGCTTCCCAGTGTTGCCGATGCAGCCGCACTGTGCCGCTTTCCTTCACCTGCGGTGATTGGCAGCCTTTATTTGGGATAACGTGCGTGCAGTTGATGTGGTGGCCTTCAAAGTCACTGTTGCACATTATGTACTCGCTGTTGTATGTTGTGTCCTCATTGGAGGAAGATGAAAAACAGGTGAGGGAACGGAGGCTTCGAAGAAAAGGAGCGGTGGTGCCCATTACCGCAGGCGAGTTGTTGGGTGACAGCTAATCCCTGTGAGTGCAAACAAGCCCTCTGGTGCTGGGCCAAGGTTGGGGATTGAGCTCTGCTCCGAGAAGGAGAAGTTAGTCTCACAGATTAAAGCTCCCTGGAAGAAATTGCCTTTACTGCATAAATTTCCTATGCCCACGTGCACGCACACACATAAGCATTGCCGGGGAGACCAGGTAGTGGGTGCATACGCAGTTCATCTTGGGGCTACTGCAAAAATACCTTATCCGCTGCTGTCTGTGGTGACAGCAGAGCTGTTCTGATTTATACCGCCTGGAAGTCTTGCTCTGCATGCTGCTATGATTTTATTGGGTGGAAAATGGTCAAGTTCAGGAAGGTGACTGTCTTTATTTTGTCCGTGCCTTCTCATTTTACAAACAGGATTGAGTCAGCACTTGTAGTGTTGGAGGCTGAGCTGCATTTGCAGCACGGCTCCTTCCCTGGTAGCTAGCAATTTGGGGTGTCTGGCTCTTCCGTATGAATCACTCCGTAGTGCAGAACAAGGTCATTTTCCTCTCTCCCTGCTTTCTGCCTGTCTAACCAGACTCCATTTCGTAGGCACTTTGTTCGATATCTGTGAAATCATTTTCGGTTCACTTCAGATTTGGGTTATATGTTTTCCCCCCCTGCTATTGGCACATATGACATAGACTATACAGGAATTGATGGTTCATTTTAGAAAAGTAGTGCTATAAATTCCACGGTAGACTGCATTTTGTTGAACACGTGATCCATGCTGTTAATCCAGGAGATACCCTGTGTCTCAGTGCCTTGGCCTTGCTGGTGTGTGCTCACATCCAATTTAGTGTGTACTGCTACTGTGTATAGCAATATCCAATGTGGTATAAACATTATGTGCTCTCTCTGTATAGCTTTTGTTCTCTGATAGTCACTTCGTATAAATGGCACTGTTTCCCTGCAAAGAATTACTGTGCATGTGAAGAGATTGGTATGTGTTCACTTATACATAGATATGAGAGGGTGAGGCCTTGTGTTTGCATCCCATTGACTTTGTTGTCCACTTGCACTGGTGTGCTTGAAGGAATGAGACCTAAGCATGGGAAATGCAGTGGTGTAGCTTGCGCTCGCCTCTCCTGGAAAACGTGCGTGCAGGAGGGAATCGGTGGCCTTGGAGAGTTATCCCTGTGTGTTAAGGGCTTGCTCATTGCAAGGAACAAGCTGGATAGGTTGGTCCCTCGAGTAAGGTGTTGCTGGAGCTCGGCACGGGAGGATTTTTCAAGTGGAAATACCCCACTGCTTACACGTAATTGAAACCAGGCTTTTTCAGCGTGTTTCGCCAGCACGGAGATCTGCTGGTGCCGGGAGCACGGACGCACCCCGTAACCGCAGAAGCGCAGATGAACCGAGGTGGGCACGGCCAAAGTGCAGTAAGGCTGGGTTTCGAGGGGGTCTCGCAATGTCCCTCACCTTCGCTGAGCAGCAGTGCCCGTAGCCTGGCGTGGGCCGGGTGGAAGGGCAGCACAGATTGGATAAAGCTGGTCCTCGAACAGATTGGGCTTTATGCTTTGGAAAACCAGACAGCAAATGTCAAATTCCTTATAAATACCAGGCAGCACGTGGCCGCATTGAGCTAGCGTCGCTGGTGTGGCCCGCGGGATGGGGGAGCGGAGTCGCTCCGAAATGTCAGGCCTTTGTTGCCCAAAATAGGCTTTTGTTGTCTTCTGCCATGTGTGATGTGCTTTTTTCTTTTTCTTTATTTTTTCTCTCTCCCCCTCCTCCTGCTGTTTATGGTGCAGTATAACGAGGAAGGAGCCTGGGCAGAGCGCGCAGGCGACGGCGAGGCAGCTCACGGGGCTTCCTGCGCGGGTCTGCGATGCTCTGCTGGGAGCAGAGCGCCGGCGCCAAGGGCTTTGGGGCTCTCTGTTAGCATTTTGGTTCAGATAAGGACGCCACTCTGAGGTGCAGTCTGCACTGATGTGCTTTGTTTCACGTTGCGGAGCCGTCTTGGAGCGTGCGAGCTGGATTACTTGTGGGTGAAGCTATGTTGTGGTCCAGCTGCCGATGAGAAGCAGCAGAAGACAGATAGTCTGGAGTAAAACCTGTCCGGTAGCTTGATTTCCTAATCCAGGCTCATCTGCAGTCCCAGTAATGACAGTTCGCGAGTTGGGATCTTCGTGCTTGCGAAAGCACCAGCCCGGCGGCGACCCGCGYGAAGGCACCTGCTGCTGAAGGCACAGGCAGGCGGCTGTGCGGGAGCCTGGAGGAGACGAGGCGGCTCGTCGGGGGGCTCCAGCAAGGGCGGAGGAGGCTGGAGAGCTACGCGTCGCTCCGAAGCTTGGTCCCAGCAGAGTGGGATAGCTATTTGAAGTGGTCAGTGATGTTGAGCTCTGGGCAGCAGCTGTCCCGAGCTYGGTTTCAGTCTCGTGGTGGTTCTGTCCTTCGGTGGAAACTGGAAGGCTTTTAACCTTCTCAAGACTGGCGTTTGCTATTTGTGTGGGTTTGGGTTTCTCTGCCTCCCCCGACGTAGCTAACACTTAGAGGAGACAGCACACTCATGCTGTTTCAGTGTAATTATTACTGACAAATATTGCAGAGGAGACGTAGGATGCTGAAAACCATCTTGGCAGCAAAGTGGATGAAAAACAGGCTTCCATTTGTAAATTTAATCTCTAAACAAGATTTTTTTTTTTTCCTCTTAAATTTGGAATCTTTCCTAAATCAATTCATGTCAGTTAAGAAGGGGTGAGCTGGTGGAGTGTTGCTTTTCTGTCTCACCTTTCTTCTGCTCTCCTGGGTTAAATCTGGTTGCTTCCATGTGCACGAGTTGCTTCGGTGGAAGGAAGGATACAAGCCCAACCAGCCTCCCTTCCCCCCC
>NW_020450749.1:1661029-1680624 GCF_003343035.1 Apteryx rowi
CCTTTCCCGGCAGGCAGGCAGGGAATGAGCGCTGTGCCGCTTGCCAGGTGGGTGGCAGAGGGCAGCAGCCGTCCAGCACCAAGGGATGCTGCGGAGTGGCTTTTTCTGAGCGAGCCTGCAGGGCCCTTCAGAGAGACGTGGCATGAGTCCCCCTCCCGAATGCCAGCATCCCTTCCCAGTTAACGGAGTCACAGCCAGCAGCTCGTGCTTTCAGGATGAGACATGTAAAGAGGAGAGTATTGCTGGGAAGATGCTGAATAAATGAGAGCCTCGAACCAGAAGTGGCTTGTGGGGGAGGAGAGATGCCTGGTGCCTTTGCAAAGCTGCGTGTGATCCAGCCGCAAGGCCGGGGAGCTCGCGTGGGTTGGTGCATCGGGGAGAGCCAAGAGGTGCCAGCAAAACCCCCCGAGCAGCCTGACAGAGCGCACAGCGTCCAGTGCGTTAGGCTTGCGTTTTGGGGGAGAGACCCGCAGCCAGGGCGCGAGAGCCCGTATCTCACGGGACCTCGAGGACGAGGCCCTTTGGGTTGCAGCGAGGTGCATGGATGTTGGTGGAAAACCTCCAGCCGCGTTCGCTCCTGCAACCCTCCCTTCGCACCGCGGCTCTCGGCTGCAGAGCCTCGCGGGCGGCTCGCGGGGCGCTGCTGAAAACGTGCCAACCAGGGCAAAATGTCGTATGGATCAGAGGCGGCTGCCATCCCTGTTTTACCCACGGCTTGAGTGTCCTTATTGCCTAATGCTGGTCGAACTCGTTCTGAATGTCACCGGAGCAGCCGGCAGTGCCGAGATAACCCTGGAGCGTCCCGTGGCTGGGCTGCGTGAGCAGGTTTGCAGTAGTGAGGTGACAAGGCTTGTTGTCACCGCGCTCCTGTAGGGCGGTGAGGGGTCCCTGCTTCAGCACCCCGTGTGCTACACAAACAGGGTTGCAAGCGATAGGCTGCTGCGAGGAGACGCTGATCCTTTTCTTTTGAAATCTGCATTTTTTTTTTCCTTTTGAATAGGTTTCTTTTTTTTCATTTTGGCACTCAGCGAGCAGAAAGTTGCCCCTGCTGGGCTGGAACAGGCTGGTGCGGTCGGAGTTGCTGCTTGTCAACTCATCCTTGCACAACTCCCGGGAACGTACCACGGGCTCGGCTCGGCTCCGCCTGGCGAAACACCCCGTCCTCCGCCAGGCGCAAACGGAGCTGAGGAGCGAAGCTGTTTCCTCCAGTCTGCCTCTGGCTGCTCAGCCGAATGCTGTTAGAAACCATGTTAAACGTGGATCCCAAACTTGATCTTTTTGTGGCAAGTACAGATAGGCCCTAGGAAGGGATTTAGGAAGACCCCAAAAGGTCTGACATCCCTGCGACCGCAGCCTGGTGGGAGCGTGAGGTAGGCGCTACGGGACTGCCCTCTCCGTCGTCTTCCCCCGTGTCTGCAGCTCCATCCAGCCTTAACTCCAGGTGAATCCAAAATACAGAAACAGCTGGGAAATTACGGTGTGAATGGTGTCCTTCCTCGCACCCCTCCGTCATACCTGCACCAGCTCTATTAAATGAGATGTGCTTTGAGGAGCAGAAATGCATTTAGTAGTGACTTAGCTTCTTTATTTCTTTTCTTCCTTGGTTTTTCTCAGAAACAGGCAGCCAATGGTTGGATTCTGGGGTTGCTATGGTGAGTTTTAAAATACACCTTTGATCATAGTCGATAGGTGCCAGCCAGCATATTAATTCCAAGCTGTCCATATGGTTCAGGACAAAAATATCTTCTTTTTTTTTCCTGCACTTCGCTTTTTCGAGGAATGTGTTGCCTGCTAGCTCACCGCTACTGTGCTGTATTGCGTTGCCCTGAGAGAAATCGTTAAGAGCGAGGGTAAAAAGTACATTAGGAGATGAGGAAGGGAAGGGCTCTGTGCAAAGAAACGTGAGGTCCCACAAGTGTGGGCTTAGTGATTTGAATTGCCTGTCCCCCTCTCCACTGCTTTTTCAGTCTTTCTGTTGCAACAGTCACTTGTGCTAGCGTGCACATATTTGCAAAAGTAATTCCATGGAAATTGGGGGCCTCTTATGTGCACAAGTGTTTACCAATGTGACTAAATTGCAGTAAAGTCCTAACTCAGTAGGAATGGCATTTTTGTGATCTCTAATGTAGCAGTGGAAAAGAAATGTGCTGCTCGGTGTTGACCCCTGTAGCCCATGCAGCAGCAGGATTAATTGGGAGGAATCCTGTTTGATTTTTTTCCTTTGATAGCTGCAAGAAAAGGCCATGGTGGTAGATGTTGCATTGCATGTCCCTTTACCTCCTTGCCCACTTCTATTTGTACCTCCTGGCCAGGTTATTTCCCTGCCAGGACTTTCTCCACATGGGCAAAGAGCCTGGAACGGCCATTGCAGAACAAGTGCTGCAGTGATTTGCTGTACGGGGTCTGTTGTGTGCTTTTGCCCATGGAGACTGGTTTCTGGGACCGGTGTTCCCAGATAAGTGGTTTCATGGGTGGTACTCAAACACAGCTGTGGGCTCTTCAGCAGAAGTGAGGAGGGAGATAAGTGAGGGCATTTGGCTGAAGATCAGCCTCTTTTGGGTGAAGCCTTTTAGTAAAGGAGTGAGTGGAGCTTGGTGCTTTATCAGTGCTTGTCGTTGGTGACTGTGGAAAGCTCTGTGGTGGTTAAATGCCTCCTACCTATGAAAATATTTTGCTGTCCTGTGTGGTTTTATGCAAAAATACTTGAGAAGTCAAGTGGCGGGGAATGTGGCGCTCAGTTATTTTCTGTGATATATGCTCTGATTTATGCAGCGAGGCAGCCTACATAACCCGAGAAAACAGTGCGAGTGTCTGTGTGAGCAGGGATCAGATAGCATTCGCCCATGGCCCGTGGGGCTGGAGGGCTTAATCAGCTGTTAGGAGAAGGTATTAGGAAATACAATTTACAAAGAGCCTGTTTAAAGAGTTTGGAGTTTTATGTCAGTTCTAATAAAATATTCAAGAAGTTTGCAATTTCACTCTAATCCTTTCGGGTTTATTTTTCATTTTTGTTGGCTTATTTTTCTGCCAAGCAATTGCCTGCTGCAACTATTTGCTGTAGGACTTGGCTTATCTAGGCTGCTGTTGCTGTCTGGATTTAATATTGTTATTTACTTGTACAGTAATACCCAGACCTTTTGGGTCTGGGATCAAAGCCCCATTGTACTAGATATTACACAGACCTAGTTTATTAAAAAGACAAGTATTTGCTGTCCCAGCAATGTATGGTGTTACCTTATGATAACAAGAAGTGAAGGAACAAGGTAATGGGAAGGCATTCACATGCGATATGATAAGCAACAGTCGCTGCACACCAGCTGTCTTGTTTTGAAATGACAGAGGTTTGTGCCTGCAAAAAAAATTATAATGGGTCAAAAATGTTGTTCTTTCCAGCAAAACATCGTTCATCAAAGTGTTTTCTTTTTTTGTTGCTGCTGCAAAACGCTTGCAGTGTTTTTTTCAGCTCGGAATGGGTTTTGCTGCTGTTTGCAGGACTGCAGCCAACTCCGCCGATCAGTGGGCGCGAGAGGCTGCTGTAAACACGAATTGGGAAATCCCAGATAAGAAGTTTGCATGACAAACTTAAGTGTATACCCCTTTTGAATTAAAACTTGGCCTGAGCCTCTAGTAACTCCTTGCCTGGGTCCAGGTCCCAACAGCTTCCACATTTCCGAGCCCCGCGCTTCTGCGAAGCGCTAGGCAGGGCTGTATTGCTGGGAAGAGTCCCGCTTGGCGTCACTTGTCTGGCGTTGTGTTACAAGGGACATCACTGATTTCAAGGGATTAAGTGGGACCCCAGTTCAGCAGCGTCCTTGGACAATTTCAGCTTTTGCAGTCAGCCGCAGTAGGAGGGTGCCTAAAGCTTCTGGGGTCCGCGTGGTTTTTTTGCTTTGTGTATTTGGCACTATTTTCTTTTTTCCCCCACCAGCAAGGAGTCAAACCTCTCCTCCACCCTGGAAGTGCGTTTTTGTTTTTCAGCTGGCTCCTGCGCTTGGCATGTCGTTGTTGCTACGGGCGAGCTTTATTTCGGAGATGTGCCAGGCTGAGCAGACTGATCCAAGCTTAGGTCTCTCTGCCTTTCAGCAGGGCAGACGGTCTACAGCGGGCGGTGGGTTTTTTGTTTTTTTGTTTTGTTTTTTTGGGGTAGCTCTTCTGAATAGCTGACATGGGCAGAGGCGTTTTGGCTGCGCACAAGCCCGCGCAGCACCCCCGGGCCCCGCCGTGCTGGGCATTTGGCTCTTCCTCCTTATGTCTTCATCGTTTGCCATGGCGATGGCCTCGGTGCCGGCGCTGCCGCGGGGAAGCGGGGAGCAGAGGCCTCCGGCCGGGGCTGGCGTGGGGCTGGAGTCGTTTGCACTTCACAGGGCCCCACGTCATCCCACCCCACCCGGGCCTGGTGCCTCACTCAACTTCTGCGTTGGTCTCCTCCTGCGGCTCTTGCTCCCCGCCTTCGATAATGATGTGTCTATGCTCTTTTCGTCGTCTTATTCCTAGTGAAATGCTGGTGCAGTTGAGTTTTATTTCAGCCTGGTGGAGCAAGATGTGCCCTGAGCAGAAGGTGGGTGGAGCCGAGAGCATTTCTCTGATGCAGACTCAGTTAGCGTATACCTTTGCGAGGACCGTAGCCAGAAGTGTCGCGTTAGGTAGCCTTCGACCGCTCTGAATAGCAGAACAGGAGCTGGGGCATTTTAAGTGTCGGGAGGTATTCCTGGTGTGTTTGCAGAACTTGAGGAGCAAGAGGGAAGGGGCTGAAGAGGAACAGGCTGGAGAGAAACTTCATGTGGCATGTAACGAGCTGCACATCCTCCTCTGGAAGGCGGATGTCCCCTTGTATGTGTTTCATGATTGCTTTGCTTTGTTTTGTTTTAGAATTGTGCTCACAGTTAAACGCTTAACTTAGTCCTTTATATCCTCAGGTTTAACATCTGAAGTTTAGGTGAATTTCCAGCTCTCCGCGGTCAACCGGAAGCCCAGTTTGCAAGGTAGCCTGTAAGCTTGCAGATATTTGACTTTGCATTGCCTCTGCAAGATTTGGAATCACTAATGATAATAAGCAGTGTGTACTATATTGTTGAAACTTTTGAAAGCTCTGTTAGGAAGAAATCCCAGCCACACGCACTGATTAGCAGACAAACATTATCCTTTAGCCTTCACATATAGCACGCCTGCATTTGGTATATGTGGCTTTATTCTTGCAGCAGTTCTTTATGTGGCTTTTTGAATGCACGAGCTTAGCCAGAATATAATGAAATATGCTGTGGATCTTGCCTCACAGGCTGAGGATCTGTGGGAGGAAGATGCTAGTAGCTACTTGAATGATTTCCAGCATTGCATACAAGTCTTGGGTGGAATTAAACTGCTGTAAAATGAGCTGTTGCCTCAGGAGAACAGCAGCTGGGGCCACTGCCTCCTGTGCCTTCATTTCTGATTTTTTGCATCATAATGTTCCTTTTTATGGACTTAACATCAGTTAGTGGGGCAAGGGAAGGAGGCGAGGATGTCTGTAGGACTCAGAGGCTTGCCACTGAGGTTACTGCTGTGGAAATGAGTTGGGAGTGTGGTTGGTTTGTCCATACCAGTGACCAGCATGCTTGGTCTGCATGTGAAGGGGCTTTAGGATGGGGTAGGCTGGGAAAGGGACCGGGGGCCCAGAGCCATCGTCCTCCAAAGCTTCAGGCACTTAACTGAGGTGTGAAGGTTGTGGGGCCACTTGCTGGTCTCCAGGCCTCTCTGGAGGGTAATTCTGAGCAGGGTCCCTGGAATAAGGTTGGATGAATATGGACCTAAATGTGTCATCTCTAGGCCATTAGCTCCATCCCCAACCTAACACAATAGGGGCCTGACAACCATCCTTTTTTTCTGTTTTAGGATCAAGTACCCACTTCACTGGTGTTTCCCAGCCTCAGTTCATTAAAATTAAAGCTATTTTGTAAGACCTCAGCGATTCGTTAAGTGAACAAGCCAGTCCTAATTTTGATTTCTGCGTCTGCAGTTTAATTTTGCACAAGCCCTGGTGCACGGGAAGCTTACAGACACATCTGTGATTGCCTCTTGGAGGGCTCGCTGGTACTTAAGTCACAATACCATTATTGCTAGTGGGGACCCACTAATGCCTGCCTGCTTAAACCTGCTGAGGAGTCTATTACTGGGGTGGCCTACTTCCAAATTGCAAAGGGGAGCAAAAGCTCATCAGGCAGTGTAAATGGTGATAATTTCAGCAAATGCTTTCTGTGTAAGGAGATTGATGTTTTAAGTGTCTCGGCAAATTGGTAATAATGATCAGCAGTTCGCTACCATGCTTCACAGAGGAACAGGACTTTGATGGAAGATGCAATTAAGTGCAGTCACCTTCTGGTCTGAGCTAATGCAGACTTTTCCCATAGTCATGTTAGTTAAGTATCAGACCTTCAAGTCGTGTTTAATGAACTTCCTGCTTGTAGACCAGCAAGGAATCTGCAATGAAGTTGGGCAAATGCGATCAGCATTTATATCAAGTGCCTACAGCAGCTTTCAAATACACTGGACAAAGCTGTGATTTCCCCGTAGTTGAAATAGGATAAAGCAGGAGATGAGCAACAACTCTGCAGCAGCTGCTGTTCCTGTTGGGCTGTTTTTGCTCATTGCTCAGGTAGCGACTGCAGAATGAACACAACCCATTCCCTGACGCAGCAAATGTTTCAGCTTAGATGCCTGCCTGCATCTGTGGCTCATGTCCTCAGATGTGAGGGAGAGATCTAAATCGAAGGTGAAATTATTACAGTTTTATGTAGGAAAAGCTTAAGTGTAGGAATCCTCTTGCCTTGGTACGGGAGGCATCATTAGTATGGCCTGTGTGCTGCAGTATTCAAGGTGTGGGTCATCCGTGGACATGCTGCAGTGATGCGATGTCCTCCCTATTTTTCCTGATGATTCTTACTGTTGACCCTCATGCCAGTGTCAGGCTTTTCAAAAAACTGTTTATCATAACCCTTATGCCTCCCTCTAGCATTTGGAAGCCCATCATTTTATATGCCAAGTTGAGATTTTTTTTTCATATGTATCACTTTTCCTTTATTTGCACTCAATTTAAACAATGTTTTGTTGCCACTTTGGTCAGTCAGGAAGGGTTCTTCTGCAGTTCTTCGAGGGCAGCCCGTGTCCTCGCTTCCTTGAGTCCCGGCCAGACTTCGCTGTGTAACTGCTTGTCCTCTTTTCCAGGTCGCTTTGTAGGGTATTGGACAGCACAGCTCCTGACGTAGGCTCCTTGCTTCTCTGATGACCCCCTTCCACTGGGACCTGAGCTCCTGCTGCTGTTCTACATTCCCTATCTTCTAAACAAATGTTTATCTATTCAAGGACTTTGCTTCTTGTCCTGTAGCTTTTGCTTTCGAGAGCTGTAGGCAAGGGGCTTTGTCACGATGCATTTTGAAAGCCTGATGGATCGTGGTACCTGGGTAACCTTCAGTCACATGGCTGTGACTTACTCCAGGAGGTCTGACAGGCAGGACACCCACTTACGGCAGCCGCCTTGGCTCTGCTGCGAGGCCCTGTTTGTGTGGGCATCCAYTGATGCTACCCTTTATAATCTTCACTGAGTTGCTGGATTCAGACATTATTCCTGCAAGCCTGTAGTTCCCCAGATCTTTTTTTAAAGGTTGTTTTCATACTTGCTATTTCCCAGTTATCTAGCTATTTCAGCCATGAGTTTCCTTAAAACTTGAGCGATGTCATCTAGTCCTGCTGATTTGTTACTGTTCACTTTTCCTATTTGTGCCAGAAGCCCTTCTGTGATCATTTAAACTTCAGACAGATCCTGAAAAGGTTCCGCTCTGGGGATCTGCCTGGTTTCTGTTTGTTTCTGTTGCAATGAGATCTACATAGGTATTAATTTTTTTTGTTAGTTACATGAAACAGTTTTTAAATTAATTCCTACTGTAAAGAATATCAAGAGACTAGCTATGATTTTTTCCCCATATGTCATATTTCATTTTAAAGTCATTTCAGTCCTTTTTAAAATAAGAAAAATGCAACTGATTTACACATGTGAAGTTTTTTGTTGCTCTGGCAAGGCAAAGAAATCTTAAAATGGGGAAAATAACATTTATGTTTCTTTACACTGCCAGGTCAATGGAAAGACATTGTTGCTGTAAATGAGAATTATACCCCATAGTTTTCTTCTGCCTGGTAAGACAAAGACTATTTTAGTACAGATATACAATACTTAATGTTCAGAAAAGTCACTTTATTGCTCTAAATCTTAATGGTCACATTTAAAGAAAAATTAAATGCTGCTGTTCCCACATTCAAGTCAGCTCATCTGGGTATGATTTATTCTTCTCTTGCGTCTACCCAGCTCCAACCAGTACGACCATCTGTCTTTTGGTTATGATGAGGTTGAACTTTGTGCAGACAGGATCATGCCTTACCTTGGTGCTTTGAGGACAGCTTATGGCTTTCCACATTGATTTCTCTGCTCCTTATAATCTTGCCAGCATGTTTTCTTCCCTGGAGGTATGCAGAAATGCAAATGCTTAACCTAGCTCTCTGAATTCCTAGGAGCAGGTGAAGCCATTAAGTTTTGTGTACAACTAAATTCTTTCCCACCTCATCTGTTTTAACGCTGAGTTGTGTGGCTTGGTCTCATGACCATTGAAGCCAGTGACAGGACTTTTTTTTTTTAGTATTGTGTGACCTGTTATATCCTCTAATCTAAAATCTAGCAAGGTAAGAGGGAAGACTCCCACTGATTTTAAAAGGCTTTAGGCCAGATCCTTTGACTATTATTATTTTTTTTTATTGCCTGGGGAAAGTTATATATAAAGGAAATTCCTGATAACTTTCCTGAAGTCCCTTTTGCTTTTAGAGATCATTCCATTATTGTAATTGGGCCATCATCAAGCTGGAAAATGTGGTGTTAGCTGAGGGGTTATTAGTTTTGATGTTTGTTAGCACAGCAGAGGTTGCTAAAGACTTGTGCTTTTAAAACTTGGCAGGAGGCATGAGAAGAAAAGGTAGATGTTTTTGTGCATTTGAATTGAAAGGAAATAAAATCTGATTAAAGTCATGGACCTTCCTGTTCTATGTAGCGTTACTCTTCATAACAGATGATACACTGAATACGAAAGGCCCAGATTAATTTGAAGTCCAGTAGAAGCCCATCTTACCAGCATGGATGGGAGGACTGAAAATATTCAGTATTTGGGATGTTGCAGGAACACCTGCTGAAGGTGAGAAAGTTTCAGTGCTAGAAAAGGTGCCTAATAACAATGATAGCCCAGAGCTCGGGTTATAGGCCCCTACAAGCTGATGGCTAATGTGGGTGGCATTTCTGTGCTCTGATTCGAGAAAGCGATTCTACTCAGCAAACCCCTGAGGTACGTGCTTAAGTTTAGTGTATATAGTCTCTGCTTGTCTGTACCCTGCCAACCCTTTATGTGTACTTAGATACTTCAGTGTGTTGCTAAACTGGAATATTTGAGCATGTGCTTGAACGTTTTGCTGAACTGGTACCCTAGAAAGGTGGTGTAAATACAGTTTGTGCAATTTCTGAATGAAATGCTGCAATGAATACTTCAGAAAAAGATGCTGCTTTCGATCCTTTTTTTGCTAATGGTTATGTGCTTGGGTTTTTTGTTTGTTTGTTTTTCCAAGCTAGCAGACATTGTCACATTACTCCTGTACTGTGTTAATTCAGATTTTTAATTCGGAGACATTTTTGGAGATTGTTCTTGTCAAAGTCAAATAAAAAGCTTTCATCTATCCTTAGACACCTCAAAAATAGCATCTATTTATTTTCAGCTGAGAACATCGTTTCAAATTATTGATCTCAAGATTTACTTCCCCATTTTCCTGTCTTTATTTCATCAGATCCAACTGCAGAGTCATGATTTTTCTCCTCAGACCTGAGCCTTTAGGATCCTCTATTCTTGGTTTCAGTTTGACAGCTACGTCAGGAATATTGCCTTGAAATCCAGACTCCAAATAGGTGGCCTCCTTTCTCTGAGTGAAGGATATCTTCCTGGGAAATCCAATGTGCAAATTAATTTCTGGGCATGAGCCAAAAGGGATTCATAGATGTGGACTTTGGTCAAGACTTTTCAAATGTCAGTCCTGATTTCAGGTTACCTTAAATCTTCGGTGAGCTACCTGAAGCATTTGAGAAGAGCCTGGGTTGCAGACTGTAGCTGCTGAACTCTTTGCAATTCAGATCTCTTACAGTCTCTCCACTTGGACATCCAGAGTTGCTGGTTGCTTTTAACCCCAGTTTTTAACAAAAGTGGCCCATTCTTTTTTTTTCTCCAACTGCAACATGACTCTTAAATAATCCTGGACCTTGGACAGGGGTGGGAAGTTGGGGAGAGTGTGTGCCAGGCTGACCATAACCCTCTCTGCAGGAGCCAGTCTCCTCTTGCTGATCCATAGAGAAGGGACCAAGGAGACTTGTTTTCTCAGACTGAAGCTAACTCTTTTAAGTATGCCCCTAAATCTCACTGTCCGAAATCTTCTGCCACTGACATTTGCTCGCCAGCCTTCAAGATCGTCCTAGCTGCTTTGACATACTATATATAGGGGTGAATGTCCAGCTTCTCCTTCATGAGAATTCAGTAGCTGGCACAAATCATCATGCATGCAGTTTGCAGCTGCAGTTCAGATGGCTCTGAAACGAGCCCTTGAAAATGCTTTCAAAGTGAGGGTATGGGCAAGCATGAATCATTTCTGACCCTTTGAACTCTCCCGCCAGGCTGATTAAAATAGTGACTGGTGTTTTCTTTCACATAGTCCAGTCATCTTCCTGAGCATTTTCTGTGCTGTATCTTCTGGATGTTGATGGATGAGCTGGAGAGACTCTTGGTGCTGCAGCTGTGAAAGGTACTGCTCCCTGCTCTCTCCTCCCATACCTTTCCTGGGGGGACTGGACCCATAGCAGAACTGGCAGAAGAAAACATGTGCTTTAACTCAATAGCTCTGGTAGAAAATCCATCATCTCAGCCTACAAATACTTCTTAAGCTGCAACAGGGAGATTCTTCAGAGCCAGTCTGTCAGCACCCCTGTTCAAGACAGGGCACAGCTCATGTGTTAATATTATTCTCAGATATGCCAATATAAAGCTTGATCAGTTTTTCTCAAGGTAACTTCTTTTTTGGTTTTGGCAAAAAGTGGAGAAAAGGCTGAGAGGTACCCACTGGTGCGCTACCTCCCTCGGGTTTGGTCTTGCAGGAGATGTGAACCATTCGTACCTTGCTCTAAGCTCAGCATCCAGACCCGCTACTTTTCTTGGATCTCCAGCAGAGTCAAGGGCAGCAAAACTTGTTCCTCTGATGGATATCATGAAATCCAGAGACCCATTTGTATTGCGACAGAGGGGCTAAATGGGAGCAAACATATCCCAGATCTTCTGCCTGCTGTTGTTTCCAGTGAGGACAAGAGACCCAGGTTTGTGATAGTGGTTGGGAGCAGCCCAAGGGGAAAACAGGGCTAGAAATGGGCATGTCGGGGGGTGAAATGAGAGGCTTCAGAGGCCAAAATGTCTGGTGGCAGCAGTGATCTCGGACTGTTTGTCCTGTTTCTGGCTGGGCTGCCTTAGCCTCATCCTCGGTTATGGCCATGCTATATGTCCGTACCAGTTACAGCAACTGTGGCAGCTTACAGGGGAAAGGATTTATTTGCTATGTTTACAGTGTTCATATGGTTTAGCAGCTGGGGAATAGGGAAGAGTCTGGCACTGGGAACCACCTAAACTTTCACAAACTACCAACTGCTCCCTGGATCATCCATGACCTCAGCAGGTCGTGGTGCTGAGCCCTTTCCTTACATTGTCTCTGTTACTCCCTCAAATATACGAGGTGCTAGACCTCCCTTCCCCTTCTCCCTAGGTTCGCTTTTCTGATTCATGATGCCATGCAATTTAGCAGAAATTTCTCATGATGCTCTTCCCCCCCCCCCCCSCCATTTGAGGGGAAGAACAGGTAGTTTTTGGACTGAGTTCCCACCCACCTAGCAGCAGAGGAAAGTTTTATTCAGCTCTTCTTGGCTTAGAAAAATGACATCTTCTACATGAGTTCCAGCTGACTTAAATGGAATGAGAAGCAGCCTCACACTCTTGTCACAGATGGGTGTCTTGCTAAATCATTGCTTTCTTATTCCTGTCTTGTCAGACCTGGGATACCTGATGCTTCCCTTTAGGCCCCACTTCTGGGAATTGAAGGGATCATCCAGACATGCTATCAACACTGAAACATCTTGAATATCTTGACTCTCCTGATTGAAAAACAGGAAGGAAACAAAAGAACAGAAAAAGTATTCTTTTAAAATCTCATGATTTTTTTTTTTTCTCTAGGCCAGCCTCATGAGTTTTAGGGTTTGACTCATGAGTATGTAGCGCTGTGGCTTGGCAGTCCTGCGAACATGTAGGAGTCTTCTGGCAGTCACGGGGAGTCACGCTGAAGGACAAACACAGCCTCGTAATTATTCTTGTCYTTCTCTGCGAGAAAAATACCTTGCTGTCTGGAGCTGCATAGTTTACGAGTTTCTCAGATGCTCCCCCTTGGTCTCGTGACATCCCCAGCAGGAATGCAGAAAACGGCGTTAGCCAGCCAGCTACGGGTTCTCGGCAGATCCCTCTGGCTTAGCACTGTGGTGCCATGTAACAGGGTGGTGTTGCTTTTCTCCTGTTGCTACCTAGTCTGCTTGTGGAAGAAAACTGCAGCCGTTTCAAAAGTGATATTTACACATGCACCCCTAGTCCTCGATGTGTTGATCATGCTTCAAGGTGGCAGAAACTTCTCTCCAGGCAGCTTGCAAGTTCTTCCAGGCGGCAAATGGGAAAGCATCAGCTGCTGGTAGGAATTTGTACAAGAAAAAGGAGCTGAATTTCAGGTGTAGAAGCTCTAAATTATCTCAGTCACCTGGAATAGGAAGCTTATGCATGGGTTTTTTTGGTTTGTTCTATTTTATTTTTTTAATAAAGAAGGTTGCTCCATCCAGCAAGTTCTTGGTGTGCAGAGCAGAGTCGTCCTTTGGGTCTTACCAGAGCCTATTGCTTTGAAGGGGAAGGCAGTAGCAACCACAGTGCTGCTTATCGATGGCGCTTCTGCGATTTCAGGGCATTATATGAAGGATTTGTTGCAGTGTAATGAACCAGGTACCACCTTGCTTCTTAAATCGGAAAGCCCAGGGAAAATTGTCCCGCTGCTTTCTCATCAGGACTGTGCTGGTGGAGGAGCTGAATGCTCTGTGGCCTTTGCAGATGGTGGCAGCAGCACAAATCATGGCCTGGAGGGCAGCAGTTGTAGCCAAATTCTTCTCTTACTGCTTCTCCCAGCATCATTTTTCATGTCACAGTTGTGGCTTTTGTCTGACACCTGTGTTCTCTTCTGCTCATGAGCCTTGAGTTGCACCTGTTCTTTATCCTGTCCTCATCTCCTGTTGTATTATGGGGCTAGAAAGGGGCAACTTCTCTGGCTGGCAGCCCCTTTCACATGCTAGCAAGGAGCTCTGCTCTCAGAATAGGTATTAAAACAACCTTTTGGTACAATTTAAGTTGCAGGACCAAGTTAGCTTTTATAAAAGATGTCTGTTTATCAATTGAGACACAAAACAGGTAATGACTTGGGATCTCGCCTGTGTGCCCCATCCCTGCTCCATGCAGAATGAGATAATGAGCTGCAAATTAACTCCATCTTACCCTGGCAAGTCCCAAGAGCAGGATCTCCAAATGTATGTGTGGGGTTTGTAAAAACACTGTCAATGGGGATACAGCTCCGTGGAGAGACCTGTGCTAGGCTGATGTGTTAGAGTTTATTTCTGAACAGAGTTCGATAGCAAGGAATAGTGGAGGAGGGAAATTGAGAGCTATAGACTGGGAGAAGATTTTCTGGCTGTGATCTGAAAATGGATGAGTTAGCGGAGCAGATACTTTGGGCCAGGCACAGCAGACTGTTTAAGATCTTAACTCTCAGTGAAATCAGTGGGAAAGCCAATGAAATGCAGACCCATTCTCAGTGAAATCAATGGTAAAATTAGGAATGTAAATTGCTTGCTGAATGTGGGTCCTGCTTTGGTTTGAGGGAAGCCGATGAGAAAGTTTTCCTGTAAAAGCCTGTCCTCACTGTAGTAACGTAAATGAGAATGTGAAAATGAACCAAGCAAATGAGATGCAGAAAATCTTTTCTCCTTCTAGCTGTTCTAGGCAAAAAAAAAATCTAATCTATCTACAAGATAAAAAGTGTCCTTTGGTGCTGGCGATGTGCGCGAAGTCTCAGCTGGGGAGGAATGGTGTCAACACCAGGTACAAACGTGTTCCGAAATCCAGAGAATGTGTCCTTGGCATGGAAATGCTGATCCAGTCCTGAGTACAGTTTTATAAATCAGATATTAGTAAAAAGAGCAAACCTGAATCTCTTTAGACCAGTCCCGGTGGTCTGTATTAGATGAACTACCACTAATAGAAGCAGAGATATTAAGTCATTTTCCCGAAGAGAAGGGGAGCTCCAAAGATGTACAGCTTTCTGAGGTTTTGAGAAGCTTTTGGGAATATTCATTTAAACTTGACCACCAAAACCTTCTTATTCTTTCTAAATAGTTATAACTGAGAGAAGACTAAAAGATCTGATTTTTGTGTAAATAACTGTCTCAAAATTTATGCTGATGTGATCTTAGCAGAGACAAACATCTTTCTGCATGCATTTAAATGCAGTGTGAGCTAAGGTAAAGAAGATGAATTTCAGCCACAGATAAATATAAACAGTGCATTTCAGGGTTTAGAGGAAGGTATTTCTGGTCACAGCCTAACAGGCAGCTGTGTCTTGGTGGCCACAGCATTGCTTTGGCTTCTGCCCCATGGGCAAAGATGATGGGCTTTAGATTTGTTGCCAGTTTTAGGCTCCTGATGCTTTGAACATTTCTACGTTTGCTGAGCACTGCAGACTTATTGCTGCCCCTTTTGAGGGCACCGTTCGTGCAAGTGCCATACGCTGGGACTATCTACCAGTATTTGCAGGATGAGAGCAGAAATCATTCCCAAATTATTGAGAAGTGGAGACACTATATACTGCTACAGCTGTGCTATTGCATAGAGTTCTGTTAACGGATGTGGCCATTGCAAAAGCTTCTCCTTAAATACACATCCTCTCTTAGGGTTATGTGTGTGCATCTCTGAGAAAAGGGCAGAGATGCAATATACTTTAGCTTATTTTATGCTTGTGTGTCCTCCTCCAGCAGAGCTGCTGGTCAGAGGGTGTTTTGGGAGCGTTGCTTTGGGGCTAGGGGAAGGCATAACCTGTTATGGCAAGCAGGCAACATCAGCGATGATCATGTCAAATATCACCTTAATGCCTCGGAGAGATCGCTGGTTCAACTGCCCTCTCACTGTGTCCATCTATGAGATTATTGCTGTGTTCTCATATTAATTTGCCTTTCTATTGCAGCAAAGCTGATGGGCCTATGATGTTAGACTGTTCTGGCAGTAGATGACGAATAAACACATAGAAAATGGCAATCCCAGCATACTGCCAGTTCATTGCTGTTAGCAGCTGGGCCAAGGCAGACTTGCTGTGTTTTGAGGCAACAGCAGGCGCCTGATCTTTATTGACCCCTTTATTATCATTGCGTGAGCAGCTTTCCTAGCGAGTGAGCGCGTCAGGCTTGGTGTGTGTTGTTACAGGCTTCCTTTTCAGTACGTTCCCAGAAATGGGGAGGGAAAAAAAGATTAACTAGCTCTGATCTTGTACCTCCTAACGTGCAGGTCACACAGACTAGTCAATTCCATATGCGTCATCTTCCTTAGAAACACTTTTTGCAAGGGACAAATTATTCTTGAAGATGTGCTTCCCAAGCCTGGAGTGGCAATGCTGTGTTTAGCCAGAGCTCCCGGGATCCAGCTGAAGTTGTCTGAGTTCAGCATGAGTCATGCAAAGCAAATATTCTGTTATTCTGAGTGAATGACTCTTTCCTTTTGCACTTCATCCAAACCAAATCAAAAAGCCACATCATCAGCTGGAAGGAAAATGCTTGCAGTCACGAAGCAAGCAGGGCACCAAAAGGGGTCTGTTTATCATTTTCATGTGGTGCTTGGGGGGAAAATACAGAAAATCATCTGCAGTAGCAGGCATTCGCAAGACTTGCACAGGCCGTGGGGTTTTTCTTAATGCTTGTGCAAGTGTGACTGCTCAGCAATGGGTGTCGTAACTTTTACTGGTCACCATCTAGCAGAGGAAATGTAGCCTGTACCCACGTTACGTAGTCAGAGCATGCCTTGGAGAGCCTCATGTTGCAGCATGACCCTACGTGCCGTAGACAGCATGACGTTAATGTGGCCAAAAGCGGAATATATGACTAGGAGACGGTTGCTGACCTGGGGCATGGCTGTAGAGAGGGAGCAGCCACATCTTACAGCCAAATACGTCTGAGGAACCACATGGGGCTGCTGAAGGTAGCCAGGTCATACAGTCAGTCACCCTGTGAGCTCCGCAGCAGCAGAGTGTCTTCGTAACAGTGGTTTCAACGGAAATGTAGGAAGCCTGGTCCAAAGCCTGTTACACTTGATGTGTACCAGGAGTTCTTGGGTGCGTGTTTGAAGGACTGGCATATCCTTGTGTACCTGGCCTGTTTTGAGCAGGGCATACCACAGTAGGAGGTAATATGTGCTGCGCACTGCTGTTCTGGGGGTTTTCTCTTCTGTCGGTGTTGGTTCATGGACTCATTCTCCAGTTGCATGGCAGCAAAACCTCCCCTGGTCACCAGGGCAGTTGGTGCCGGGTTTTTGTTAGCAAATGACTTTGCTTGTGCAGGTCCTGGCAGAGATTTCCTTGGTCATTTTAAACACAAAGGTAATCTCTAATTCCTTTCTTCTATGTTTGGCAAACTGGAGGTATCTCCTTAGGCCTGCCTGAAGGTATCAAAGAGTTCAAGACCTGGGATTTCATTTATTTCATAAATTACCTACGTGGTACCTACTGATGAAACTAACCCACAGGGTCAGCTGATTTAAGTGTGTTCCTCCGGACTGACTTTGTGGTTTGGTGTCACCAGGTGCTGCTGCCCTAGAGACCAAGTCTGAAACCCTGAGAAGCCTAAGGAAGCTTTTCTTGGCCCCTTGTGCCCCAACTGGCCTTTCATGTAGGACTGCTTCTTTTCAGCTTTGTAGGGCTCTTTCTGCTTTACAGCAGTGGTAACAGCTTGTGTGAGCGGGGGAAGATGTTGCGAGGGAGAAGGGGATTAATTTTCAGCTGCCCTTTCCCTCCCGATACTTTCCATCTTTGCCAGGAACCTCTGTGTCTCAGGAAGTACGCTGAAAACAAAAGCCTCAATTTTTTTTATTGTGCTGGGAAAGCTTTTGTGTACAAAACAGCGGTACCTTTTGCAGTGATTTTTCACATCTGACAGTGCACAGGAACTGTTTGTTTAGGTTAGTGATTTTATGCGAAGCAAGGCTGTGGGAATGTCAGCTTATTTTCCAAAATGCCAGTTTTTTTGCTTGAGAGCGCTCACTTTGAAGAACTGTTGGTGCATTTGGGGAATGCCTATTAGTTTGGGGTATTTTTGAATAAAAACCTACCAGCTATTTATGAAACATGGCTAGTCTTTGTAAATTTTGCATATTTTTTGTCTTGTTTATTCATTTTGAGGGCCAGCTTATGCAGCATGCATAAAGGGTACAATTCACATTTGTCGTAGTCTGTTAAACTTGCTGAAAATAGCTTGGTGCTTCGCTGTATGAGCTACTTCCCTGTGGTCAGATCTGGTGTCTCCTGAAACTGGAGAAGTTCCCCTCATGCAGAAGTGGTGGTTCTGATTTGCTTCTCTTAAATAGCGTGGGGCCGAGCACTGTTTTGCTTTTAGAGCTTCCTCTCTGTGTTGTTCCAAGCTGGCAAGATGCTTGCTTGTGAAACCAAGAGCTTGAATATCTGGCTGTTACCAAAATACCAGTGCTCTATTTAGGAGCACATGCTGCAAGAGTTGAAAATGTAAGAAGGCCTCTTATACCGCGAAGTACCTTTCCTTACGAAGATAGGACAGATTCCAGTAAGGGTTTTTCCCAGCAGTAAAGGGACATGGTAGCAATTAGAGCCAAAAAAGCTGTGCGCTCAGCTTTTCACATGCCTGCTTGCATAGGTAATTTTTGGATATGGAGAAAATGTGGTAAAATAAACATTTGTTTGTTTTTCAAGCAATAAAATGATGCTTTTCCCCATTTTTGTGTTTATAAGTCTGCGGATATGCCGTTACGTGCATGGGAGAACAGGCAAGTCAGTGCACTCGGTGGCTTACAGTTTCGTCATGAGCTGTGCAGGGAGAGCTCACGGTGACAGGCCC
Source organism: Apteryx rowi (assembly GCF_003343035.1). NCBI lineage: Eukaryota > Metazoa > Chordata > Aves > Apterygiformes > Apterygidae > Apteryx > Apteryx rowi. Next base: position 1,679,322 of record NW_020450749.1, read on the forward strand.
CTCTTCTGCAAACACTCGCACACTTGAGTAATTTCTCTGGTGCGATCTGCTCCATTTGGCACAAAAGCACTTGAGTGTGTGGTTTTGTTTTTTTGTTTTTTTTTAACTTGGCAGGGGGTTAGTTTGAAAGACAGTGCAAGGGGACTCTCACCTTCATCTGTGACACGGTCTGAACAGGATTCTTTCCTGTCATTTAACATTATTCCTGTAGGAGCAATGTGAAAAGAGAGAACTTAATATATGCGGAGACCTACATACATAAATAATGTGTTAGATACAGATATAGGTATAGACAGAGACGGGACTCAGAGGAATGATTGTAGGAGAGAAGTTATTCTTCAGTGTAAAGCCAGGAATGAAGAAAAGCTTTGGAGATTAGCCCAGTTTAATAAATTCATTTCTGTATGCCTTCTTAAAACGCCGTATCCTCAAAGGTGCAAACTATCCTGCAGCCAGAGCAGGGAGAACGCACATGGCAAATGCATTTCATATAGGCAGGCAATATGGGTGATGGTATCGCCATGTGCTGGGTTTGTTATGGCTCTGCTCTTGCTTACCTTCCTGTGTTTACTTGCATGACTCTGTTACACTTAATTACACCACAGAGATCCAAGATTTTTTTCCAGATCTTATCCAGCCCCGAAGTTGCTGCTAGCCCATTTAAGGGTTTATTTGTTTCCCTTTCACTGAGTGAGTGCAATTTGAGAGCTTCCTCCTAAGTGGTGCCTTTGCAAAATGCTGGTGTGACCCATGCCACAGCTGTGAAAAGCTGGCTCTTTGCGCTGAATGACCCTCTAGGCCCTGTTCCCATGGATGTCCAGTCTGGACATTGCGATGGAAAGCAGTGGGAGAAGGTAATTAGAGTGGGATTTAATGCGGTCCATCAGGCATCTGCGAGACTGAGTTTACAGCTGCAGATGGGAGTGTATCATCCTTCGGCCTGATGGATCGATGACTTAATTTTGCAAGCTTTGTGCCCATGAAGAGAGACAGATGACTGACTGCAGTGCTGAGGACTGSGATACTCGGTTTATTGGCAGATGGGGTGCAGTACTCTGAGCAGCGGTGCAAGCTTTTCCCCTGCCCTGCCTTGCCAGGGTGTTTCATGCTTGGACAGGTGGGATCATTGGAGAGGTGGGAGGGCAGATTGCAAGTACGGCAATAGCAACCGCCTCCTGCTCCGCTGAGATTATCGGGGATTTGCCACCAAGCTTGGAGCAGCAGGTACTCAACTGTGGCTTTAGACTCTGTCGCGTCCTCTCTCTCTCTCTCTCTCTCTCTTTCCCTCTCTCTCTCTCTCTCT
>NW_020450749.1:1682809-1765230 GCF_003343035.1 Apteryx rowi
TCTCTCTCTCTCTCTCTCTCTCTCTCTCTCTCTTTCTCTCTCTTTCCCTCTCTCTCTCTCTCTCTCTCTCTCAAAAAACCCCATGTGATCTCTAGCCCTCAGCATGCCAGGGCCAGGCCACAGGTGAGGGCAGAAGAGGCCTGGTGGGAAGGTACGTCCCTTGCCCGAGTTGCAAGCGTGTCCATGGCTCATCCTGGACCTGCTGCCAGGTGAGCTGGGTGCAGTGCAGGGTCCCGAGCCCCTTCAGCGGTGGGGTGGGAAGCTGGACTGAGAGCTCGCAGCTCAGCCAGGTTTGGGTACCTTTTCACAGAAGCAGCGCTAGGCTGAACTTTTAAGTCCCTGGTCCCAAATGGAGGGGTTCAGTACTAAAGGTTTCCAAGGGAAGGTCTCTGCAACTGCTAGCACGCAAAAAAACACTGTTTCTACTCATTTATAGAAATCACTGAATATCTTTGGTTGAAATATCCTTTAAACAAACCCTGAGGCAAGTGACTGAGATGGCAAACTTCAGCACAAATAGTTGAAGTTCAGGGAAGTTGTGAGTAGCAGTTCTCTACTGGAAAGTCTTGGCTAACCTTAAATATAAGCTGTGCTAGTGACGTTAATAGGTTTGGTGTCTGTCACTGCTTGTGGCACTCTTGTTCTCAGTGTAAATAAATGAGCGTTAGGAAAAAACATGGAACTGTAAGGATGATAAATTACTGGAAAAAAAGGCTGTGGGGGGGAAATGGTTTTGCAGTTTTCCTCACTAGAGGTCTTCAAGAGCAAGCTGGAGAAATACCTACCAGGCGTGAGCTAGGCATACCTGATCCTGCTTTGGGGAGGGGCGCGGGGGAAAAAATGGATTATAGAAGTCTTTGAGATCTTTCAGCCTGGGATGGAAGGGTTACATTCGTGATAGAATAACTGTTTCACGTATCTTACTTGCGTCTTTTTCTCACTTCTACATAATGAATGTTGTCTTAAGTAGTAATTTGCTTCTCTTACAGCCCCTTATTAAAAAGGCACCAAAACTACAGCTAATTGGCCCTTCCTGCCCAGCGCAGTGAGCGACGCAGCTTGGGAAAGCCCAGCCAGCGGCCCGTGCCGTGCTGAGCGTCCTTGCAGCTGCGTGTGTGTATTGGCGCACAAACTGTGTTGTGCCAACATGGAGCAGGGCGGAGATCGCCTGGTCCCGCTTGAACGCTTCCTCCAGAAGTGTACTGAGTGCTGTTTGTTGCCATGTTCCCGCCATGTGGAAATCTTCTGGGACAGCTGCATCTGCAGGATAATCTCTGGTGTCCAGGGACAGGTTTTGGTTGCGTGAGGATTAAGGTAGCAATTAGCCAAGTGCTGTACAGTCAAAGGGAGAGACAGTGGTGTTGCTCTTGGATCACATCTTGCTTTTATACTTCGTGGAAGCAAAAGTCACAGCAGTGCATTTCTCAAAAATTACATTCTTGCCTGCTGTACCAAATTCTGCACCAGGTCATGAACTACCAATCTTGAAAACCTCCAAGTCTGGGATTTTTTTCTCCAGATGCTTCCATTTGTGCATGAGGCTGCCACAAGCAGCTGCAGCCTGTCTGGGGAGAGGGCAACTCAGCCTTGGCCCAGGTGCGTGCCCTTAGTGTCCCTTTGGTGGTAGAAGGGTGCTTTAAGCAGCTCTTTGGTAGTTATCCTTTGTATAGCCAGAAATAGTGCTCCCTTCCTGAAAAGGGTACCTGGGAGGAGCGGACAGGAGCTTCAGTGGGCATCGCCACTCCCTACCTTTAGGCGTCTGTAAGTGCCAGTGCTAAGAGCTGAGAGTTATTAGTGTCCTGCTAACAGAGGCTGCTGCTTTGAATCACTCTTGGGAGGAGCCTCTCTCCTCCCACTGACCTCAGAGAGACTCATTTCTTAATTTAGGGGCCTTACTTTGGCACCAGAAGTCGGACAGCATAAATGCAAGGAGCAGCCTGGCATAGGAGGAGAGCGCTGCTAGAACACACACACCTACCAGACTGGCAATTCCCTGGAGTTTACTGCAGGTGGGGTGTAATTTAGGGCAACCACAAGGCTGCTGTAAACTACTGTGGGGTTGAATTTGCTGTTGGCTATTATCAAAATTAAGGGCTGATGTTCTGGTGCGCACCTGGATTTATTCGCAGTGTATGGGTGTTAATACTGCTTGTCCTCTTGGGTCCTGTCCACTCTAAGCAGATGTCTCCTCAGAAAGCCCAGGTGTGGTTTTCCCAGCGTTGTGGTCTCTCTGCGGGCTGGAGCAATGGTCTTTGCTCCCCAGTTCTCCTGTGGCTGGAGTTGTGCGTCGGGCTTTGCGCAGCAGAAAGCCAGAAGAAAGGTGGGGCAGGATTTGGGCTTCTGCTTGTTTCCCATCTGTTCTCTTCTCACTGCTATTCCTCCAGGCGTGAGATACCTCCCGAGTCTGACCTGTTTCACTTCGTTTTTCAGTTTAATGGGTTTTTCCCCTCACCCTGAGGAGATCTATACTCTCACTTCTGTTGGTGAACAGAGCAGCCTGGGACGTGATTTGCCAGCGACAAGCAGGGTGAGTGTTAAGAAAAGGCCCCTTGGAGATGCCTCTGTCATGCAGGATTTGACCGTTTCAGACAGGAAAAGTAAAGCTGGGAAATGAAGAGCAGAGCTGCTGGCAAGCCTTAGCTTGTCTTTGCTTGGAAAGCCTACCGCGTTTGGAAAATAATGGTGAGGAATCACAACGTGCCTGGCTGTCTGAGTGCCGAACATGCCTTGGAAAAAGGCGTTCCTCTTCCAAATGAAGAGTTTCTGCACCAGGTTGTCAGTTCTGGAGTAACTCGTCATGCAGACTAGTCTGACAGTACATTGGGGCTTCTTGTAAGATCCGAAACCCAGTTTATTTATGTGCTGCCCAACAGGCACAGTGAAAGTCCCCACCCTATGTGTTCATGCAGTTAAACATGGAAGAGAAAGCAGAAATGCAAATGTGGGGTTTTTCTTTAACTCCCAGTCCAGTGCTGTATCCACAAGATCATCAGATCTGCATGACTAAATGACGAGATGCCGCACACGTGGTCTCTTAGATATTCAGAGTCAGCCCTGAGCAAGCCAGCTGACCCTTCAGTCACGCTTACGCTTAAGATGTTCTGGTGCGGAGAGCGCTGCAGTGCCCAGAACGAAGCTTGGAGAGAAGCAGAAGTAGGAGATGTTTTCTCCTTATGTTAGAAAGTTAGTGCTTGTTTTGTTTTTTGAGCTCATGTTACTTCTGGAAACATCAGTACTATGGTGCTGGTAATAAATTTGGGGAGTGTTGCTGGATTTCAAGTAAGTGTTCAAATGCTTACTTTTTACTGGACAGTAATAGGCTAATAAGAGATACATTTAGAGTAATACAGGCAAAAAAAGTTGTTTTCCTCCAAGTGCTGGCATTAATCACTTCGACAGCTACTTAAGAGTGCTGTAAAGCTTGTGGGCATTTACACAGAAAACTTTTTTCTGCTGTCGGAGTACCCTTGGGAAGTATGCATGTGGGTGGGCAAGTGGGCTGCTTAGGACAGGACCTGCTCGTTGCATGGCGCGAGGACACCAGGACGCATCAGCTCCAAGGTGGGTTGTTAACATGCCAAATACCCAGTTTAGATGTTACAGGCTCATCAGCAAATGCTGACCTCTGTGGCAGGCTGTCATGTGTTCAACTGACCTCTGTGCATATCTGTCACTTAAATCATGTAAAAGCAGAGCAGAGAGAATTGTGTTCCTTGCTTGCTTAAAAACACTGAACCCATGCTATATACAAGGTAAAAAGCCACTTTTTCCTTTTGTCGGTACAAGTCTTTTTAAAGATAAAGCAGAACTAAGATATGAGTCAGCTCCCTACACACGGTCGGACTCATCTCTGCAATAATAGAAGGCCGTCTCTTTGTGATAACCAGCAAGAAAYGGTTTTTTTCACCTTTGCCCACTGTGAACAGTCCCTTGCTCATCATAACCGCTCATTCAGATCAGACTGTTTGTGGAGTATGGCGTTACTCACTGTGTGGGAGATTACCGGAGATCGGTCCATATTAAACAACTTTTGTATTGCGCTAGGGTGTTTCAAAGGGGATCACCTCGTGTACTCAGGGAATACTTGCAAAACCTGCTGTGAAAGAACCTTGGTTTCAGCGGAGCGGTGCCCAGCTGTGGCGGCTGGGAGCCACCTCTGCTATGAGCTGTGCATGTGCTCAGGCTGTCCTGAAGAGGAAACCCCGGCGCAGTGTGGTCCTGGCTTTTACCAGGGTAGGGTCAGAGCCCTGAGGCTTTGTGAAAATATTGATATATTCATCGTGATGCATTTTGCTGCTTTTGTTGAAATGCAGTATCTACGCTGGAGCYAATGAAGGCTAAACGACAGGCTGCTGGGTGGCATCTCCGGTCCCTGACGCTGTGTTCTCTTTGGAAGAAGCTCTGTTTATAATTTTTGCTCAACTCAATGAAGAGGTCTAGTTTTGTTAGCTCCTGCAGTGTTGGTTTGAACTGAGTGGTCTTTTTTTTAATATATATATWTTTTTTTTCTTTTTTCCTGCGAGCAAAGTTGCTGTGAAATTTTTTTCTGCTTTGATAAAAGCGAGCTTGATGCACAAACTTGGTGAGATGCCAAGATGTGTTTTTTTGAAGCCAGAGTTCTGATTTGAGCGAAGGTCGTGTAAGGACAGTGAAAATCCTAGCAGGGGTTTCATTTAAGACCAGATGCTTGTAGTCCTTATGTTCCTGATGCCAGTCTCTGGATCAAAGAGGAGCTGTTGCCAGCTGAGTAGCTGAAGGTGCTTGTGTGGTGCTCTCGGATGGAGACCAGAGTGTTAAGAATAACAAGCTGCTTGAATTAGCAGAAGTTTAGTTTTTTGGGGGAGAATGAACACTTGATGTTCTTCATGTCCACCTAGAGTGGCTCATGGTGCAGAAATTTCCTATTTTAGTTTCCTAGCAGAAGCTGTGAATGGACATTAAGCACTTGTGGAGGATAAATTTTGCAGTTGTGATGGGTTTTGATCATTTGATTTTACCACTTCAAAGTTACCTTGTAATGTGTGTGCGCAAGGTAAACTGTGCTTCTCCACCCCATAAGCTAAACCATGCTATTACCTTGCTGATGAAATGGCAGTGATCTTTTCTTATTTATAAGAGGAAAACTTTGACATGTGAAATCCAGAGGCAGTAGCTTGGATTTTGTGATGCTTTTTATGCATGGAAGTATAGTGCTAAACTTTATTCTTGTGCTTTTTTTTTCTTTTGTTGCAGGCAGTGCATCCTCATAGATGATCTTCTATCTTTTTCTCCTGTGCAGGATTTTTTTAGTGTGAGTTGTCTGCCTGTTGGTCACTTGCTATCATTTTGCACAAAGGTGGACTCCCTGCATCGGCAGGCATGGTGGTGGGGGTATAAATCTTTTCCAGTGAGAGTATTTGGAAATATCAGTCAAGATAGCGCATCTTGCCACTGGCGTGTGCCGTTGCTCAGCCCTCCTGGGAGGGAGGCGAGGGCCGCGGTGGCGCAGGTCGGCTCGTCCTGCTCGCTGGGCGTTCATTTTGTGCGAGAGGAAATACTGCAGCAGGCTCTCTGCTAAACACGAAAGGACAAGGTGTAAAAGGCCCTGCTGGCATCCAAGTTTTTCATCCTTGTTTCCCATTGCATATGGCTCCATTATTGAGTTTCTTACCATTGCTGTAACATACTTTTCTTTTTGGGAGCTGTTTTGAATGCAAAAACTTGTCGAGCTGAAAACCGTAAAGCAAAGGGCTTCACAACCACAGAGCAAAACAGGAGGTTTCTGGTTCTGCTTTCGCGTGGCTGGATTCAAAGTTGGAGGCTGATGCATCAGGCATCTAATATGCAGTCTTAGGGTCCTGGCTTCGTTTTAAGATAAAATACACAACATGTGTCTGGGTAAAAGGCCACAGTGAAAACAAGAGTGCTGGAAGGAATGAGTCTGTTTGCTTTCTATGGGTGTTCCTTCCTTTCCGGTTCAGTGAAACTCTATATCCTCATGCAGCTCCAATCAATAAACTCATCTTTAAGCAATCACAGTTAATGCAAATTAAGTGTGATGGGCAGTTTAGTGTGAATGCCCAGTACATTTGTCTAGTCAGCACTGGCTGGGCTGAAAGAACAGACCATTGAACAGATTATTGGCTGAATCTGCAGGACATGTCTTTTAAAGTGTACGGAAGTATTGAAATCATGGTAGGAGGCATCAAAACAACTTCTCTCTGCCATGTTCTGTGATAAGAAGATGCCAGGTTTTGCACATTGCAAGCTACATTTCTGAAGGGTCAGGTAAATACCCTATTGCTGGTACTTGTCAAATCTGAATAAACCTTACCAAGAAAAGCTTTCTTGGGCCATTTCATCCTCAGTGGCCCTACTTCTTACCCAAAGTCCTCTGTAAAGAAATCCTTGGAACAAAACATGTTGGGCCTGAGCACTAACTGTGGATCTGAAAGTGGCCCAGGGGCTTTCCGTGGAGCGAAGCACGGGAGCACGCGCTCGCCTTTACCGAAGGGAGGCAGCAAGTAGCTCTTGCTTTCCAGACTGAAAGCTGTGGATGGAATCACTATATTTGCAAATGAGTGACTGGATTAGGACCAAAACTCTTTGGGGAAACAGTGTTGTATGGAGGCAACTTGGCGCTAATGAGGAGGCAATGTCATATTTTAATATACAGCGTTTGTTCATTCTCCCTTCTCAGTGATGGAAGTCAGTTGGAGTTCAGCTCTTGCATGTTTAGGTGAAGAAGAAAAATAATTTTCTCTGTCCCTTCTGCTGACTTTTTCCCACGGTATATGTAAGACTTGTGGGTAAAAATTCCAAAACTGCTTCAGCTGGTTAGGGACTCGAAATGTCAAATGATTCCAGTCCTATGATACTTTATTCTTCATAGGGCAAAATCTTTCCCGGGCAGATTTGCAGCCTGCCTTCCAGCAAAGGCTTCTGCTTGCAGTTTTTGCCTATTGAGATAAATAGAGGAAGAAAAGAAAAAAAACAAAACAAAATGCTGCTGTTTGGCGTCGTGGCAGTCCCTCAAGCTAACTGGGCAGCGAGCACAAATCCTGTCTCAGCTACATCAGGTCATTTGGGAATATCATTACAATAGCGTGCGTTACACAGCACTGTTTCCTCAGGGTTTGAGCCCTGGAAAACCATCTTTTGCTGGACGCTCACCAAGTTGTTAATGAGGAGTTTGGAAGCAGCAATCAGATGTGGCAAAATTTATAAACACACGTTAACTATCTCCAGGCTTGCTTTCTTCCCGCACTGGAGGACCTAATTGCGTATTTGGGAAAAGGTTTGTTTTCTCCTAACAGATGCCAAAAGGCCCAGACCTACCCATCCTTTCTAGCAGGCTTATTTCTTATAGCTGCATTCCCAGGAACAGGCACTAAGCATGTGAAAAAAGTATTTCCAAGGTTAGCTGGTTAGCCAGAAACATCCTGAGATGAGTAATTTGCCTAAAGGGACGGATGGTGAATATACCTGCATTGCTCTCCTCGGTTGTCCCCCTCGCTGCTGTCGGATGCTCTCTGCCTTCTGTTATTTTCTGCACATCTTCGTGGCTCCTGGGATCCCGATTCCTTTGAGCTGCAGGAAACACTGGCTGTAATTCTCCCTTTTTAATAGGGTCTCTTTAAGTATGTCTGTGAATCTGCAGAGCAGCACTTCTCTGATCTGATCCTTTTATTGCTGCTAGTGCATAACACCTTTCGTTGTCTCGCTTTTCTATGCTGTTATTGCAGTGTTTTGGTGGAATGGCTGCGAAGGCTGGGAAGGTATGGTGCTCCTGAAAGCCAGCTCCACAGTGAAACRGAGAAACATCGCGTGCGGGAATAGTGGTGGTGGCGGGGAAGTTTCTGTGGTACATGATAGACGTTAACACCATGAATTAGCCAAGTCGTGGCTTACTCCTCTTTCAGAGGACTGTGTTCGCGGCACAGACCACGGTCTCCTTTTGAGACCTGGTCATGGGATTGGTGGTTTTTTTAGTTCTATTATGCTTCGGAAGTGAGAGTGCCGTGATTGAGAGGCTCCTTTCTCTACATAGGCTAAATGGGTGACAGTGGCAGCTTTGGTGAAAGCAGCATCCCATCAAACATGATTTGGTACTCTAAATAACCCACTTCTACTAATATTACCAAGATTAGTATTAATTTGTAAACAGGCAGGTGACATTTAGGAGAAAACATTCTTTAGCACCCGTAGGACTGTTGGCATGGCATGCTAAGAGAGGGTTGGTGTATCTGCAGCCTGCTCCCTGTGACCCGTGGCTCCTTGGAGAGCGAAGGCATTGGGGAAGCCAAGGGCTTCTCCATGAGAGCATGGACACTCCTGGAGTTGCTCCTTCTCCCAGCCAGAGCCCCCGGCATTTGTTCTACCAGGCACCTGGGGCCGCATTACGATTTGGGACCCGCTTAATGCCCCACTATGACACCCACTTAATGTATAGGAGAGCCTTGGGATGAATATATGGAATTAATTAAGGAAATAGCAGGAGGTATGGCTGCCTTATTAGTAAAGCCGCTGGCATAAGCTGTAGAATCATCTTAAACCATAGCAATAAAAGCATGTATTTTCTGGAAACTTGCAGTCTTAGTTTCTCTCCTTTTTTTGTATAGAGTGATAGGGAACTGTTTAAGACAGGGCCCAGTTCATGGAGCATGAAGAATCTTGGAGGTGGTTTAAGAAAACGGGTAAGTTAAGCAATTGTTTAAAAAAACTAACTTTAGTTTGCAAATAGCATAAGAAGGTTCAGCATAAAGGATATCATAAGAACATTTGAGAACAGCTACTTAGCAAAAAGCTTTATCCTGCCCCAAATTCTGGATATAACATGGTTTAACCTGCTAGTTACTAAAACCCAAGACTGGCAGTGTTGTTCCTAAACATGCAGCTGTGAAAATGTGCAGTTAATGGGGAGTTTGGGAGCTGTGAGAAAGCGTGGCCAGGGCTGCACCAGAGAGCAGTTCCTCCTCTGCTTCTCAGTTAATGGCAAAGCGGAGCTGTAGAGCCCGTCACCTTTCCTTCATGCAAATATGTGCATTCAGTGATCACAAAAAAATGCAAAGCCCAGACCTCTTTTGCCTCAGCGGTATTTCAAGAGGATTTCAGGTCTAAAAAAAAAAAAAAAATCCCAGGGGAGTCTCTCGGCAGTGGCTGCCCGGCCGGGGAGGGTTTCGGGCCGCCTGCTGGCGCGTGATTCGGGTGGATTTGAAGGGAAGAGGTGTGCCTTTTTTTCCAGGAAACCGAAAGGCACAAAGGGAGCTGCCTTTGGGCCTTTGCTGCTGCTTTGGTGGTAGGAAGAAGCTGCGTTTTATGTTCCTCGGGCATTGTCTGCAGCCAAATAAATCGTGCCCAGAGGAAAAGGCCTGGTGCAGACTCGGAGGCGGGAGAGTGCTAAGATTTTCCTGGATGGGTTAGCAAGCCCTTCCTGATTTGCAGTGTCCTTGACAGCAGCTTTGCTACCGCAGCATGAGCACAACCTCGTTGCATAAATGCAGGCTCCAGCTCGCTTGTCTTATAAATTAAGCCATTGATTTGTTGCAGACATGAAAAGTTAGAGGGATTTCAAGTGTGAGTCTGCTGTAAGACATGGTTTTGCACAATTCCCCGAGTAGTTTGTAAGCACAAAGCTGCGTGTGCTACTACACATTTTTCTAACAGCGTTTAATAGGAGTCATTCTTGCTGCTGGCTTTTTTTTTTTTTTTTTTTTGAAGATCAAGATGCTTTTCCTGCTTTTTTGAAAGGCAAACAGTCTCCCCAAACTTGCGAAGAAAACCACATGCCATAAACTTGGGGACCCGAATGTGCTTTCCAAGGACATAAAGGAAGGTAGAAACAGGACCTAAGAGAAAGGAACAACGGGAATGCAAACACCCGGCACATGGAAAAACACTTTCAAGCAAGTCTAAGATCAAGAAACCTGAACTGTCAAGCGCAGACGGTGATGTTTAGGCATACATTTTAATCTGTGTTTGTACAGTGCTTTGAAGGTGTAAAGTGCCTCAGAAATGCAAGCTTCTTATTGCTGTCATCTTAATTTTCCGTCATTTTGAGTATCAGTTATTCATGAGAAATCAGTGCAACAAGTGGGAGTTCTTCCAAAGCTTTTTAGTTCATATTGCTTTCAGTCATGTAAGACCAGATGTCTCAGAGGATCCTTATCTGCTGCAAAAACATACAGGTCGCTACATAACAATACACAGAAAGACACAGGCTGATACACCACAGCTGGTGAAGTCAGCAGATGAGATATATATATATATATATATATATATATTATTATTTTCAAGACTCTCCCTTCGGTGCGAGGTGGGGAGAACAAGGGCCAGGGCAGAGCGCATGCTGCAGAGCAAACAGCCTTAGGAGCGAACTTGGGCTGAGACTGTTTTGTGCCTGTTACTCAATTTAACAATATTGGGGAAAACCCACAAAGGGAAAGCATGTGGATGTTTTTCAGGATCTGAATGATACCCAAAGGAGCGGCTGTAATTAAGCGTCCTTGCCTACTGAAATATGTGTACGATTGCTATGGGATACTGTAACTAGCAACATCTATCTGTCTATTTTTAAAGCTAAAGCAATAAGGCTGTGCTAGCGTATCCTATGTCTGCGCGTGGGCTTGGCAAACACCCTCTGCACGCCTTTGGGAACGATGCTTTTACCATTCCCAGCTGGATCGGCTGAGAGATGGGTTTGTCTGAGCCCTTTGCAGAATGCACCGAACGATTTCCACGCTTTCCGCGCACAGTTGCGAAGATTTGCTTTATTCCTTAACAGATTAATTACAGACAAGCGTGCACAATATTTTTTTCCTGTTTGCGCAGTGATTCTGTGTGCCAAGAAGCCGCTAAAAAGAAGCAGAAAGAGTGGGAGAGATTATATGCGGCGGGAATAGTCTGCCACAGAGCTGCAGATTATTTATTGCTGGCTGGCTTTGATAAGTAACTCCAGCTGGCTCTGATTTTCTCAGTGCTGCCCTGTTGCTTTGATCAGCAATGAAACTGTTAACAGTGCTGACAATTAAATTACTGTCGGTGGGCATTACTGGCCGAACTCCCCGAGATGAATGGTGGCAGCTCGCACCTGGCGAGGCTATTGCTGCAGGTTTTCTTCCATCACGCCACTGCGCTGGATCACCTGGTACCTGTTTTGAGCGTTTTCTTCCCCAGTGGCCGCTGTTAGAGAGCGGTGGGCTCCCGGGCGTGTGGGAAGCRTGCTGAGATCAATGTCCTTTCCTCCCCCTTCCCCAAGAGCTGCCCCTGTCAGCTGGTGGGAATTGGGTTTATAAGCACCTAAATACCCACTTTGCGTTTCTGTTCGCCTGCTCAAAAATGCAGGCGCTCAGCTCCCTTGAGGCTTTAGGCTGCAGAAAAGCTACGCTGGCAGCGGCGCCCTGTGTTTAGCTTCATCCTTGGACGTTTTCAGGATGTTGGTCTGATACAATGTGGTCGGCCTTTTTACTGCCCTCTGCGGCTAAACAACGCGGGCAAATGCTCACCCACCCAAAGGGAAGGAATCGGCTAGGTATAAACCGGAATTATGAGCGAGAGCCCGCGTGAAGATGCCTTCTCCTTGCGTTGTTATTCATAGCAATTGGTTTCAACTGCTGGTAATTTTATTCAGCTAAAACTCTCAGCCTCCTGATTCCGCCCTGTGTATGTATTGCTCGTAGAGTAGGAGTTTTGCTACCAAATATTACTATTTCAAGATGAGAAGCAAATTCTCTACAAAATGAGGTCTTGCCTATGTAAGCAAGTTGCACTGCTTTTAACTGCAGTTCTGTAGGACTGATGTAACCCTCCCTGGTGCCAATTCAGCTATACCAGTATGAACGTGCTCGCACCAGTGWAGCTTGTTCTCCTGTGGGAAAGGAGAACAAGCTATTCCAGTATAGCGCACTTTTATTTGGCTGTGACTGCATCCACGCTTTAGTTGCATTGGCAGAATTATATCAATAAATATTACTTTAAATTTAACATAAGTGAACCAGTACAAAGTCATGTCTAGAACAAGTCTTGGTCTGCAGGCTGCCTCAGCAGCTCCTTGACAAGCCAGTTTTCAATATGCCGTGTGCCTTCATGATCTTGTCTTTGTGATTGAAGTTGTAGTGGAAGGATTTAGCATTACTTTGCCTGCCAACGTGATTTGCAATTAAGAAACGAAGACTTGGCTGGTATGTTGACTGTGAAGTCAGGACACTAGTTTTAAATAAGATACAGAAGACTTCATTCATTTTCAGTCTGGTTGTTGGTCTTTGTCTTCATTTGCAGTGTATTGGTGTTATAAGGGGGCCATGGCAGAGATGCAAATTACAGTAATACTTGCTTGAAAATGCCTTTAAGCTGTCAGGGAAATATAGAGGTGCTTAGCAGCATTGGAAATTAGGGCCCCGAAAAGCCATTTACACCAGTGAAAAGCAAGTGCCTAGCAGCTGCGAAATGCTTGGCATTTGTACCTGCGGTCATCTGCATCAGTGCAGGGCAGACCTGAAGTCAGCAGGCAACACAAGGGGAGAAACTTAAAAAAAAAAAAAAAAAAAACCTGATCATATACTGTAATTTCCAAATATCATGGTTTATTGATGGGCTTTTCCCAGTGCAGCTGCTAATCTAGCTGATCAGGGTCCTAACTAAAGCTTCTAGGGTTTTTTTCTATCACAGAATGAATAAAGCTATACGACCCTTTTTGTCTGCAAGAGCAGAGGTTATTTTAGGGCAGTTTTTTTAGGCTTGGTTTTCACTGTTTCACTCTGCCGGTACCCAGCACGGTCTGCTGCTCCATTTGCAAACATGTTCGGGTCCGAGGGGCTGCTTGGGACAGAAACCTAATATGCTTTTTGGCACAGGGACGATGATTTACTACGTGTTTGTACAGCTCCTAGCACTCTGGGTGCTGTGCTGGCTGATTGCTAATTGCTAGGCGATAGTATTTATCACTGATAGCTGGTAATAGCAGTGCGAATTCGTGCCCTGTAGGGGAATTTGGTATGGGTGCACAGCCTGGGATAGTAAGGGTTTTGTACCTTTTAGAGGCACTAAAAAGTTGGCAACTGACCCTCTAGCCTTTTGCCATTTTAAGTGCTTCCTTAATTCATTTAGGTGGTACTTGTTTATTCCTTCCCATGTTGCCATCCCAGGCCTTTCGGATCCTTYCCATCTGGGCTCCTGTCTTTATAAACCCCTCTGAGGTTGGAGCTTTGGAGCCTGCCATTGCAATACGACCAGATTGTCCCCAAAAAGCCCCGTCGGCTCTGGTCACCGCCACTCATTGCAGGTCTCTAAGGTTGCCTCCCTCTTGGCCCAGGGTGCCTGTCTGGCGCTCTCGACCGGGAAGCAGCACCACCCTGTTAAAGAGACCCCCAAATGTCCCCAATTCAAAGTGTTTTCATTTGCCATGGTTCATTTCTCTTGGAAAGTCATGGTGCAGCAGCTGTGACTCCGGGTTTTGTATGACATGTGCAGATGGAGCCTATGACTTCTTTTCAGTTACGGAAAGGATGAGCTGGCTGGCCCCACATGCTCTAGGCCCCCGAGAATCTGCCTGCCCCTTTGCAGCAGCTCTCCCTGCAACTCTCTCTTCGCGGCAGAGGTAACAGGAGTTTCCCGCTAGCACCTGCCTCTTCTTGACAAATTGCTGTGGTCCGTGCTGGAAAGCATTGTCTGGCGGGTGGCTTTTGAGCCCCCGTGCACCTCCAGGGCTGGTAGCAAGGAGGGTTTGCAGCTCAGTGTATTGTTTCATTTCAGTTTGGGCTTTTTACTTGAATCTTTCCATGCAATGACAAAAAAAAAAACAAAAACAGTGTCAATATAGGCTAGCTTTGGAGTGATGGGAAAGGTGCTTGATCTGGGTCCCATGGCTTTTGGCTTGGTTGTTTTTTGTCCCAGGCTGTATTGTCAGCTGCCAGGCTGGGAGCCAGACCCTGCCATCGCTGTCAGCACGGAGGAGCACTGCTGGCATCGCCGGGACTAGCTCAATATAAAAGCGCTATGAGGGAAAGGTGGCTCGAGTCCTCGGTATCAGGTGTTTCCGACTAATTGCCACTGAAACATTGGATGCTCTTAAAAAGCAGGCTTGTATCAGCATAAAGCACATGCAAGTCACTTGGGGACCTTCCTTTTTCGTTAAAATGAATTCAGGGGCAAAATGCGCACAGTCTCCTAACTGCTTTATTTCTGTGATTCTCCAAGGCTCTAGTTATGGCTGATAACTCGCGCAAAGAGGTTTTGCCTGGCTTCTGCCCCCCGCGCACACAGCTCGTATGAGTAATGGAGGAGGCAGCAATGCAAATATGGGGACAGTAACTATTTCAACAGGTAGGAGGAGACCGGCAAAGAGAGATGCAGGGTTAAATTTGTATGACGTGTGTGTGTTTATTCACCTGCTTACCTAAAGCTTGCTCCAGCTGAATCAAAAAAAAAAAAAGGAGGGGGGGATACAACACAGAACAACGCAGAGTCTGTCCTGCCTTCTGGTTTTCACTGGGTAAACTGGTGTGGAGGAAAGGGCTGAGGTGGACACGGAGAGGTTGTCGGTCTGTGCGCGGCGTGAGTCCTCTGGGCTCGTTCAACGTGGCATAAATCCCACCCGAAATGCTCTTTGTGGGTTGTCTAGTTTCCTTCCTCCCACAGAGATTTTTAATTAAAACCCTAGGACCAAAATAACTGCCGTGCTGCCTTTTAACTGTCGAAGGAAGAGCTTGATACTCTCGTCTGAGAAACAGTGAAGCTTATGCAAAAAGGCATACTGTGTTAATGCCGTTAAAATGTCGGGGGAGCAGCTGTATCAAAGGACGTATAGGTGGCACACTAAATTTAAGCTGCTGCACAGCAGACGCTGGTAATTACAGCGACCAAAAGTCTGAAAAGCGAAACAGGGGACATATAAGGATCTTTTCAAAATAGATGCACTTCCTTAAGATGTATTTGGTCTCGTTTATTCTGCCCTCCTTGTCCAGGCCCCTGAGGTTTACAGAGCTGCTTTGGGTCTGACAGGAGAAACAGCAAAGCAGAAGAGTGGAAAATTCAGCGTTTTTGGAGCACTGTGCCACAGYGCTCGGTAACTTCCCCATCTCTGGGCTGTTCTTCGGATGCAGATGGTCTGATTTTCTTTTTTGTTTGTGTTTTTTGTTCTGTTTTCTTACAAGGGAGCAGTATTCACAAACGAGGGACTAATGTCAGGAGGACACTATCAAGCATATAAGCAAGTCTTAAAATTAGCTTGGTATTTCCTAGTAATTGTGTGGTGGGAGGGCAGCCCCAAGGCACAATCTCTTCTAGATTTAATTATATAAAAGCAGAGGTGGATATCATAGAAAGTCATCAGCGAGGCTTGCAGTAGCCGGGTTTTTTTCTTTTTAAATGTCATTAAAGCTTGAAGTAGGATCCTTCCATTAAAAGGGAATATGATCTCATTATGTGATTTAGATAGCAATACAAGGCTGTAATGATGCTCTTTAATATGCTCTTTTTAAAGAAAAATATCAAGACCAAAAAACTGACCTTGTGTTGGAAGTCATTGGGTGATATTACTAACAGTGCGTGTTTTTAAAAAAAAAAAAAAAAAAAAAAAAAAAAAAAGAGCAGGGCACTGGGAGAGAAGCGTTCCCCAGTCAGTGTGTATGCTGAATTATGGATAGTTGTTCGGAAGGTTAACGTGTCGAAGGTGGATGCAGTTTACATCTGTACGGCTCATTAATACTGTTCATGGGAATCAGAGACTTGCTTCCTGAAATGATAAGGCTTGGAGATGTGTTCACAGCACGTCTCAAGCAAACAAAATTCCCCGGTGGATGAACGATCAATATTAATAGCAGCAATAAAAAGGAATCAGAACGCTTTATATTGGCTTTTCAGGTGGATGGTTTTTGAGTCATACGTCCAGTGCCTTCGCCTTTGGGCTTGATATTATTTGTACAGAAATTCATAACCAAATGCTTGTTTGTTTAACTAGACCAAAGCTTTCAGCGCTTGGGGTCACTTTATTTTTTGGTGCCTCGCACCCGCTGAAGTCAGGGGGAGGGAGCATTGCCTTTTGCTCAGGGCTGTGGGCTGGCCCGGAGCAGTGCCCTGCTAGCCATACTTGAGCTAGCTGGGTCAAAGCTAAGCTATGCTTATGTGCAGGAGTGGCGCTTATACCTTAATTTCGATGCAAGTGTATCTCTGACAGCCTCTGGAGTTGTTCCTAAATTTGCCTGCAAGAATCAGCTATGATATCCATGTGAATCATTGTGTCATTTAACTGAAATTTTAATTTAAAGAAGTACACAAATACTCTAGACAAGCAGAAATTTGGAGGGAGAGGTCCAGCTCCTGGGCTTGTTTCCAAGCGGGCACTTACTGGAGCTTCTGGGCTAGTGTGTGGTATGAAAATGGCATTGGGAGAGCAAGGGGCATCAGTGAGGGCACGTGTCTTCCTATACATTGCACATGCGCTTGGTGGTGCGTTTCATTTTGGGGGGCAGTCTGATAATCTACACTCTTATTTCTTTTTTCTTTGTTTGAGAGACTGCCAACTACCGATATCAGTAACAAATAATGGAAGACACTAGATAAAAATTCAGTAAGATGGACGAGCATTCAGATCCTTGGTGTATGCTGAACAGCTGTGATTTACTTTTTGGTTGCCCTCAGTTAAATGCATTAGCACATAGGATTATAGGACTGAAAAGGATTCAAAGAAAGCACCTTATCTTCCTGCATAGATGGGTGCTTTGAGAAACCACCTGAGCATGATGTTTAGCCAGTAGAGATGCCTTCAGGAATCAGGGCCTAAAAGAGAGAATGCAGAGTGTGATTCACTGCAGATAAAGCAAGGGGCGGAAGACAAAGGTCTGTAGGAAAGCTGTTCGCTGCTGTCTTTTGCTGACTGCTGGGGACTCTCATCTCTCTGGTGATATGGGTAAAACATTGAATTCTGCATCTGCCTACCGTTACCAGGGCAGTAATTAAAGCAGATGTATTAGTTGTAATTACAGCAAGTGAGGTATGATCTGTGTAGTTAGCGAGGGGAGAGACCAGGGAAATTGCTAAGTCAGGAGAGGCCCCTTAGTGCTAGTGGAAAATTTAATATGCTTTGTTTAAATTAAGTCTCCTGCATAACAATCAATTTATGGTTTAAAGGTCAGGGGAGATGGATGTAAAAATTATTAAGCGTTCATTTCGGAGACCCACTCATTGATATTCTTACTCTGAACAAAACTGTAGCATAATGTTTACAGAGTAAATTGCAAGTATTTTAAGACAAAACACGTGAAGATTGTGTATTTAGTACTTATTGCAATACACAAAGCCCATTTCTAAGCCGTAAGAGTGTAGTGTTCCCTCTTCCAAACACAGCGTGACTTTAGTGCCAGGCTCGTGTTTGCTCACAGGAGACATTTGTCCAAATCAGAGCTGATTTGTAAGATGAGGTTTTCCTACACATCGAATCAAAATGTTTTGCAGTTTGTGCTCCTACCTTCAACTCTTTTAACCCACAGTCAAACAGGGACTCCCAAAGCTGGTAACCTGGGTTAATTTTTTGTCTCAGCGTAGGCATTTGATTCCTGCTTTTGCCTTTAGTTGTGCTGTTTATGGTCTTTGCCCATCACGGAGGGAGATTGGTTGTGAACCTGCTGAGAAGAGTGGGCATGCAAGTGCCACCCGTGTGCTGCAGGGACTCAGCAGCCCAGCCCCTGAGCTTGCTGAAGCAGCTGAGAAAAATCTTTACTGAGGCATATAACCTTAATAGTGCAACCCAGGGCTTTGTCTTTTTGCAGCCTTGTTCCATGATTGCAGTTCAGTGTTCTTCAGTAACCTGCCTTATTTATTCCCCACTCTGGACCTGTCACAAAGCTGAGTGAATAACTTCACTTTTTCAGGTTCCAACAAACAGCATGATGGCCCAAACATTCAGTGTAGGTTTTAATATGTGTGTTTTGCCACATCCCTAACCAAAACCATGGGTTACTTAAAGAAAAAGTGCCTGCAGGGGCACTTTTCACTGTATCATATTTTGTTTAACTGTGAGCAGGGGGTTGGTTGTCCAATTAACTGTCTTAAAAATAGGTATTTTAGAAAAAGCTTCCAGAAATGAATTTCACAGACTTTCTGAATTGCCTGGTAGTTTGTCAGCTGATGTAAATCACCAGTGCACCACTGAACTAATAATTTACCCTTGTGGAAGATATGTGCTGCTGTTTCTCCTTGTGGGTAGTTGGGACTTTAATAGCTGGAAATGTATCTGCTAACAATTTGCCTTCTCTTTTCATTCATGAAAATTTTAGCTCCTCGGGGTTAATTGAATCAGGAAATGTCAGTATCTTTAATTTTCCTTATTGATGCAGATTCTAGAGTAAATTACTATTGTGAATACAAAATATGGTTTAATTTGGTTTCTGGGAAATATTTAATGACCAGAAAAAGAGAAGGTTGTTTGGAACAAGCCTTGAATAAATTAAGAGCCCCCTTTAACTAACACAGCCTTCTTGGCTATACCAAACCTTTAATGAACTATTTATAGAAATGTGCATATTTCCAGTCTATTTTAAAATGCTGAAAAGGACAGTAAGCAAACCAACCTACCCACCAGTTTGCAGAGGGTAGGGGCAGCAAAATGCCTGCACAGTGTTTAACTCGGTGGTAATTATATGTCACAAACCTAGAAAACTTAGAGATGGAGCCAGGAAAATTCCACTCCCCAAAGCCTTGGGCCAGATGCTGAAAAGTGCTACTATCTTCCCAGCAAGCACAGAAGGCCCAAAATGCAGAGAAGCCTCACTGAAAGGCATCTCTGCACTGGCATCCCTGCTATAAAGGTACTAGTCGTTGCCTTCACCCAAAATGGGTCCGGTGTCAGAAGTGGAGAGCGCTGGCAGCTCCCATCCACTATAATGGCAGCTATGAGGTTTTCTGAAAAAACCTACTATTCTTGCCAGGTTTCTATTTTGGCTATTACTGAAGCCGTTTGTGAGCAAAAGTCACTATTAGGTACTTGCACCCTGTTAAGTTCCCCACTTCCAAGGCTTTGTGTTTCATGATGGCTTGACTCAAACTCCATCCGCTACACTTTTCCTTTCTAAAAAGATAAACTTCTTGCTAACCTTGTCTTTGTGACTACTTTATTTCTTGCTACTGAATTATTTATTCCTCTTTAAGCTCTGGCGAACAGCTCCTGCTTAATAGTACATTATGACTTAAAGAGCTGTCAACGCACAAGGGGCAACTTGAAAAATACTCTGTTTAGTGGCTCTGTCAATACTCTCTGAATTACCTTTCCTTCATTTTTATGATCAAGACCACATGTTGGAAGGCCAGAAATGACCTGAGCAGCACACTTCAGTAAAGGGATCTTTAGTGTACTAAAACACAAAAAGATCTAGCAACTAGATATGTTTCTACAAGAGGTAAGATGTAGATTTTTAGCAATGAGCTTAACTTTCTAAGAGAGCTTGTGGATTCTTTATCACTTGGAGTCTCAAAATCAAGATGTGATGTTTTAGACAAATTCCTGTCTCATCTGCCAGCTTTGGATTGGAGGCAGGAGTAGGGGATGAAGTTTGGTGCCCTGTGTTACACAAGTGGTTTGGTTATATCGCAGCAAGTTTCCTTTTCGGCCTTCTGGAATTCTTGCCCAGTTTTGCTTTCTACCATCTCTGTCTTCCTCGAGCCCCCACAGAACTGGCTTCTGTGAAGCATCTGTCATATCCTGAAGTAACCTCTAACATATTGATTTAAAGTAGATTTCGGTTTCAGAACAACCATGTTGTCCTCAAATCAACCATGCAAGATTGGAGTCCAAGACCAAAAGCACCCGTGTCTAGAAGTGTATCTTCTGCAGTTGCTTCTTTTTTATCTGGTATTTTATGACTGATTAATTTTTGTATGTTTTCTAGATATTGTGCAATAATGGTATAAAAGTCAATTTAGCACAAGGCTATACTCCTGGCACCCCTCTCATATGCCCACTCCCATCTCCCAGGTGATTTTGGGCTGAGGCTGGATTATTTGGGCATCTAGAGAGCTCTGGTGTAAGAAATGCTGAACACTCCTCCCACTTTCCTGTTAAATCACTTCTGAAAATTGCCCTTGCCTCTGATCCTCGGCATCACCTACCACTCTGCAGAGCATTATGGAATTTGCCAGGTTAGGCAGGCACGCTCTTAAGGACAGATATGATAAGTAGCTCTCTGGGTAAGTGAGCTAACGAAGCTTGCTTTCCCCCCCCTTATGGATGCACGGCTTATGTTGGATTCTCTGGTGTCCAATAATAGTTGATAATACTGCCCGTCTTTCAGAGGGCAAGGATACAGTTTCCCTCCTTTACTGGCCATTGATTTGCTTGTAGCTTTTAAGAATTTAGTATCTTCAAGTTTTCTATCCCTATAAATACAGATCTATAAATTTCCTTGACTTTTGCCAGTGGTACAAAAGGCATTGGGAGATGGAGGAGGACAAAGTGCAGTAGACATAGGTGCATATGCCCACAGACAGGTATCTTTGGGAAAACAAACCAAAAATTTCAGGTGTTTTGTAGAATTATAATGTGAACTACATTTTCTCCCACTAAGGATCAGTGTCTGATGTACAGAAAACCCGACATATTAAAAAGTCCTTTCCTACAATTTTGTGCTGCACTTCCTGTATAACAAGGTAAAATCTTGTAGGTTAAGCCTGTCTGTCTCAGCCTTTCTCTGAAAAAATGTTGGGAGAGTCTAAGATTGGGGGTTTTCAGAGAGTGATCAGTGGGCCAACATCTGTTTCCTCTTTTACCCCAAATAAAGGTAAATAAGTCGAGCTGCACATACACCATATAGCCCACTGAAGAAAAGGTCCAAGAGCCGTCAACTTTTAGCAGAAGTGAAGCCCACGAAAGCACAGACAATAAAACAGCCTGTTGAGTGAGGCTCAGCCCTAGGAGGGAGCTTTTACCATAAGATCTCCATAAACCAGCTGGAGCAACACCATGTCAGGCGCTCCTTGAAGATAGGCTGGGATGACGGTGACGTGGCACATTGTAGGGTCATGTGTGGGCAGCTAGTGGACAGACCCGTGGCTGCTGCATCTCAGTGAGCTTCGGCCACTGGAGAGGTTTGGCCATAAAGAACCTATTTCAAGTGGAATTACTACAGTTGAGCTTTATGGTCAAAAAGACATGAGCTGCTGCTGTAGATTTATAATGAAATCTGTAAGAGAAGAGCCAGAGCTTATTACAGGCTTGAAAAAAGTCTTTTCCTTTGCAATCACCCACTGGCTGTTCAGTTTCTTGCTGTCAAGCTAGTGGCTTAAATAAGCGTGGGAAGGAGAGAGCATTAGCATAATAATTCTGTCAATTATCCTGTGGCTGAATGGTGTAAAATAATAGGTGAGGGAATGGTAAAGCATTGGTTTCCCTGCATAATACATATAGCAGCAGTGGAAAGGAGATGTAGTGTAGTATGTCCAACTAGACAGGCAACCTGCTCTTGCTCTGGTGCCTACAGGAGCTTTGCCGCCAACATCTATGTGACCTGGTGGCAGTTCCCAGCTGGTGTCTTGTGTTATTGCTGTGGCAAAATGATGCTGAATACAGCTTTTTTTTGGTGTCCATGTCAAGAAGGGTCTTCACCATGAGAGCAGGATGGACAGAAGTGCTAGTATTGGTAGCTTGGCCCCTAGCCAGCTTTCCACTGGCTGGACTTATGACTCCGAGTGGCTTTGTGCACCATCAGCTCTGCCTCACCGGGTCCCCGCTGTCCAGGGTCCCTTGGGTCTGCTTTTGCTTGGAGCTGCTCAAGAGCAGTTTCAGAGGGGGAGAGCTGCAGTGGCCTTTCTGGGAACAAGGGCAGAAAATAGCTCAGTGTAGCATTCCCAAAGCAGCTATTTAGACCCAGATTATTTTTGAGTATTCTGCTTCAAGACATGTAGCTAGCTGCATTTTTTTTTAAAGTTAACTTTAATTTTTCTCTTTCCTTTCCTCCCCCTGCAGCTCTCTGCTGTCAAAACAGTATCTATGCAAAAAAGGGGTTATTTATAATGCCAAACATTAGGAAAATAAGTTGCCTGGTGCTCTGGGGATGCCATTGACCACAATGGGAACACGGGGACTTTGGGAGCCCTGACGCATGTTTGCAGAGGTTTTCACCAGACAGTTGCATTGCGAGTCACGTGAAGTGGTGGTGGTGAAATGCTGCCGATGACTTGTTAGCGTCTTACACCCACATTGCTGGGGTGGGAGTGATAACACGTCGTGTTTTTAGAGATGTCCTCAAAACACCGCGCAGACCTGGAGTTGTCCTCCTTCCGCTGGGCCAGTGGGGGTCATGCTCCCCTCACGCGGCAGTGGTACTGCCTGCGGAGGTGGCCAGCCCTTGGAGGTGACAAGCCCTTGTACCTGTGGGTTGACCCTTCCGTGGTTCAGAAAGAGCTGCTATTTAGTGTGGTTTTGTCAACCCAGCTCACTTTAGTGGGAACAGGCTGGGGAGGGTTTGTGTGAGGGGCTGATGATCCTCCAATGAGGGACAGTAATGAAGAACTATAAGTCACCTCTGTAGGGAAAAAATATTATTATAATAAAAATGTTATGAAATATAATTATGATAAGAAATACAATTATGATAAACCAGATAAAATACAAGAGGGGAGTCCCTCACACAGGGACATGCTCTTTGCATGCTCGTCCCCCTCCTGAGAGAGCAAGCAGCCCTCATGGTCTGTAATGCTGGTTGTGAAAGAAATAAAAACTATAAAAGAAGTCTTTAATTTTAGTCAGGGTAATCTAATGCCTTAGCCAAGTGGTGGTAAATAGCACAGTACCACCAGGCTCATGTGCAGGGATGTAGGGAAGCTTTCAGGGAGGCCCATGCTGTTGTTTAACGCTTGTTTATTGATCAAACTGCGAGGCTGATCTAACTGTCATTTTGAAGAAAATTAAAATTACTTACCAGTATGTGCTCTCCTAGGAAATAAGGGCAGGAGTGCAATGGGCTTTTCTGTCCTAGTACCCTGCAGATCCCCGCTTGCTGCTCTGTGTTCCTGGCAGCTGGTCTTCCGGGCAGCTTGGACTAAATCTTGGGGGAGATGGCGTAACTCTGCTGACACCAATGGTGTTACGTTTATGAAAGACTCCAAAACCTTAAAAAGAAGCAAAAAAAGGAATTTCAGCTGTTGTACACTGGATAGGCCCACTAAGTAGCTATTCTCCTAGAGAGATCCTTGTGGAGTGAAGGATTGTTTTAGTGGCAGGATTCACCAAGGAGCAGTGGCCTGCTTCCCTCTGGTTTGCAAATACTGGGAGATGGCAGATCAGTAATTGTAGCTTCCAACTAATACCACTTTTTTTTTTTTTTCCTTTTTTCCTTTTTTTCCCTACATGGCCTTCTGGCATGCTATAAAAAGGTCTGGCACAGTATTTAGGATGAGGTGGCTTTGAAGCAGCAGAGTCATCAGGATGTTAAACCTTGATTTCCTGTGTCTTGAAATGAACTATCTCTCTTTCCTTTTCAGAAAACCCCCACAGCTCATGCCATGAAGGAGGAGAACTTCCTTCGGCGCAGGTTCTCCCTCTGCCCGGCCTCATCCACCCCTCAGAAGGTCGATCCTCGCAAGCTGACGCGCAATCTCTTCTTCGGGGCTGACAACGACATCTACCCGCTTAGCCCAGGTGGGTTTCTGCTGCACTGGTGCCGAGCGTCTCATTTCTTGCTGCAGTTGTACCACCTCTCTCGCATACCCGAAACTTGGTGTAGACCCTCAGGTGCTTGACTGCAAATAGGGTGGGGGTTTTTGTTTTTTTTTGTTTTGTTTTTTGTTTTGTTTTGTTTTTTGCCAGGAATCAAAGAGAAATAAGTTAATGTGGAAGCGAGAGAAAGCTTTTCCTACGGCATGGGTATCACCGGGTCCCAGTCGGTCCTGCTTACCCAGTGCTATGTCTTCCACTGCCATGGTGCTAAGTGATAACTGAGGGCATCAGAGTTGGGATTCAAAGCCCTTAGAACACTGCATGGTCTCATGTTTCAGAAATGATTAGTGTTTTGGGGCGCTTATGCTTTGAGGCACTTGGTGTGTTTTGCCTGAAATGTCAGGCTCTTTTAAGCTGTTGCCTGGGACGCTTTTCAAACTCTTAACAGCAGCTTTTCTTGTTCAGGTCCAGAGCCCAGGATAAATATTACAAGTGCAGACTTTGTGATTAATGGTCTGTAAATATCTACAAGCACTTTTCCCAGTACTGTTGTCAGTTTGCAGTGAACTGCAGGCTTTAAGTGTTCTCTTTACATTTTTTTGCTTTGAATCTGTTAGACAGCATCCAATCTAGAGGAAATAGAGCTCATTTTATTGTTTCAGTGCTTGTTACTTGCAATAAACAGTCAGTTGAATCTCTTCCGTTGATTGCAGTCTACGAACAAGGCTTCAGCTCCAGTCTGTAAACAAGCGCCTCAGGCTTGGTTGAGGGAGCCGTTGCAAGTTTGCAGAGCTGTCATTTGTGGTTGCCATGTCGGTGCTAAATCATCAAACCTCGCAGCACCTTGGTGAGGTCTTGAAACGCTGAGAGGTAGAGAAAGAATATAGCGTGTGTCAAAAGCCTTCAGTGCTCATCTGTGCGTAACGCTCAGCAGGCTCTCTGGGCTTTGCAGATGTCAAGCAAAGCCAGGCTTGGGTTTCAGGAGCTAATCATCTTTCAGTGAAAAGATTTCAAGGGCCTCTGACTTTGCAGGTATCTCTATTTGTGGGTCCCTGCTTCAAGGCAATGAGGAACCTGTTTTCAGCAGTGCCAAACAGTCCTGGCTGCAGCTGAGATCATTGGAAGCTTCAACAACCTTTTCATCATCAAACCAAGGACAACTTAAACAGGACACCTAAAATCTCACATGCCTCAAACCCGTAGGGACTTCTGAAAAGCTAGCTGCCAATACGTATAATCCATACAGATATGTAGTAAGTAACAGCCTGACCAAACAACCTTTGCAGGGCTTAGCAGGACAAGCGCCACGTAGTTCTCCAGATTAACCTCCAGTGCTGGCATGAACAAGGGGCACAGCCCTCTTCGTATACCAGAAGAACATAGGCCAAAGAAACCTTTTTAAAGGGGAGAACGCCCTTTTTAATAAGCAAAAGTTACTGCTTCAGCTAGGGGATGTCTGTGCAGAAGGTGTCTGGATTTCCCTTTCCCTTTCCTTCCTTCTCCACCGTGCTGCGTCGTCTCTGTTTGCCTCAGATTTCCTGTAAGAAGTATCTGTCATTCTTCACATTCAGTCGCTCTTTGCTATGGCTTGCTCCTCTTTTTCTCTTTGCTTCTCCTGCCCTGTTTTCCTCTGAGCTTCCCTGCTTCCCTTGCACCTTCTCCATTCCTTGTGAAGGATGCGACTATGGATAAGCTGTGGATCCCGAAGCTACTTCCAAGCTCTCTGTTCCCCACTTTTTTCTTGTTTTACATGAACTTTCAGTTCTTGAGTATTTTCCACTCAACCATACTTTGCTTCCTGGTCCCAGCAGACTTTGTTCACAAGCAACTTCTTTCCTCTTTCTTTGACTTCTTTCCTCTTGTTTGCATATGTAAGTTTGTATTATATAATAACTAAAAAGTTTGAGGAAGACATGTTATCTGGTTTGTAAACTTCCTTTAAAGAGAAAGACATTAATTCATGTCCCTTGCCCGTGTTGTCTTTTCACATAGCAAGGAGGGGAAAGAAAAGCTCTTTTTTCTTTCTTTCAGTAGGATGTTTGCAAGACATCAGAAGTTTATTGGAGGGGTAGCTAAAAAGTTTTAGGGAGCCTTTTTTTGTTTTTAATAATTGACTAGACTGTAAGGTCACATGGTGTCTTTAAATAAAAATTTTTACTAGCCTATTTGCATCTTAAAAGAAGCACTTTAATGAATATGAGAATTTCACTGTGATAGATGCATGGAACTAAATTTCAGTCTGGTGTACAGCATGTGGCTGATATTTACTGCAGTAATGTTCATGGAATTGGGTCAGGTCTATTGCTGATAGATTTGCCACACATCAGAGCCTGCATTTTCTCTTGTAGTTGACCAGCTACTTTATCAAAACATCTATAAAAGAATTGCTCTTGCTGTGTGGAGCTAATAGTGAATCCTTCAATAACCCAGTAATTTTGCTTACCGCTGATCAGTCACGCTTGCTGTGTTATTCTTTACAATAATTCTTCATAAAGAGGAAAGGAAAATTCACCTGTAGGATTGATGCACAGCAGAAAACCAAGCGAAGGAAATAGTCTGTCTTCTGAAAAGGATCTGGATATAATAGGATAAAAGAAGGTATCAGTCATTCAACTGTACAACCACCAGACTGGAGTGTGAGAAGTTTTCTTCATGCTGTGTTGAAGCCTCTTTCCATATTCACCATTGATCCCCTCCCTGAAATCCTGCCCATTACTTGACACAATACTTCTGGGCTACTTTGTGCAGGACCTGTACTGGCAGGCTGTGCTAGTAGCCAGCCCTTTAAGCCTGAGAGCGCCTCAGGTCTGCTTCTGGTGTGGGTATTTTCTTTGGCCAGGGAGATAAGAGCTTCTGCTTCCATAGGCAAGTTAATATTTAGGTCCTTTTATGTTTTTATGTGATTTTTCTCTTTACTTTCTCGAGGTGGCTACGTATCTTGTGCTCTGGGTGGGACTGGCTCTTTTGGGCTTCCGATGCACTTAATTATGCACGTGGCTGTTCGAGAAACTCACAGAGAAGGGATTCAGTGTCGCTGGCTTTTCAGATGAGGGCTGGCGCTCTCCCTCTGCAAGGCTACAAGCCTGCTCGAGACAGCTAAGACAGCTCCCCTCCAGCAAGTAGCCTTTCACTTGCAAGTGCCAATATGCTTAATGTGTTTCACATAAGGAACTAGTATATGCCGCTCCAGAAAACTATTTTATGAATCTCTGTAACCAGTGTGGATAGGAGTGAACAACTGCATGTTTTTGTTCTTCCTAATACCCTGTGAGGAATGGTCCAGAACCTCGGAAACACCTAAAATCCCATTGTTTAGGTGCAAGTGCTTTCAACTGTGTGACTGAGAGAAGGCAAAAATCTCTAATGTCCAGGCCTTTGGTATGGATATCAGCTTGGAGCAAAGCTTCCTTTAAGAAATGAAACATAATGAAGAATGGATGTGAATTCTGTTATGCTAATAGATGCCTTTCCCTCAGAGCAGGCAGCAGCTGACTCCGATTAACTTTGCTTGAACTTTTAGACCATATGTTACTTTCCCATACAAGCATGGAAAAAATCTCTTCATGGGAAACAAGTGCAAGAACTATACGGCTTTGCCAGTTTATTCCAACCTCCTCTGCCTGCATCTGGGAGAAAGGAGGCTGTAGAGAGGAAAGTGCCATCGGAGAAGGAAGAGGAATGGGAATTCAGGTCCTAGTCTGTGCGCAGCAGTTCTTACGGCCATCACACTTGTCACGATGGCACACTGGGGCAGGCAAATATCCGACCCCTTGGGAATTTCCCCTAGCCAGTCTGCCTGAGGATATCAGGTTTCTGAGTACTTTTGCTAGAGACTGGTGTTCTAAGGGGGGAGTGATAGGTAAGAAACTAGGTTGAGATCCAGGTTCCCAGTTCCTGGGCCACCTTCCTGTGTGACCGCACAGCTCTTCCACCCGCCTCTGCCTCAGCTCCCCATCTGGATGATGCACGTGCTTCCCTCTGTGCTCACACTTGGAGGTAGTCGCCTTCTGCATCAGCTTGTTGTCCCTCATGTCCCATGGTGGAAGTGCAGAATGGGACTATGAGCATACTTATTTTTCAGTGAGCTTCTGCCACTAGCTTTTCTCATGGTTCTCATGGCTTCTTCAGTGGCTCTGCTGAAGGCTGCAGGAGACACTGCAGCTTCTGACTTGTCTGTGGCAACTCCTGCTGACTTTGGGAGAGCCAGGGTTTCCCTTGCTGCTTTTGTATTTGGTGTTGTTTCCAAGACTTGTCCACACAAAGGTTTAAGTGCATCTCTCACAGTTCCCATGTTTGCAGCGTACTGCAAATGGATTATATTCCACTGTCTTGGTGGTTCTTTACCGCAGCCAGTATTGAATCTCTAATTGCTAGCAATTTGGAAAGGAAAACTACATTGCAATTGGATAACAATGACTGTCTTGGCACTAAAAAGCTCGTCTAATCAGATGCTACTTTTTGGCTTTTTTTTAATAGAAGCTCTGCGCTTTCTTTTACTGTAAGTGCATGATTACAGTTGGCAGAAAGAACAGCATTTGTCATTTCATTTTATTGCTTGGACCAGGACTACATATGTTAATGCTAGTATATAATGTGTATAATATACTGAGAGTTTAGTATATTTAGATAGTGGAAAATATGTATCTCCCTACAATGATTGGAAAATGTCGTGGTTTTCATAAATGCTACTTATTAACTGAAACTGTTTCTCATTGTAACAAATAATTTGGTTGGAAGACATTGATCTGCAATGTTTTTTCTTAATTATGTCTAGGTAGAGTTCTGTCTTCTGTAACACTTTATGATCATGGCTATTATTTGTCAAACAAAGCATGCTATCAAGCGCATCTATGTAGAGTTGCCAGATACTGACCAAGGAGGCTAACGTATTGAATAGCTTCTTATTAACTGGATACCGTCTATTATTTGCTCTGAATGAGGCATGAGATGTGTAAGAAAAAAAACAGACTGTGATAATGTAATTAAAGATTGCATCATAGTACAGACACACGAGGGGGCTGATTAAGGATGCATAAGCAAGCTGATTTCTGGTGTTTTCTAGCCTTTGCTTGCAGGACTCTGCAACCATCACGTTGTTTTGCAACCATCACGTTAGTTTACCATAGTGTTTTCAGACATCAGTTTTGAGCAGTACTTGTTGTATAGCCCTACCACGTAGGCCTGGGTTATTTCAAGCTCTCTGAGGTCCGTGCGTGTGGTGTCAGTGTGCCTGATGTTGCTCGTGACACCTGCTCTTGCTTTCTGTTAGCCGTGGCCCTCCAAGGGCCCTAAGTTAGCCATGATTTTTCTACAGAAATCCTCCATTTCTGAATCATGCTGCTTTGTTGCAGGGAAGGACGTGGAAGGGAACAGCCCATCAACGCTGAAAGATGAGACACCGCAGACGCCAAACTCCATCAGTAAGGTACTGGGGGAGAGGGACGTGACCCCGCTCATGCTTTCATTTTTCCTCAGGCCGACTTATTAATCAGTTCTTACTCTCTTATTTTAAAGTCATTGAGAAAGCATTTCCCTCTGTTCCTGCGGGAACTGTGCACACATATTTTGAGAGAAGGAAAATGAAGGCTGGGTTGACATGGACAAGTCCATGCTTTCCTCAGTCTTGACAGCATCTACCGTGCCAGAGCCGTGTTTATCTGGGTCTCCTGTGGCCATGCGTTAGGTGTGAACAATTACGGATATAAGGTTGATTTTGTCAGCAGAGGTGTCTCCTGCTGTTTCTGATCAGCAAGGCAATCGCAAAGCTTGATTGTTTTGGAAGAGAAAGCTTTATTTAGTATTTAATGTATTGCATATCATCCGAAACCGTGAGTCCAGATCCAAGGGGAGGGCTCTGGGACTCAGTGCAGCAGAAAAGGAATGCAAACTAACCAAACTTTCCTGAACCCACCATTTTCATCCAGCCCATTATGGAGAGGTAAAACTGGATCTAAAGACTCTGGATCTGGGTGTTCAAAACCTGGCTGTAAATCTGGAGTTACTGAGTGCCTGAGTTTGATTTTCTGCAGATATGGAATCAACATTTTAATCTAGGTCTGGCTTTGAGACTCATGTACAGGGTTTTTGGCTGCAGGTCCCTAACATGTTTCTGGAGGATAACTAGAAATAGAACCAAAGCCTGTTAATAAATTTTTAACTAAATTTATTCAACTATGAAGTTATAAAATGCAAATGGCACCAGCTGACATGAAAATATAACACAAATGAAACAGCTGGAGACAAATGATTTCTTATAATATACGACAGTGGCTCTGCATCTTCAAATACATTTGGCTGTGCTTCCTGGGAGCTTGCAGACCATTGTGCAGGGTTGCCCTGGCAGAGGCCAGCATGGGGAGGTGACAACCAGAGAAGTGGTGAGCATGCAAAAATGGCTCGTGTTCATGTGTCCTCTGCTTCTGCTGGAGCCTGGCCAGCTGCAGGCCAACCTTGGTTTTGCTTTTTCAGGCAAGTTGGTTCGTCACAGGAACCCAGCCTCCTACTTAGCCTGGCGGTGCCAGAAACAGAGCTGTGGAAAAGTCAAAGGCCTAGGCAACTGCGTCCATGGCTTGTTTCAAAGCCCGGTGTTTCAAAGGTGGCGTTAATATCACAGTGACTCAGGAATATAAAGAGGAGGGACTTTTTCTTTAATCTCTGGTGGAGCCGGTCAGGGTGGCCACAGGACAGTGCAGAGCACGGAAATGCTGTCCTAGCTGGAGCATGATTTCTCAGGTACATGGCAAACACAAGAGTAGGAGTGCGTTTCTGAGAGAGAGCACAGCCCAGACTCTGATTTTGCAACAGTCAAAATTCCTCTGGCCTAAAAAGCAGATATTAGGGCCTCACATCCCTCAAATTCAACTTTACTACTCACTTCTGGTATTGCAAGCAATTTGGCAACTGAATGGGCCAGAGCTAGGTTTTTTTTTTTCCTGCTTGACCAGTTTGCTTAGATACATGGCATTGGATTTGGAGACCGCCAGCAGTGACTTTGCAGCTCACTGGGCCTGTGCTGGATGCCTGTCTGTCTCGCTTCGCTCCAGTTCACTGTGCCATATTGCACACTGCCTTGTTCTTCTGCAGCCCAGCAGTTCTTCTGTCTTGCTTTGCCGAATCAGCGATAGGAGGGAGTCCCCACTGTGTGCCGTGTCTTACTGTACAGATTTTGGCAAACTGATAGTCAATTAATATTGAATTTTTCATGTCTATTTGACTCTAAGATTATATAATGAAACCTTATTATGAGTTGTCCAGGACTATAGGTAGCAATCTGAGTATTTCAGTTTAAAAATAAATAGTGATTTCACCAGCTTGAACTGAAGGAAAGACTGTGTACTAATTGGGTCATGTTTAGATTGCTAGAAGCAGAGGGGAAATAATTTTTAGAAACCACATTGTAGGGTGTACAGGTTTAATGGATTCAAAAGTAAAGGTACTAGGTAAAAGCACCCATTCAGCAAAAAGAACAGAGACAAAATTATTCCTTGGGTAAGTCTGCTGAATATTGGAGCCTAATTTGGTCTCGTTTGTAGAAGTGGGAGAGGCGCTTTCAAATTGTGGATTTGCAGATACCACAAAATAAAAGCACCTGCATCTGCCTGACTCTTCAGAGAATTTCTTCAGCCTATCCTGCAGGCTGAACGCAGGGAAAACATGGCAGAAGAAGTTCAGAGAAGTAGCTAAATGCGGYGACGACAGCGACTGCCTGCCTGGAGGGTGCTGGAGGCCCAGATGTGTGCTGGCCAGGCCAGCAGCAGTTTGTGAGATGGCTGAGCTATGAGGAAGCTACCTGTGAAGATCTGTTTATCCTCACTGAGATACTGAGTTTGCCCCTACAGTATTTCTCCCCTATAGTTCAGTGTCGAGCGTGATACCAGGTAATGCTGAGCCAGGATAATTTCAAGCAGCTAGCCCAGCTCTGGCAGAAAGGGAAGATTTTTAGGTTTCCCATGAAGAGAGAGATCTATGCCATGAACACTTACTCTGTATTTGCCCCAGGGGGTGTAGCTGCCCTTGTAAACTAGCTTGCCTTCAGCATTGCTGCGTTGCGATGTCTGCTGTCCCACGACGCACCAGCTATTCACCCAGCAACGCAAAGGGTAGGAGAGATGGCTGAGCAGTCAGACCCTGTGCTGGGGCTTGGAGACCTTGAATTCCCAGCTTGGCCACGCGTCTCTGCTTTACCCCAGGTGGATGAATTGCATTTCTGTTTCACTCCGTTGGTGGCCTGGGGATGGTTCTGCATCTCATGCACTCGGGGCACGGCCCCCCTGCATGATGGAGCAGGCTACAGGTGTTCCAGGTTGAAGCCATCTAATTGTCATCACATCACACTGTCTGAGCTTTCATCTCCTTTTGGGGAAAAACAAAACAAAAACAAACAATGTTAGCTTACTTATTCTCATCTTAGTTTCTTTTTCAAGAGCCCTTTAACCTTGTTTTCTGGGACCAGTGCTCACAGTGAGGTGTGAAAGTATCACTGAACTGTCTCTGAGCCTCAGACTCCTCTCTGCAGCCAGGTAGCACAGTTATCCCATGCCTGATAGCAACAGAAGATGCTTTTCTCTCCTCATGTGCTTTATTTGGCACTGTTAGCATCCTTTAAGACACCTTTTATTGCAGTCTGCAGTGTTGTATTATCTCTTTCCTATTCAATGTTTACCTATTTATTCTAGTGTCCGGAAACCTGTTGTGATCTTTTGATATGCATGCAGAGCCCACACAGAGTTGAAGTTTATTTTAAGGGACTAGTCAGGAAAATATTAAAGCTAGAGCTCAGTGATGCTTCACTCTTTTCAGTCCCACGCTGGCGCCACAATGAAGTCTAAAATTATCACGCTGTGGGAGTCTGGCTGTTGTGTGCACGGTTATATGATGTACAGAAGGGCAAAGCTGAGATTGCCTGGTTCCTCATGAATGAGTTTTTCCACATGCCTGAATTGTTCAAGACTTTGGTAATCTGAAATACAAATCTAAGTGGTTGCTAGAACTTATTTTAGCTGCAAAGGAATTATAAGCAGTTTGTATCTATCACTTGCCTAGATGTAGCGATCACTTG
The DNA here is from genome assembly GCF_003343035.1 of Apteryx rowi. Lineage (NCBI taxonomy): Eukaryota > Metazoa > Chordata > Aves > Apterygiformes > Apterygidae > Apteryx > Apteryx rowi. Next base: position 1,715,488 of record NW_020450749.1, read on the forward strand.
ATTGCTCCTTAATAAAGTAGCTGCAAAGCCCATGCGCTCTTAAACTGATCCTTCGTTCTCATGCATTTAACTCAAGTTAGTTATAGCCACGGTTACATTTGAGACTATCATAAAAAGCGATTCATGGCGCTGGAAACCTGCAAGGGCAGCTCTCCTCCTGCTTCTCCTGTAGCAGCAAACCGAGGAGTCCCATGTCAGCTCTGGCAGCAGGGGGAAGCGGCTCGGTGAGGCTCAGGAGTGAACTGGCCCTTGGTGCATGCTAAGCACAGCTTTAGGGGAGAGCCTGGCCACCCCAGATGGTGGTGCTGCCAAGCCAGAACCCGTGCTGATGTTTGATTACCGTGCTTCATGCTGTAGGTATTGTAGATGCAGTTATTTTGGAGATAGTCGGCTCCATCAAGATTTAAGCAAGTTATTTCTTTCTGCTGCCATAGTCATCTACTGTGGCAAAATGTCCCAGCCTCAGCAGAACAGTGCCAAGTAGCCGAAGAAGTCATTTTTCACAGAGATGCTGCTGGAGGTCACTGTAGATTCCCTCATTTCAGTGGAAAAGACAACAAAGATAACATATACCACAGAAAGCGCCAAAGGCAGAAGGCACGTAAATACAGCAAAGCCCCGGGGAAAACACATTAACCGTGATGATTTCTGTTCTCATCAGCATACGTATGCTCAGTTCCTGGGCCGAGGCACAGCAATGCGTTGTTTCTTTACTTCCATGCGTAGCATTCCAGGTAATCGCTATTGTCTGCAGAGGGTTTTGCAGCTAATTTCAGGTAGAGAGAGATTTATCCTGGAGTAGCGCAGGAAAATTGCATAGCAGAGGGGTGGGATTTTGCACTGAGAAGAAAGAAAAATGGAGATCCGTAAGTTAGGTAGGCACATGCAACCCCTGAAACTCCCGGGCACCTCACAGGGTGGGATGTAGGCAGTAGTAGCTGGTCACTTGCACAAACAAGGTCTCAGGGTTGCTGACTTTGGGTAAGCCACAGCAGTCCTATTGTGTCATCTTGGGTCAGTGGTTATCACAACCTCTTACTCTAGCGTTCCTGGGGGAGTAAGGGAGGGTAAATGGAGGTGCTAAAATCAAAAAGATTTGTGAAATGATTTGGCAAAGCATGATTTTAAGCTGCAAGTCCAATAGTTTTTCATCACTCATTTTCTTGATTTGTTTAAACTTTAGCCTGGGAACAAAAGCTACATCTAGCATTTGCTAGTGGGGAAAGCAAAGCTTTGCTGGAGAATTCTGTTCAGAATTACAGCTGTATATGAAGCAGCATCATTCTCAGTGTGCAACTTCTACATCTTGCCTAAAATATTTCTTAAATATTCTAAACTTGTAGAACATTCTTCCCATGAAAGACACACTTAAATGGTCCTATAGCAATCCCATGAGGTCTGTGACTTTTTTCTTTAATTACTATAATGTGATGCAACGGAGCAAAGCATTCCACTAAAAAGCAGTGTAACTTGGTATTTAGAGTTGCTTGGATAGCTCTTCTGACTTTCAGCAAYGATTTTCCCTAGATATTGCTGTCACTTCAGCTATTATTTGTACATTCTTTTTAATTAGTGCTCATCACTGCACTATTTCAGACTTGTAAACATCCTTATTGCATTTTTGTAACATCATTGAAATAAGGGGGATCTTTTTGCAAACTAAAAAGTTTGAGGTGAAAAATAATCAACTTCCTCTAAAACAGCATATTAATTGCAAGATAATCTTTCCTAATCCAAAGTTTGTTTATTAATGGGAATCATTTCCTTGACTCTACTGTGCTTTGAATGTGCTGTTAYCTACCATTTTACTGCCTATAGTAAATTGAAGACAAAGTTATTTGAATACTGTTGAGACACCTGTGAATAATCACATGAATAACACTTAAGAAGCACTTCACTTGCAATATTAGACTGAGCTTTTCCATAGCATTGATACTGCTTGAAGAGCTTTTATTTCATTCGTTTTATTTCTGCAGTGCTGCAGGTTTGTAGCAATTATGTAGAAAAGGTACTAGAGAYATTACATCTGAGCAAGGAGATGTCTCCTATGTGATGACTATTTTTACTTTTATGAAACAAAACTTATGACCCCAGCTACTTTTTTTCTGTCTTCAAATTCCCTTCTGATTTCATCTTTCTTTTGCTTGGATACAAAGAAAAGAAAAGAACAACTTGTAAGCCCTCACCACCATTAATTTGTAGACCACATTTTGAGAATGACTTTGTTTAAATATTTCTGACTTGGTTCTGTCTGTTCTGTCTATTTGTCTCTCATTACATGCTTCTGTATGTCTATCCTGTGTAGCAAGAGTTGCTTTTGCTAAACAGAATAAAATATTCCTCTTGCTGTTGCCCAAGATGTGGCATGCTCGGGGGCTGGCATCCCCCACACCAGAGCTGATCGCAGCCTGTTTCCCTATAAAGTGATTTGGTTCCTATTGGAAATGAATCCTCTTACCAAAAGACCCGAAATTAGAATAACTTTATGGTCAGAGCACTGCAGCGTTGTCTTGCAGAGGCCTTGAAGAAACGACAGGGTCTTGTGATACCTGCTGACCATCATCAGCGGATCCCTACGTGACTGAGATGAAAGGGGACAGAGATCTACTGGGGATAAAAAGTGCATCTCAGTGTATAGTACAGCCAGGCATCGCCCAGCAATGCCACCAGCCCAGCATGGAAAGGATGGATCTGGTTAGAGTACAACGAGGGGCGACACTTTCCCACCCTTGTAAGTGGTGAGGTGTGGCCTGAAAAGGTTTTTGGCAAATTAACTGTCTTCTAGCCTTATCATTATGAGAAGCAGTATATGAAACATATCTATTGCTTGCCTTGTTAGAATACCCCTGTCATTTTTTTATTTATTTATTTTAAAAAGGACACAAATTCCCTACGCTCCCTGTTGTATGAAGTCCTATCTCTGGTTAGCACTGTTCCCGYGGTGTGGCAAAGGGAGAGGGCCAGACTCTGCTATCTTTGGCATATCCTAGTTTCTTCAAAGAAATTGCTGTGATGACAAAAGGCTTCTCCTCGTTTTCTACCAGGCGGAGCAAGGAAGGTCAACAGAAGAACATCATTAAATGCTCTTAATGTGTCTTAGTGCTGTAAAGCCTTGCTGTGTCTTAGGGATCTTTACAGCTGATGGYGTGGATTTATTGAACCTCACACCTATCATGAGAAACATCAAAACTATTATGACAGATTCATGTAAAAATATGAAATCATATTACTTCAAATCATTCAGCAGCTTAAACCTGGAGAGAACTGTACCTTGTCCTCCACAGCATGGAGAGTGCAAACAGAGGGGGCCTATGGTGGGCAGTCCTGGGCCTGAAATCCCACCCTCCCTATCAAAAGGGAGGAACTGTCTAAACAGAAATGCAGTGCTTTTCATGCTGGAAACCTGGAGATCGCCTGTGAGCAAAGTGCTGCTTAGGATCTGTGCATCCTCGTAAGCACAAGAGGCAAAGTTGGCAGAGAGAAGCCCTTAGTCTGCCTAATAAAAAAAGTAACTGGGGAAAGGGGTCAAGTTTCTGGAAACAGAAGTCCTAGGTCAGGCAGGTCTGAAAGCTTCTGTGTTTCTCCTAGTAACGTCGCTTGGTTTTAGTGAGATTTTCTTTTTATAAAGCTTGGCCCTTTTATAACCACCTTGGGGTGCTGCAATATTCACCATGTTGCAGCACGGATATTTTCTGATCCCTAGAAGTCCTTATGCAGGCGGGGAGAGACTCAAGCAACTGCTTCTTTCTCATCCACCCTCAAGCCTGCGTTAATGCGTGCCATCCCCGTGGCCACGTTCCCATTTACATGCAAGGTTAGCAAATACAGCACGTCTGGCCAACTCTTGGGGGGTAAAGGAATCCACACGCTGTTTCGCGTGCCCATGGCAGCAACCTCTGAGGCTGTTCATGCAGCTGCTTTGACCTAGTGATTTCAGACAAATTTCACTGTATTTGATGAACAGCTAAAGGCTGCAGTGGTTATAAGGGAAGTTCACCTCTTCATCCTCTGTCCCGATTTGAAGTTTTGCGGTTGCTTATTTTTAGCACAAGCCAGGGACCCCCCAGGAAAGCTAGCAGGGCAGGGAGGCTGGCAGACCTGCGACAGTGCCTCCATTTGTGTTAATATTGGTCCCCAATATTAATTCAGCACAGGGGCTGAATTTTTATCCTTGATGTAAATGCCAAGATGTAATTCTCCAGGCAGCAAGCGACTTCAGTGTATTTTAGTTAATTAAGTAAAAAGCACTCTTTGTATTCCGATGCTTTGCCAACACCTGAGCAGGAGCCTCATGAACGCCTGTGCTTTTGCTGCTTCTCCGTGCTGGCTGATGAGGAGCGGTGTGCAGCATTTCCTCTGGTGCCTGCTCGCCCGGACTGGAGGGGGTAAAATGGCCTGTAAAGAGTCAGCTCCTAATTGTGTCTCAAGGACAGGACACTCTCCCTGCTAATAGGGAGAAGGGGGGAGAAATCTGACCAATTTCTGAGGATATGCGTCTTGAATTATGAAAGCATAATCTCTTTATCATTCTGGGAGATTCTTTCTCAGAGTCGTTTAAGCACTTAGAAGCATTTCCTCGTAAAGAGGAGCTAATAGCGTGCTTCTCAAATGTGCAACCCTGCCGTTGGAAGTGTGGCAAAGACCCCGCAGGCAGGATTCGCTGCTCAGATGTCATCGACGTGTCAGTGCCATGGTCCCCATTGTAAATCCTGGGTTTTTACAGTGATGTCCCATGTGCAGAAGATACATAAAATATGCATCAGAGACTGCATCGCAGGTAGAGGAGGAGGGTTTTCTTTCTGCTGAAACAAAGATGGCAAACGCTGAATAGATTGCAGGAGTCCAGAGCTGGCGTTTTCTTTGAGCAGTGCTAAAGCTGACTCCACTTGTAATCTGGATGGTCAGATCAGGGACTTCACTGGTCTCTATGTGCCTTCACAGAATGAAGTTTTTATTTCTCTATCTATTCTCCAGTGTCCTGTGTAGTTTTGTTTTTAGTAGACTCATGGTATGTAAGAGCGAGTACTAGTTTCTATAGTGAATCTGTCCCTGTTGCAAATTGCCCTTTTTGCCCCTAATTTCTAACCCTGCATCATCCAGAAAGTGGAAAGGACTGATCCAGCTGTCATTAAATCCTTCCCTACTAATGTTCAGTGTGACTCGTGGCTGTAGTAGCTGGAGAGGTTTCTGTGTCACTGGGAGGGGAAAAAAAAGTGGGTCTCTCAAAACTGAAGGCACTGTAAAATGATTACACTAACTCTTGACGCACACGTAAGAGTTTGGGAGCCCGCTGGATGTGTTTCACATCATAGCAGCAAGCTGATAAATGGGAACCGCGTCTGATGTGTATTCTCCTTAATGCAGGTCATTTTTGCATCATAACCATTAAATCAACATGGCCAAGGGCTGAGCTTTTTTACAAAATTGTCATGCCTAAGAAGGAGAGATAATGCCTTACCCCAAAAGATCACAGTCTAAGTGCATAAGAGAGATGAAAGGTTGGAAGGAAAACAGGCCCAGAGAGAAGAAGTAACTTCCCCAGGGCCACATAACGAGCAGCAGGGCCCAGACCACCGCACGTGCCCTTCCCAAGGCTTGGACACCTTGCTGGTGATGCCTGTCCAAGGAGGGTCCTGGTTGGAAGCTGGCTCCAGAGGGCTATGCTCTCTAAGTGCACCATATTTTGGGGAACGGTAATGTTGTGTCCATGTCTAATGCAAGTAAATCATTTTTTCAGCCTATCAGCACAATCATGAGATCAGTCTGCAGTCTCTGAAAATGAATTTAAACAGCACTGACACTGTTAAACATGTTTTAAAGTGACTGTATATTTCGTGCCTGGCTTCCCAAGGCCAAGATGATGATAATTTTCTATATTATCTGTAACATGATTAGGTTATTTCTTGCCCACTCATGTTTCTGGACATTTCAGCTAGGGCAACAGTCATTGCCAATATCGAGTGTARTTTTGAAAGACCTCTACCAGCTTCCCTGTAATTTTTATTGGAGTAATTGAAATGTTCTAGAATCTGAAGAGAGATGGGTAATTTTCAAAGTTAGGAATAAGAATAGATTTTTTGTTGTTTCTAGCAGGATTAGTGTCTGTGTGGGAGAAATACGAAGAAAATGTGGTGGGGAGTTTTCCAGGTAACCCTGCGTGTAAGAAGGGAGTTCAGAGCACAGTGCCAGTACGCCTTTCTCAAGGGTGCCCTGTGTCTGCTGACGAAGCCTGCAGTCGGCTCTTTCATGGATTCCTGGAAAATATAAACAACCCTTCATTAAAGCACAACTCAAACTTCTTTATGTTGACACATTTCTACTTCCTCTCTCCCTGTTTTTTTAGAATGAATATAAGCTTTGCAATGGGTCTGACAAAGAGTGTGTGTCTCCCACGGCCAAATTCACGAAGAAGGAAACACTGAAGGTATGTGCGCAGCTGCCAAGTTAGCATCAGCTGACCCTCTTTTACAAAACAAGTAGTACCTTCCTAACTAACCGTTGGGAACTACTGTGAGTCATTTCCCAAGACCCAGAAAAGACTGACTCTTCTAGGAGTCGTTATCAGCCAAGGGTATTATCAGGCTTCGTATACAGTATTAGATTATATATTGCAAACAGAAAAAAATCAGTGTAATTATTGTGCTCTGTTCATGTGTTACAGAGCCGTTAGGCACGTGAGGAGGATTGCAACCCTTCATTGCTCTGGTTAGGAGGGCTGTTTCTAGGCAATCTGGGCAAATAATTGCTTGAATGTTTATTTGTCTACCAAAACCAAAGTACAATTAATTTGCTTTTGGATGAAATTACTTTTAATATCTTTAATTTGAGGGGTGGGGACGATTGGGTATTCAGCCTCTCCCCTTTCCCCTCAAAGAAAAACATGTAAGCTGCAAAAATTGATGGTGTTTAGTGGAACTTCAGAAGCAAAGGAAATATCTGCTATCTCGTTACGTTGTTCCCCCTTGTGCTCCTTTCTGAGGAACCTGTGCTGGGTCAGGCTCTAGCTGTGCTATACATAGCTGTCTTTAATGCATTTTGTTCCTTCCTCCCCTGAAGAGGACGTGATTACAGCTGCTGTTTTCCTCTGTTCTGAACCAGGTACAAAAAAAAAATTACAGACAGGAGAAGAAAAGAGCTACCAAGCAACTCTTCAGCGCTCTAAAGGACCCCAGTGTGGTGATCACAGCGGACTGGCTGAAGGTATTTAGTACAAGCCATTGCTTCTGAGGCTGTCAGAAAAAGCAAGTGAGAAACACCTGCTGTGTCTGAGACGTGTGCACTAGCGCTTCCTTGAGTGAGGGAAGACTGAGTAATTTTCAGTTGGTGTTGCTGTGAAGCTCCTGCTTAAATAACTGCTATAAAAGCTATGGGGAATGTTTATGTTCCATCTTAACCTAATTCAGTCCATCTGTTCCTTGTCCTTAATAGGAACAAGGTCTCAAAAAKAACATAGTACAAAAGCAACTGATGATGTTCCTCTGCTCTTTCTTCCTCTTTTAAGGAGTCTGCTGGCCTTTTCCCATAGATGTGTTTTCCTACTGAAGAGGGAACAGACAGAGTAATAGCTCAGAAATGGGCAGATACAGCTTGTTGTATTGACAGTTGGATTTTATGTTGTCGCAGCCCAGAATGAAACATAGTGGGCTTAATGACAACTGTAATTTCTCCTTGTGCAAGGACTCGAAGAGYGACAGCTTCCCGCTGAAGCCCTGAAACTTTGTACATGACGAAACAAATTTGGACTGACATTGAGAGATGTTGTCTCTGATGACTATTTTTTTCTTCATTAGAGCATTTAGTCGTCTTGATTAATCATGAATTGGTTGCCCCCTTCATAGTGGTAAAACTTAATTTTTCAAACATTTCCAAACAAATAGCTTTTTTTCTTTTTTTCTTTTAAAAAAAGGTAAATTAGGGATTTCATGAAACAATGCAATTGCATTTATGATCACTTTGAAAAACTGCTAATGCCGTTCTGCGGTCGGTGTTGGAATCTAGGCAGTGAGAAATGTATTGTTTACTTGAGAAATAAGATGGGTAACAAAATACTTTCATAGTGTTCAGTGTTGGTGATAGCTAAATATTGAGATTTTTATACAAAACACCTATGTTGTGTTTGCTGCGTCTGGAAATTTCTAGCTCAACAACAAATGATGCTGGACTATCAAAGCAGAACACCAGCGCAAGAGATGAGGGTCAGCCTACACACTGAAGACAAGAACCTTAGGCGAAATCTAACCTTACAGAGAAACGTCCCCATTCTTAAAGCTATTAACTATAATACGTGCTATCAGTTTTAATATTTCCTCTATAAGAGAGAATGTGCATTGAGCTTGACAGAGAAGTCAACCAGCTAGAGAAGGTGCTTTAAAATTGTGATATTTGACAGAACCCATTAATAGCTCTGTTTGGCAGAGCACTATTAAAATGACTTCTAAGGTCAGTTAGACTAGCTATAGCATTTCTCCCCGTGATGCCCTAATTGGCATGCTTTCCATTATTATTAACAAATCACTCTCATGTGGCTAGTGGTGCTGCTTGCCTAAAATATCAAGAAAGCTGGAAACACCAAGTCAGTAATAGAAGGGTAGATTCTGATAGCTGGATTTGCATGGTCTGGGATTTTGCTATGAGATCCCTGAGACTGTCTGCACGATGCAGTATATCCATCACAGAAAGTTTATCTTGGTCTGGCCCTGGGAGCAGTGCATCCTGGAAGTATGAATACTGAATAAATACTGGATAAATGCTGTTTTTTCTTTTAAGGAGCAACCTAAAAGCAACTTTCTGTTCTCTCCTCACCCCCGCTCCAGATCCGTGGGACTCTGAAGAGCTGGACCAAGCTGTGGTGCGTTCTGAAACCAGGAGTGCTGCTGATTTATAAAACGCCAAAGATCGGACAGTGGGTTGGGACAATCTTGCTCCATTCTTGTGAGCTGATCGAGAGACCCTCCAAAAAGGACGGCTTCTGTTTTAAGCTGTTTCATCCTTTGGATCAATCAATCTGGGCTGTAAAGGTAACAACCCTGATGAGCTGAACAACTTCTCCTTGGTCACCAAAGTCTCTGCACAATGAGAAATCTGGGTAGGAAGAAGCAGCTTTCCAAACAGGCTGCAAAGGGCAATTTGTCTTGTGTGGCTCTGTGTGAGCTGGATTTTGTCTGGCAAAGATTGTTAACTTCAGTGCAACGCCTCACAAACACTGCTATACTGCTTTGCTGCTCTGCAGTGAACTGGTGTCATCCCTTGACTCAGCAGAGAGCCTAAACTGATGGGATCTTGTAGGACTAGAGGGTTGGGGAAGTGGTGTAGAGATTTTTGAGGATGTTTGTACTATCTAGGTTTTCAGATGTTCTTAGTGATGGTGAATTGACTGCATGAAAAGATTGGGGACACTGAAGTTTGGTCATGGTGTGACATCAAAGGAACATGGTGCATTGTGTTTAGTTATACACATGTATCGTTCTTGGTGTATAGATGCATGCATAAATTGAGGAAAGGGAAAACATGTTAGTGCAGAAAGAATGATCCACATCTAGGAGCTATATCAAGCCCTGGCCTAGATCTGTTAATAGGAGATGAGGAGTTGATGCAATTAACTGACTTTCCAAAAACAAGGATGTGCAAAGCACTAAATGCTTTTGACAGCACTGGAAGAGGATTGGCAAAGCGACAAAAATCAGATGAATGATTTGACCAAGGCTTGTTTTTGTTAGTGTCTCCGAGGTTTGGGTTTGTCTGTGATGGACTGGAATCCACTGATCTGCCCAAGCCTCGGCTGTGCCACGAAGGTGTGACTTTGGATAGGTTATCTAATCTATCTTGCCTTAATTTTCTCTTCTTTGAAATGGAAATAACAAGGCTTTCTGTCCCTCATTTGTAGTCCTTGTTCTGTCTGTTGTTGCTCAGAGGCTGAGACAGTCTCTTGCTTTATGCACAGTAGCTCCAACAGTGGCCTCTGGATCTCCCTGTAGCACGAATTATTAGTAATTTCTCACACCTCTTAAAATAACTCCCTAAAGTTTTAAAGAGTTGTGTTTCTTTTTTCCTTAAAGAATAGGCAAAAAGGAAAAAGTTACCTAATGTCTATGAGTGAAGAGAAAGACCTCAGTACCTCTTGACAAGTACTGAATGCAACTTCTGTTGGATGCCCTGAAGAGACAGTACTTAACTGTTCTTGAACTTTGTTTCCCCATTAAAAACAGCAGCTCTGCAGAGTTATTGCAGATATAAATTCTCTAAGAAATATCACCAGAGTAAACAAGGCATTGCAGGTTATTGCCTTGCTGCAAGGTGGTCAGCAGAATAAGCGTGCCTGGAAAGATTCATGTGAGAGGGATGATGGCATTTGTCACTGGTACCAAAAAGTCTAATGAAATGGAGGGGAAGCCTTATGGGAGCAGATCAAGCAGCCTCACTCCTGCTCATCCTGCTGAAATGGTATACAAAGTCTTGATTTTGAGTACGGTAAAAGGAGAGAATTAAAATAAACCTCAACAATCCAGAGTAAGAGCTGCTGTTTTCTGATGGTAGCTTAGCTCTAGTCTGTGCCTAGGCTCATCGCTTTTGCTTTATGTCCCAAAGGTCTGGCTGCCACTTTGCTTCTTATTCAATTTTAAGAGTTGTGATGCTTGTCTTACTCAGAGCCTACGCCCAAGAAAGTTGTCAATCATTTGCTATCCAACAACCAAAAAATTGGTTCTGACATGACGGGTCAACTGAATTCTTCTCAAAAGCACAGTAGAAAGGATAGTGAAAAAGTAGTATCATTTAGAGATCTGAAGTGTCGCGAGATGCCAGAACTTGGTATGAGTCATCCAAAAGAAAGAGTTTTTATCAATATGCATATACATGTGTGTGTATCTAATTCCTGTGTCTCTTGAGAAAGTACATGACAGAAACAGGATTTAATGTATTAACTATGAAGGGAATATATCTCTGAAAGTGTTTGTGTACTAGAGAAGGTCCCAAGAGATTTGAGTTTTAAAGTCAAAGTATTATTCTGAGTCTTTTGAGACAGATATTTGGAAAGCAGCATTTGAGCAACATGAGTTTCAGGATATTTCCTGAAACTTGAGTTCAGGTTGGAATGTTGTGCATGATAGATGCTTTCAGCCCCAAGGTGAACACCAAAATACACATCAAGAAATCCACCAGCAAATGGCTTGGTGTCAAAGAAGCTGTCAGCACTCTGACAACAGTTTAAGGCTGAAGCTGCTAAAAATACTGATTCATTTTATGTCATTTCATGACCTTCTTTTAAAGCAGCTGAAGCAGAGTTGACTGACTAGTCTAAACTTTTGTATAACTCTGCAAAGAAGGCTAGTTTCTCATGAAATATAGATTGGCCTGAACTCAAACAATAAGCCCAAGTTACTGTCCATCATGATAGAAGTAAGATCTGACTAAATAATTTTCACTTCTGGCTAAAGTGGCTTCTGAAATTTCCAAGGATTGTCTAGCCTAGAGCTGATGGTCTGATTTGGACTCGCATTAGAGGACTTCCAGCTGACTCAAGCTCATGAGCACCCTGTCAGTTTTAGCCCAGATGCAATGTCTGGAGGTAACTGCCAGGTTCAGCCACATACCCTGGAACAAACGTTGTCTGCTTCAAGCACTGTCCTAGACATTTATAATTGTGCTAGCCAGTTAAATTTAATGTGCAATCATTTAACTTGAGTTAGAGCAGGATGAAATTTTGGGGTACCTGTCAAATGGTAGGTACGTAGGGTGAAAGACCATTTCTTATAGTTAATAGCTAGACATAAGCACCAAGTAGCTTTTTCTCTTATAAAGCTCTCTGCTTTCTAGAGCTGTCTTAGAAGCATTTCCCTGGGAGGAGGGAATACTTTATTCTACACAGTGCCCTTGGCTTCTTGAGAGTTAGGTTTTTAGCCTGAAGCTCCTGCTTCACAATGCATATGAATTAGACCTTTTACCTTTTTGCTCTGCCTAGGCCTTTGAAAACATAAGGCCAAACCCACCAAAATCTCAAAATCGGTCATCAGCACAAGCAGCCATAAGAAAAGCTTCCCTGCACACTCTAAATGCTGCTGCGGAGACACCCTGTCCATCGTGTGATGGCAACTTGTTTCCACGCTGCTTCGGGGAAGAAACTTTTTGCGGGGATGATGGCAGGAGACCAGCGAATGCCAACCCAGTAATTATTGTGAGGGTGTGGACGTCCACCCTCTTGCTTTGCGGAGGGAGTGTACAGTTGTTGGATGGCTTCGCTTGCCCAGCTGTCCCAAATAAACGTCCTGGAATAGTTCATATTTCTGTTGGAGCTGAACGCTGTGGTGTGGGAATGCTCGTTATTAACTGCAGTTCATGCTGTCACAGATTTAGAGCAGTAAATGAGCCAGGGTCAGACCACTGGTCTGGAATGAGTCTGGAAATATATATGATTTTAATTTTATTGATTTCAGTGTTTTGAGTCATGCCTTTAAAGAAAACAAAGTTCTGGCTATGGGACTTGTGCCACTTCTTTTAGGGATGTTTGTTCTACTCCATAATACAACCCAGTTAGTTTCGTCTTCATGCTTACAGTTATCCACAGTACTGTTAATGAAAGGGATTTTTTTTTTCCCCTTTGTAAGCTTTGTTTTATGACTCTCCAGGACTCTCCAATGGAGTCAGCTCCATTTTTCAAAGCATAAACACCCCCTTTTTGATAACGCCTTTGAGTCTCAAATCAAATTTAAAGACAGGAATGATCTGAAGATGCTTCTTTGTTAGCTGTACTGTCTAGAGGCTGCAGCTGAGCTCAGGGTCCCAATGCAGCAGGGATAACATTCGCTTTTAGTAAGAGACAGTCATTGTCTTGAAGATCTTAGACTCGAAACAGGCACGATGCTCAAAGGCTGGGAGGCAGAAAGCATTATTATCTCCACTGTGCAGATACAGAACCTCATTTATTTTGCAGAGATGCTGACTTTATTTTTATGGCCTGCTTTGTTTTATGGTCCTCTGTGGGAAACAGCCACCTCCCTGTGCGAGCATGTCTTACCATTAAATACGTTTCCTTGACGGAGTGACTTGGCCACTCCTTGTGTTTGTCCACATGCCCAAATACCTCCTAAAACCTTGTGTCAACCTCTGCTTCCTTTTTATTTTATTGGTTTTTATATCAGATCTTTGTATCTGTACTATTTGGTTGTGGTTTTTTTCCTCCAAGAGAGAAAATATCAATCTGTGCACTGAAAACCCCATCATGTAACGGTGTTATCAACAATTCTTGAGTGCCTGCTCAGCTGCAAGCTCGGGCATGGAAGAATGCCACCGGGAATGCTGCCTGATTGCATTAATGTCACTAGTAACGTCTTGAGCTGTTCTGATCTGGATCACTAATCAAATCCCAACTTTGCCAGTCCTGACTATTAAGCCTGTAAACAATCTTAATTTCATGAATCCTGAGCCTCTTGTGGGAGAGGAGAGGAGAGAAACAAGTGAGTAACAAGGATCCCTGTTTCTCCTGACAGTGGAAGATTGCAGAGACAAGAAGCCGGACTGGAGACTGCTGTATTCTCAGCAGTACATCTTCATGCTGTTGGCACAGATGCAATTTCATGCTTGTCCTATGCTTGCACTCTTCATTCTTTACAAATTTTGGCTTCCTGTGTGGAACTCCAAAACAAAAATCCATATAAAACCACAATTTAACTATCAGACACTTGCATATGGGAGCAGTTTTCAGTGGCAGTCAGAGAGTGAATTCTTATGTGAAAGGTTTACAGGTTCTACTCTGTTATTGAAAAATATTTTGCAATTTCCCTGCTTAGAAATTTGAGGGAGAAGTCCTTCCTTCGAGGAGCAAGATGGCATATTGTAGCGGCTCATGCTAGAAAGGAGAGTCATACTCAAACTGCAAAAATTTCCTGGCAGATTTTAAGCATTGTGTTTACTGTTCTCTAGAAACTAGAGGAAGGACTCCCCTTGATCTGGGCCAGGTGGCCATCATGCAGGCTCCCAGTGGGCCCAGATACAGTGGTGATGGGCTGCAGTCCAGCAACATGTGTCCGTGTGGGGATACCTTCAGTCTGCAGCCTCCTCCTTCCCTGGGGCAGCGCCTCGTCCCTGCAGATGCATTTACAGGAGGGAGCTTCCCCTTGCCTCCTTCCAGAAAAACTGCCAGTGCAGTAGACCTCTCTGCTGGAAGTGCCCACGGCACGAGGTGTGGGCCACCACTTTTACGGTGATACATAAAGCAAGGGGGGTTTCACTGTTAGCAGGTCAGGCTGCAGACACACACAGTGTGTGACACATGGACAAATCCCTTTAGGTGTTGCACAGAGATGACTAATTGCAAATATTTGACTTCTGTTCCCAAGCTACAGGAGCGAGATTCCTCCATTTCTGGGGATCTGGATAAACAAAATAGTTTTGAGGTTGAGCATAGGTTAGACGGAGCCAGATTTATGTCACAGCATGTCACTGCTTTGGAGCTGCAGCAGCAATATCCCAGTTATTAATGAGTTTCTCTTAAATTACTCCATCTATTCCTTCCTTCTTTCCTATCCCAGACATGCACACTCTGCCCACAAAGGGTAGAAACACACTAAATGCTTACTGCATCTGCTGTGCCTTACTTGGTTTTTGTCTCTGCCATTTCTAGGGCCCAAAGGGAGAAAACGTTGGTTCTATCACTCAGCCACTTCCCAGCAGCTACTTGATCTTCAGAGCAGCCTCCGAATCGGACGGTGAGTTCTGGTCTTTATTTGCTTTGGTTGGACTTCAAGGTTGGTTGATGTGGACTTCAAGGCTGCACACTCCGTGCTAGTTAAGAAAACAGATTGATGCAATAAATTGATGCATAAAGGCAAAAATGGCAGCTGACTCAACTCGAGATGCCTTTCATTAGCAAGCATCTGAACAGTTTGAGCAGATCACAGGCATGTTTCATATTCCTCACTGAACAGCCACCTTTCTGGCCTTGCTGGCCATGTGCATGGATGAAGGACCTAGGCTTGTAGCTGGAGAAAAACCACTAAATCAGTAAATACTAGAAGATGAAAGGAGCTGCTCCCAAAATCGGGATGAGAAGGGGTTTACCTGTACCCTCAGCTGGAGAGAGATTTTAATAGCTTATCTGACTAAGTCTTTCACTAGGGAGGGATCTGCCGGAGAAAAATGACATAGTAATATTGAATGCCTGTTGATAGATGTCTCTCTGCTACCAGAAATCTCTTGTGAACTTACTGTACTGTGGATTACGCTATAGCAGGCACAGATGGCCCCTGTAAAATACTGTTCTGGGAATTCACAAAATTATGGAAGGTAAATTTAGGTCAGTATATAACAAACATGCCAGCTTGCTATGTGAAAATCTCTCTAAATGACTTTAGAAGGCCTGAGATATCAGTGATTTATAAGTAGATTAGATTAAAATCATGTTTGCATTCCAGCTGACCTTCAGACTATGTGGTTTTTTGTTTTTTGGGGGGTTTTTTGCTGCTGCAAATTAAACCAGACTGTTCATTTTAGGAACATTTTTCACCTAGCCCACAAAGAATGCCGAGGCAGCTTGTTTGGGTCTTATCTAGAATAACTTCAAGAATGCACAAACATTTTATGGAGCCCAGGGGGCTTTGGAACCAGAGTCCTTCTGGCCCAATGATTAAATCTCACTTACTTCTAACAGCTGGAAAGGGGACACTAAAGATGGCAAATGATTCTTTGACATAGCATTTAGAATAAAAGGAAACTTTCTTTACTTACAGGCTTGGTGTGCTATTCATCTTGCCCCTATGCAAAGCGGGCTGTTCACAGTGACATATACCATCTAGTATGCCAGTGCAGTGAAATCATATGAAAATAAGTGGAACTTGTATAGAGCCATAGAAGCACATTTATTTCTTTGAACATGACACTTTTGTACCTCAGGGAACAACACCACTTCTACAGCTTATTTGTGTAAAGGAATACAGGATTCCACCCCAAGTGTCACCTAGGTAGAAAGATGTAGATTGATGTAATAGTCTCTTGGAAAAAAAGTGCCTTTGAGCTAGACTTGCTAAATTACAGGCATTTCAAACCCTGGTTAGACAGACAGCCCACAGCATAGATATACAGAACAATCCCACAGAGTTCCTGGGCAATTGAATAACTTCAATAACTGTCTGTCAATCCAGATCTTCTAAATTATTATTTCCTTAGAGATCCATGTAACTTGCCTTTCTGTTAACTTAGTTAGAAAGCGTGCAAAAGGAGCAGTGTGGTCACAGCGTGCATCTAAGACAAACTGCTGCCTGATAAAGTACTTCTTTCTCTTAGCATCTCAGTTGTCTTCTAAATGAAAATTTTCATTCTAGTAGAAGCCAAATGATTAAACCTTAAAGCCAGCCTGGCAAAGAGGCCTATGGCTGAACTTGTACTCCCTCTTTTTTGCAGACTGTTATAGGCTGGTTATGTGGAGTAGAAAGCTTTAGTTTTGTTTTAACTAGCCTTACCCATAAAGGCTCTCAAGCTAGCAGTAGCCCCCAGGAGATCATCAGAGGTAAGACATCTCTAGCTGTGATCTCTCTGTCTGGGTCATGCACCATAATGCTGAAAAAACACAAAAGGGACCAAATCTGGTGCATGAGAACTTTCAATATTTAAAGGCCTGTGGGAAGGTTTCTGCCCAGTGAATTATTATACATCTGTGGTATCATAAGAGCTTCAAACAGTGAGTTACTTGAACGTATTTCTATGGCCAAGATGTTTACCAAGAATCTTGGGAAGTGTGCCAAGGCCAGGTAGCTCAAAGTAGAATCACTTGAGAACTTAGCATAATTTTTATTTATTTTGCCTCTTCTCTACAGTAGGGTCTTATGGTTACATAGAAAGCTAATGTGATCAAGGGAAGAAGCAGGAACTGAGAACCCTCTAAATCAAATATCATAAATCTATATCTAGAATGTAGCTAGGACCTTTGGTTAAGGATGAAATAGCTCTTGAATGGCGCTAGCAATGCTCAAGAGCCACCTGCACCGATCTGGAGTGAGTAAATTATGCCTAATAGGTTCCATCAGTTAGTCTCAAGAGGTGACAGTGACAGCTGACAGAAATGAAGCTTTGAGAACTGTCCCTTTGGCTTTGGATTTTGCAAAAGCTTTTGATATAATATCTCACTAGAAATGCTAGCATGAAAGGTGGTGAAATTTTCAGCTGAATAAAAAGTATTTGACTTCACAGCTGAGGTCAGTGAGCTGTGAGAAGTAGGAGTACCTTGAGCAGGAAGAGGAGGTGGAGCTGCAGATGAGCGTGAAGTACAGCTTGTACATCCAAACTCACCTGTGTCCCATGAGCAAGAGCTGTCCTGGCAGGGTTACTGAGCTTTTGCTGTTGTTAGCATGGGAGTAGTTTGGGCATCTCTGCTCCATGGAGCGGTGTAGACATGCTGACAAGTAGCCAAACGCCTGAGTGTCGCACTCTGGGATCAGTGACTTGCAAATGGTATTTGCATCAATAGATGGTGTAAAACTTATGCAGACAAGGACACAAAGAACGGAAGCTGTTACTTTTAAAGAAATCTGGACAAACTGCAGCAAATTAAGGAAGCCCAGAAGATGCTACTCAAATGGTTGTAGACTATTATAAAGATTTATCTGTTGTGAACAGGCATCTCCTAGAGAGTATATGTGAGTTTGTTTCATTTCTTTTATGCACTGGACAGCCATACAGGATGCAATTATGGTCAAGAGAGACAGGGACTTAAGATGTAAAGAGCTAAGCTGGTTGACACAAATGGRCCAGGTGGGATCTGTTCCCTTGCATAATGTTAGCATATATTTGTAGTATGTTCACATCTCCTCTGGAGATGCGATATTGTGTGAATCTGCAGCATCTCTGAGGAGGTGTCCTGGCCATATTCTTCTTAACGCAGCCTCCCATGTTAATAGTTAGTGAAAAAGTGAACTGCAGAACATTTGGTGAATTTAACAGTAATTCATGGAGGCCTCTGACTTGCTGGGAAATACCGAGTTACAGCATATGTTAGATGTACAGTTCTGCTATCCAGGCAGCTATATCATGATCAGCAGCTACGTGGCCTACTTTTTTCTCTCTACATTTCAGAATCCCCTTTTCCCTCTCTGCTGTGCCATCTGTGACAGCCTGTTGGCAGGATTTGAGGTCCTGACTTCTGGACAGCCTGCTGAACCACCGCCAAGCTACAGTAAATTTCACATTCACAGACCCCCTACAGCAGTCTGCTCTGTGATGTGTTTTAAAGACATCTGGAAGGTCAAATCAGCCTACAAGGCTCAACCGGTACAAACACAGGGTCTTTCTCTCTTACTAGTTTCAGTAAAGAAAATTTATTTTTCCAAACCAGTGACTGTGTCTGCAGTTCACTTTTGTGCTGATGAGGGTGTTTGAGTTAGTTGCTGAAACCTGTCCCATGGGCACTGCCACCAAAGGGGTTATTGGGGGAACTCTGTGGCAGATAAGCAAGGCTAAATAAAGGAAACATAAACCACACTTACATTTTGTTCCTTATGTGTGTCCCCTCCTCCAGGCATGCCTTAGATAGGCTCCATTGCCTGATGTGGATGGAATTATGTGGAAAAACTGATGGTCTCTCTTACTGTGTTATTGTTTCTTTAGTCATTAGTAGTCACCAGACCTTTCCCACAAAATGGATGCTCTGATCCAGGGAGAAAATTACATTATTGCAATGAGGGTCATGCACAGGAGCAACAAACCAGGAGGAAGACTGCAATTCAAAACACAGTTCACACTGAAATACATCATCAGATCCTGGGGGTGCTGGAAAAAAATTAAAGCTATCTTCTTCTTAGCCTTATGTCTGCCCCTCTTATCCCTTTCACAGCAATTTAGAATCCAGGCATTTGCAACCAGATTTTATATAGCTTGCTGCATAAATTGCACTGGCAGCTAATTGAAGGATCACATCCTTGCAGCTTGACAGCCAAAATGTAACGAATCATGCATGTAGACACCCAAGTGGTACAGCAAAATGAGAAGCAGTCAGCCGAATACGATGACCTTAATGTTCAGTGACTGAACCAAATCAGTGTCTTCCTCATCATTTGTGATTTGTGTGCACTTGAGCAAGAATTCATCGTTTCCAGGTGGCAGTCTACCTCAGGCTGATTCTTAAAAGCATCTATCTTGTAGGTGTAAGGCAGGAGGCCGAAAGCTGGATGCCTTTAATAATTCAAGAAGAATAATGCTCCCCTAGGGATGCCTGTCTGGAGGAATGTATGGTTACTAGGTGTGAAACTTTTGAAGTCTTAATTGGCAAGAGATTGATCCCAGCTGTTCCGTAGCTACAAGTATTCAATGACAAAAAGTATAGTCCCAGGATGAGTTTCGGTGTGCAACATCGTGATTGCACCTCGAGCAGATTTTTGTTTTCTTGGTGAGTGCTGAGAGAAGGTTGGCTGGCTCTTTTGATCATCCATTGCAAAATGTGGCAGATAGACTTGGCACATCAAATTATGAGTATTCCTAGGTGAGATGATGGTGACTGTAAAGAATTTCAAAAGTGAAGAGCTTTCAGCGCTACCTGTTTTTTCTGTGGGATATTGTTGTAATTTGAGAGCTGCTCGAGGACTAAGCCATACTCCAAGTATTTCTTGAAGGAATTCCTTGAACTAACTGTGGTTCAGCAGCATAAGCAACCTTTTGGTTGTGTTTTTCCAAGGGGGAGGAGGAGAAGCGTTTTGTGTCATTTGTTTGTTTTTAGTGGTTCCCTTTTGTCTGTGACAAAAGTGTTGGTTTGAGTTGCAGGCTTCAAGTTTCGGCCGGGCGCCAGGTACCAGCAGCACCCTGTGGAGGTGGCCAGGGGCATCCCTGAGGAGTAGGAGGCTCCTACATGATTCCCACTGGCCAGCGGTGCCAGGGTCCCTCTCAAAGGGCTACCAAGACCTAGTCCAGCCCATTGGGCCAGGCAACCTAGAAAAGGTGTGGGACATCTGTGGGATGTGTGTTCGGCTTGCTTTGCTGCTTTTTATAAACTCATCTCTCCCTGTGATGGCTGTGAGTGTGGTTTTTGAGCCAGATGGGAGGGGTCTGTGTAGATGGACTATTTACCATCTTTCTGTCTCATCCCTGGCCATCCTCACCCAATGCAAGAGTCGCAGCTCCCCCCGGGGGCCCTGCCCTTGGAGGTCAGTGCAAAATGCCACATGCAAAGGAGAAGGGATCAAGCTCCGAGACTGCCTGGTTAAGGGAACACTTTGTTCCTTGCTCCCAGGCAAAAGGAGGTAATATAGATCTTATTGAGGCAACAGACTTTATGCAAAAATTCTCCTAAAATAGTCGCTGAGGCGGATAGAGTATCATACCATTTGGTATAATAAGTGCTTAAAAGCCTGTGGGGGGATTCTGCCATAGGCTGATAGTATGTTCTTGGATTTTCCTTCAGGATTTAAATATACGCTTGTTTTAGGGCACAGTCTGTAGAAGATTATGATAAAAATCTGGTAATTGACTGTAGTGTTTTACATTACAGTTTTAAAAACCTCAAACCTTCTAAACAAATGCAGTTGTAACTCCTTCCCAGCTCTTTTTTGCTTCCTTTATATTAATCATATTGTGCTGCTGTTCCTCTCTTAAGGAACCCGGATTCTGCTTCTCTGATCTAATTAACTTGCATACAAAAATGACTGGAGTCAACCACTCAAAGTGTGGAAATGTGAGAATTAAGGTAACCAATGAAGCCTTCATGCGGACTACTGTAACTATAGATGACAGCCTTTAATTACGTGACCGCATACTTTTTTCCTCTTCTGCAATTCCTGAGGGAGTGAGTAGACTCATTATATAAGCAATTAAGTAATCCAAATGCCAGAATTCTCCTATCCTTTTCACAATAAGGATGAATATTACTCAACAGCAAGATCACTCAAACATAAAAACATTTCATGTAGGCCTGTAGCAATGAAACAGGTTTATCTTGTGTGCAAGCCTCGAAACTCGGAGGGCATAATTTTTTGGTGTTGTGGTGCAATTAACACATTGTTGACTTGCAGAGAATGTAACCTTTTCATTTGCAGAGGAAATGCCATATGTTATGTCTGTTTCTGTGGCATATATTTGTTTGGATTCACAGCACCACCTGATGGCTGAAGGCCTGTGTCTTAGCTTTTGTACTGCTCTGCGTCCCTTGAATTTACTTTTTGTTAGAAACAACTACAGGGCCATACCCTGATGCCATTCCTGTGCTTTGTGGGGCAGAAGTAATGTTGACTGCTAATGCACAGTGTGTTTCTCTAATGAAAATTCTTTGAAAGCTTTGTGCTGCTGCACTGCAATATTAAAATGAAGACTTTTAACAAATAATTTTTTAAAATGTAGGCCCTTTGAATAATGTTTCCAAAAGTGTTAACGCTACTAGTAACACCTCCCAGGGATTTGCAGAAAGAGACATAAAACCTAAACATGTTATGCAGAAATTGCTTTTGGCAATGTGGTGGGACACCAAAGATTCAGCCAAGCCTGTGATCATATGCTGGGAGGAGTGAGTACCGGGGCAGCAGCTATGCTGGGCACGAGAGAGACCTCATCACCCCCGCCCCTGCCTGAGCACAGGGCTGTGAATAATAGCCAAAAATAGGCTTTCGTCTTGATGGGTCGGGGGAGAGGGGACGCGCAGGAGGAAGTGGGTTTGCACTCAGAGCAGCCATTTACTCTCACACGTTATCCATGCAAATCCTCCCCATGGTGAGGAGGGAATAAATCCCTGTGTGTAGAGCCTTGATGTAAGAATGTTTGTTAAATACAAAATAGTGTGAAATCAATTCCAACAGCCTTCAGCCCTTCTAATCTTTTCTTAACCATTATGAATGGTTTTATTATTAAATCATAAGCTGGTGCTGACGGAATTTATGGGAGGAAATTGGAGGAAATGGCTGGGCTCTGTGGTGTTTGTGGTTCAGTGTTCAAGTGCAGTTCTTCAAAGTTTGGGGGGGTTTTCCTCTCTCTCAATGGTAACAGCTTTGTATCAAAGCAAGCACTAAGAGCTTCGCAAATTTATAAATATTTCTTTATATACCTGTGATGTGGATTTTTCTAAACTCTCATTGATCTTCTTATAGTGCTAGATTTTGGTCATATCAAAGTCAATGGGAATTCTGCCCAAGAGCTGCTGGATCCCAGTGAGGTTTGAGCATGTGCTTGATGCTCAGTGTGTGATAGAGTAGAACGTAACAGCACCATTTCCCAAGTGGGACCTAGGAGTGGATGTGGTCCAGAGGAAAACTGTCTGTAGCAAATTGCTGTTGCTGGAGCAAAATCCTTAGTTGTTTTCTTCACTGCCTCTCAAGTGCACTTCTAATTATTGCAAAATGTATTTGGAGGACCGTAATGAAAAGCTCTGTTTTACATGCTAGAAATTAGAGGGTATTTCCCTTGATACCTCCACTCTTGAATGCTCAGCCAATTTGCAGGTGTCCTGGCCTCATTAGTGACTCTGAACTACAGCAGCAGGCTATTTTCAAATGCTTCCAAGAATACAGAGGCTCCAGCATTGCAATGGTTACGCTTTAACGCTAACACACCACTTTGTGGACTTGGAGGGGTCATTGCAAAAGGAGCCAATATGCAGTTTGGGGTCCTGCACTTTTTCTTCGCTGCCCACTGGCAGGGATCTGTGGTGTCTTTGTGCCATGCCTGTAGTTTCTTGTATTGGCAAATTACCTTCAGGTGAAGCCTTTTTGTGGCAGGATAAGAAAAACTGGTACTCCCCCCCGATTATCTAAGAAGCTGGGGGAAGAATGGCAAAAGGGGAAAAAAAATATGGAAGAAGAGGAAAAATAGCCTGACAAGCAGTTCCCTCGCAGGCGCCAGGACCTCAGGAGTGGAGCGCGGCCAGCCCCGCTCCTTGCCTGCATTCGGTGTGCACTCCCTGCAGCCGAGGCTGCCAGGCAGTTCAAAAGCACTGCACCTCTGTGCATTACCCACCTCTCAGTCGAAAGCAGACGGGGACAAAGCAGGGCATGAGTAGGTGGAGAGGAAGAGGTGCTGTTAGAGCAGAGCTGGGGTGAGCTTTCCGTTGTATTACCCGTGCACGTGTCACTCATGCAGCTGCCAAAGTGTGCACCATTTCTGTCCAGGTAACCTAGGGATTATATATATGAAAAGTAGATTATTGTACACAGTGACTTCTTGCCTTAAAACGAGCTTTACGCTGAGGTAAGAAGCTTTTGAAAGGCAGTGCATAAATCGTCTTATTTGCTCTCCTGTGCTTAAATAATTCCCCTTGTTTTTACAGGCCGATGCTGGCTGGATGCTCTGGAGCTTGCCCTGCGCTGCTCCAGCCTCTTTCGGCTCAGTGCCTCCAAGCAGGGGAAGGATGGAGAAATGAACTGTTCGACTGACGCAGCCCACGCAGGGTTCAACAACCTCTTGCACACAAGCACCATCTCGGACCAGGAGCTCTTCCAGTAAGACTGGGCTTTCACGTCTTAATGCACAGAGCAGCTTTGCATGGCTTGTACATGGGCATCCTTTTAACTTGAGCATAATCTAGCCAGAGTCCACTTAGGAAAGGCATTTAAAAACGAGTTTCCGGGTTCCTCTGCCGCATCCATTGGGTTTGGCGGACATGGGGCCTGCTGTCACCTAGTGCTTGAGCACAGAGGCTGGAGGGAACCTCAACTGCATTCATGTGCATCAGAAACAATTTTATTCTGTCCCTTGCTTGGGCCAAAACGCCGTCTGGAGATGCTGGCATGAAAAATGGCTTGCCTGACTAAAGACTGCAGAGTCTAGCCACTAAAGGGGACCTGGGGTTAGCCAGACACTTACAGTGTCTGTCTACCGGTTAGCACATATGGCTCAGAGTCTGATCTGTTTTTTAATAGTGCACTCTTGCTGCTAATAATACTGTGTCATAGTCAGCAGACTGCACACACTGCATCCTTAGTTTTATAATTACTTTCTCTCTCTACAGGGGTTTTGAGTGGTTTCCAATTTCCTCCTCAATGCATCAGATAATTTTTCGCATATGGGGAAAAAGTCCCTGCAGCCTTTTTCTGTTCATAGTATTACAGCAACATTTTGGAACAGCTCACATCAACGCTCTTTAAGCACTATAAAAAAAAGGAGGGGGGGCTTTATCTGTTGCTTATAGCTAAATAGGTGACCTCAAAAATCCCAGTGGTATAGACAGTTCTCCCAGTTCCCACTCTAGGGGACATGTGGTGTCTATTGCTGCTTCTGCTGATGTTGTCAGTTTGGCTCTTAGGGCTCACAGAAATGCACCATTGGTTAGATGGTAGGTTTTTAGTGTAGCAATTCTTACAGTATGCACGGATGATGCCCAGCATGGGAGGACCTCACCTTCAAGTGATTTTCTTAGGCTCTGCTACAAGTATAACAACAGCGGAGCTCCGAGTCCTCGTCAGATGGCAGCGTTTTGGGCTGCCCTTTGCTTTGAAAGGCTGTGGTGTTCCCAGCCTGTGCACTCACGAGAAGAGAGGGGGATCTGAACTAGGGCATCTGCCTTGATACGTGGGCCGGTACTTTTATTGCACTTGGGCCTCTTCTCTAATAATTTACTTTTGTGGTTTCTTTCTGCCTAAGAGAGTCTCTTAGGACCTCGCTCACTGTTGGCCTATTGGCTGACGGTGAATCCAGGAAGGCAGTGGATTTGTTTTTCAACTGGTGGATGTGTGTACGTAAATCCTAGATTAAATGGAGCCGGTGGCATGGAGAACATGCATGCAGACCCATGGCTACTGTAAATGGCAAGTGCAAAAGGTGGAGTTAAAACAGTATTAAAGTATTTTTCCTCTGACATATGATGCACAAATGATGCCTCTGCTTCACCGCTTAGCTGTTCAATATTAAAAGCCCTCTTTAACTACAGGGCTCAGCAGTAGCACCCGTGGCAGAGTTTTCAGCAGGGCACAGGACCCACCAATAGAGCCAAATTTTTTTGACAAGCTCAGATTTTAGCTGAATCTGGTTCAAGTCGGGAGTACGTGAACATTTCCCAGTGTCTGGTCGTCAGGACAAGTCAGTCTCCACTCTGAGTTCTGCCGCTGGTTTTAATTTCTACCCAGACTTTCCCTAGTGCTTAAAGCCCAGGGGAGTTTGTCGTTACAGGTCAGAAGGATGAGTTTCACTGGAGGAATGAAGAACATTTAAGCAAGGAAGAAGCAAAACCAAAACTGTCCAAGTGCTGAGCAAAGTGTTTTGGGTTTGTCGCTGACAGCGGCTCCCTCACAGGAATTAAATCATTCTAATTAAATGCCTTCCCTACAGGGAATCGTACCAATTAAATTGGCACGCTGTTGTTAGGGGGCCAGTTAATTACATTTAACTCTATCTTCAAATTAGCCAAACGACTCTGTCAGAAAAAGAAAGAGAAAAAGAAAGAGAAAAAGAAAGAGAAAAAGAAGAAGAAGAAGAAAAGGGAGATGTTGTATATTGCAGGGAAAACAGTCCCCAAGGGACTTGGCAAGGGGGAATCTTCCCTTGAGCCAAAGCTACATTTGCCTGCTGGCTGCTTTTCTGCTCCCCTGCTGGGAAAGAAGTCAGGATTATACAGTGGTGTTGAAATCAATGTCTTCAGTAGCATTTAAATATGAGAGGGGGAGAACTGTGAAAGTGTGCTGCTGAATGAAGGGCTGAAGATCTGTGCAAATCCGTGATTTTAGGCAAGAGGCTGTAAGAGAACTGGACACTCCTAATGCGAAGCTGTACTTCTTGTTGCTTCCATCTCTTATCTCCAGCCACTGCAGATATCTGTCTGTCTCCTTGCTTGATGCAGAGCCAAAGTGTGTTTGCTTTGTGCAGAAAAGCAGCATCTAACCCACAGAAGTTCTGGTCATTGGTCGTAGTTTCCAGGAACTCCCCTAGAGAGTAAAACACTGGCATCAGATGGCTCCAATACACTGAAACAGTAAATTAGCCCTGAAAAATGCCAACTTATTTGTGTTCATGGGTAAAATGGAAGCCAGCCGCTGACTTTTAGCACAGTCATTCCCTCTCAGCTTTTCAAGCCTGATCCAAATCCCTTTGGAAGCCTTTACATTGATTTTAGTTCAAGTTCATGGGTTGGCTTTTGGTTTTAGCATGTTATATGTATTTACTGCTGATGTTGTGTGGAAGAGCAGAAGTGCCTGGCTCCACTTCAGGATGTCGAGTTTGTTTCTCAGAATGAGGAGCGTCTGTTTTCCCTTTGGTTCCCCAGAGCAGCTCCTTGGCTCCAGATGTCATAAGTTTTGCCTTGGTGGTGGCAGTGATCAGTGCGCCGTGCAGTGGGATTTCATGTGAATTTGACTCCCGCTTGGAGAAAATCTGACATCCTTAAAAAAATCTGTTTACAAAAAGATGATTTCTGCAGGAGTAGGGGGAAAAAGCAGAAGCATCTAAGAAAAGAGTCATGTGCTCTACCAAAACTTTGTTTCACAGATGTGAGGAAAATCACACTTAAAAGCAGTTGCTCTTCTTGCAAATGTGAAATAGAAGCATGTGTTACTCCTCAGTCATGAACCATAGGTCTTATAATGAACTTTTCTTTCAAGTGTGTATACCCCATGGAGAAAACTGTCACTAGTTAAGGGAATATAGCAACCATTATGCAAGCACTGACATATTTAACTGATCATTGACCCCAAAGAAATAAGTCTTTGAATTGTCAGCAACTAATAAATGACCTACTATCCAAGAAGTATCTGTGCTGAGAAATCATGGGATAATCTCTCTTGACAGCTCTTTCCTCACCCTTTTTTCCTACCTTTATTATTTTAAACTCACACATGTGCTTAACACTAACTAGGCTTCTAATATATTTGGTTGTCAGTCATTATGTTTGCTGGTCGCTATCTAAAATAAAGAGGTGAGATTCTGGCAGTACAACAATGGAGATCCAAAATGTCTAAGAACAAGTCCTAAGTGCTGGAGTATTGTGGTCATTGACTCTCTGATTTATATTCTTAATTTTATTTCATGGTGAAACTGGAAATTGAAGATCTTGTCTTTTTTATATATATTTACAAATATACATATATATATATACACATATACACATACATACATATATGTATATATAAATGGAGTTAAGAGAAATGTTTTCTAAAGGTACAGAAGACTGCAGACCAGACTTTCAAAAGAAATCAGCCTGTTGAGCTCTTCTAGAAACTGAGCTGTGACTATCGCAGTGGGGCTTGCTTGGCATGTTAAAAATCATCAGTTTATTTAAGTGCATAGGTGGAAGTTGAGACCTTCTGACAAGCTGATGCTAGTTCTGTATTCAGGCTCATTTTTTTTAAATCTGACTCTAACCAGCAATGCCTAGTTATCTCTTTAAAAAAAAAAAAGAGAGAGGGATAATAAGTGGTGGGAATTTTCAACATTAATCTATATCCAAAACTGGAATGTGCTCAGAATAACCATAAAGAAGACCCGTTACAGGGAGATTTCAAGCTTTCACATATACTGCAGAGAAAAAACTTGCTTTGAGAGGGAGATAGACTACAGAAGGTAATAAAGCTCTTCAAGATCCTGGGGCTGTTTAAATCCTCTGAAATCCCTTCTAGTAGCTGGAAGTCTTTTCTTATTGCTCTATCCAGAAGTCCTGTGTATGTCAGCTGTGCACTGAGCGTGTGTGTGTGTGTTGAGGATTCTTAAGACAAAACCTAATGGCCTACCTGTATGTTGGTAAAATTGGCTTATCACCTTTGATATTGTATCTCCCTGTTGAGAAGATGGGGGGAGTGGCTATTATTTCTATATTTGAAATAATTCCCAAGAGGGAAACATGGACTTTGCATGAGGGCTTCAGTAAGAAATTTTCGGAGGAAGGTGTCAGCAGCACCTGAGAGCTAGGCTAAGCCAGTAAAGAGGTGGCGTTTGTGTGAAGACATATATGAATAAGGAAAACTGAAGCCCATGCTAAATATCACTTGGAAAAAATGGGCATTTAGTAATTACATTTTCAGGTCCAACTTACAGTCCATCTAATCATGTTTGCCTTCTGTCATATGAGCTGCATCTACTTTTTCAAATGGAGATGCTATAGACCACATGAGGGACAAATTTTGGCTTTCTCCTCATTCTGTAAAGCTTGGATCGCCAAGCATGAAGATTGCTACTTCTTCCACACTTGTCTTTGAATGCCATTATTATCTGCCTATTCTTGTTAGATGTTTTGAACTGTACAGAGTTCTTGCTCACAACATTATCTGATGGCAACAGGTTACCCAGGATAGTTTGTGTGTGTGTGCGAAAATACTCACTTGTATTGATTTTTAAATTTGCCTTTTCAAACATAGGGCTGACTTAGGACCGTCCCATTGAAATAAAGCAGTAGTAATATTGAAAATAAAATATATTCCACAATGTCATTTTTTCCCTGTATGCTACATTCCACTGATTTTTTTTTTGGAAAGTTAAAAATATCTCCTAGAAGCAAATAATGAATTCTGTGTTTCAGTTTGAATGACTCAGCCTTGGAGAACCACCACCATTTGGAGAACGATGCTTTTTCAGACAAGTCTGAGAGAGACAATGTAGAAGAGTCAGAGAACGAAACGCATGAGAACAGCCGAAAGATGAATGAAAGCGAGAGCGATCAGTCAGAAATCCATGGAGAGGTCTCCCCGGGAAGGAAAGGAACGACTTATATTGAACAGATCTATGAAGAATTTGGGGAGGTAAATGTAAAAGAAATCATTTTAAGCCCTGCCTGTTCCTATTGAAATGTCTCGGGGTTCATCGTATTTGTCACACAGCTTTTTAGATGCAGTTAAGAACCCGCTTTGTGAGTTCCAGTGTTTTACAGATAAAGCAATGCACAGCTTGCTGCAAAATTATGTTGAATTATCACGTGCTCTAATAATTATGCATTATGAACAGCAGCTCTGCTACTGTGCTTTGGCGTGTTTCCAGGATCAGCGAGTGCTTTAACCAGTTACTGCATTAAGGAGCCACATAGCATTGGCACAAGGCTTCACAGTGCCAGCAGGAGGGGGAATTGTTATTCCAAGCATGTATCTCCGCCAATTAGGCTGCTCAGTCCTTGCATGATACAAAATATGATGCTTTCCTTTCCTCATTATGCATGGAACATCCTTTTTGTGCATCCTAATGGAGCGTTTGAGCCACTTGATTCCTAAATGGCTGTTTCTTGTCAGGAAGTGATTTCTCATGTCATTTAACAGCAGGAGGGCGCAGTTACGTTGCATATAAGAGCCTTTGTTAGCTGGATGTCACTGTGACACCCCGAGCAGTCCCAGAGCTGGGTGTTGGGTGTGAAGCAGTTTGGGAGGGTGGCAGAGGCACCTCTCCTCTCAAATCCTATCCCAGACATGCAGCAAGTCATAGCTGGGACCAAACAGGGGATTCTGAATATAGCTGAGGAATTAAGCACCAGCAAAATGTAGGGAAGCTTAATATCTAACTACTACCAATTCTGAAATGAGTTTTTGTCACTGGAAATTTGTCCTAGAAGTATTAGCAGGGCAGAGTGCTACTGTGGTGCTTGAATGAGCTTACCAGGCAGCGCTGGTGCGTGTTGTGTCGGGGTGCGGAGGGGGAGAAGCTCTCTGTAGTTTTAAATAAAAACATAAAACTGCCGTACAAACCCAATGGAAAGGAATAAATTTCTGCTGTAAAAAGTGATGCTTTGTATAGCTTAGAGTAAGCCCAGCCATAGTGTGATTGCTTAGGCAGAGGTAACATCTGGTGCACTTTCAAAAAGTTTCCATGCAGCCTTAGATGTTTTATTAGATTTCTGTTGTTGACCAAGAGACAGGTCTCTCCTCACCTGAGGCATACAGGTTCGGCTAGTTGTTAAGTCTTATCCCAGCAGTGACAGTAACGTAAGGAAAAGTGGGTTGCGTGCAATGATGGAGTTTGCTATCAGCAGTGGGCTGAGATATATCAAGATAAGCACATGGCAATTAATAAGGTATACTGTTGTCCAAAGCAAAAACTGCCTGTAGCCTCTCTGCCCCTCAATCTGTGTGGACAGTTGAGATTTGGTGCGAAAAAAGTCATGGRTGCAAATCATCACTGTTAAATTTCTGGCATGGCTTTAAAAGCTCATTTGAAAGGTGCGCACATATGTATGTGCACCCCTGTGCATTTGAAAGGTGTATGCTTATGCATCTATGTGAATGGACATTTCAGCTTTGCCTTGTTTGCACCAGGAATGTGAAGGCAGAGACAAGTGTCAGAAGGACTTTGAGCTTGCAAAAGTTGGCCTAGAATGTAAAAAAAGACAACAATTCATTAGCAGATTGTTAACAAATAAAAGTTCCTCTTTTGTAAAAGCTTTTAGTTATAGCCGGTAAGAAAGGATTATTGAGGGTAAGGTATTTGAGGGAAAAGCAAACCAGAAATGACTTGAAGTTGTTTTCTTCCTCCTGCCCCTTCTTCTCCTTCTCTCTCCATCCTTTCCTTCTGCAGTGATTTACTTCCAATATGACCTTGCACAGCAATTTCAACATGAAGTTAATTTATATTGCCTGCACATGCACACATGAAATCTGGATAAGTATTGAAAGTTGTGACAGACCCATGAGTATTGTAAGCCCTAGTGGACACTGCAGTATTAAGGCCTTTAATCTTTTGCAGATGCACTCGCAGGAAAGAGTTTCTTGCTTCTGCATTGACCTTCCCTTTTTCCATTACAGACAGGTGAATCATCTCAGACAGAAACTGTCTCGGAGGAGAACAAGAGCCTGATGTGGATCCTGCTGAAGCAGCTGCGGCCAGGCATGGACCTGTCACGGGTGGTGCTGCCCACCTTCATCCTGGAGCCCCGCTCATTCCTGAACAAACTCTCCGACTACTATTACCACGCAGATCTGCTTTCCCAGTAAGCAGCGCTCAGAGCGCACCTGGCTGGTGCACCTCTCTTATTTGCACCAAAACATGCAACAGCATGAGTCTGGCGCTGGCAGGGGTGTGCTTGTACGCTTGAAGGGCTCCTGAATAACATGCAATAATACACAATAAATCAAGCTGGGCGGCAGCAGCCAGCATGTGACCTTTTAAAGAGGGACTGCTGCCAATGAGGGGCGAGGAAGCAAGGAAAGCGGTTAAACTCTGGACAAAGCAGTCTTTGCACACGTACAAATTGATGGGGATTTGGCCGGTTCCCGCGAGTATCTCATGGCAATGCTATGCCACCTCCTGGTGTACCGATGTACAGAGCCCTGGAGGACGGAGAGCAAACTGTGGAAGAATTGTTGAGTGCTTCTGTCCCAGAAAGCAATATAATTATATTGGCTGATAAATAAATAGGAAACATCTTCTAACACCATTGGTCAGATGCACCTTGCTGGGAGCACCAGAGTAGAAAATAGAAAATGTTATGCTTGTAAATAGGACCATCTTTCTCAATGAGATAAGCTTGATGTGTTTTAAAGTTCTTGTGTGCAGCACAGGTTACTCATGTTTACTTCACTGACTCTGGATTATTTTAGAATTATAAGGTATTTTCAAGCTCTCTTTGCCATATTTGTAACATATGAAGTTCAGGAAATGACTCTTCTCAGCGCTGAGATCTGAGGAAACTTTGAGAGGTTTGAAGGTTTTGTTAAGTAAACCTCTCTGTGGTATGGATGCTCCTTCTAAATGTGTTTTGCAAGAATTTATCCAGCTAGATTTTCAAATCTGATCATATCGAAAATACAAGGAATCCTACTGTTATGTTTACTTCCCATATCATCTTTTGGTGGGGGGTTGGACCAGATGACCTTGAGTCCCTTCCAGCCTAAGTTATTCTATGAATCTTAGTGGGCTGAAAAAGGCCATGTAACACACCACCTTTGAAATCTTTTAACAAAGAAGGAAACAAAAAGAGAGAAAATGAGATCTGTCTTTGATTTAGAGGAATAAGTATTATTGTTTTTATGAACCACATTGTACTGTTTGCTGTAACCAAATGCTAGTATGAGTGGCAGTCCTGTTTAACATGTATTTCCAATCGAACTTGATAAACCGCAGGATTTTATTAGGCTTTTTGCAGGAGCTCAGGGTGAGGAGTGTCACTTCTTAAGAGTTTATGTATGTATTGCATGATGTACATCACTAAGAAACCAATTTTTGTAGGCAGACACCTTTTTAACTGTCAGCAGCACAAAAATTAATTTCAGTTTTGTACTGGTGAAAGACCTTTGAAATTAATGTCATTATACTGGTATAAAATGAATGTGATGTGTGAATGGTATAAAGGGCATGCAAGTAAACATTTTCTGTCCTGTCCTACAGGGCTGTCCTTGAAGAAGATCCATACRGTCGAATGAAGCAAGTTTTGAGGTGGTATTTGTCAGGCTTCTATAAGAAGCCAAAGGTAAGAGGATGCATAATGGACACTGTAATCTTCTGCTATGGTTGTGTATTTCCTTATTGCCTTTCCTTTGACCATTTACCTCTCTGTTGTTCTGAAGATTTTGCCAGTTACTTTTAAAACTAATGTTGTGTTTGATATCAGGGTGGAATTAAAGCAGATGGTGGAGTTTTCATATGTAAAATAGTGTTGATTAACTCAGAGCTTTGCCCTGGACAGCTAGGAGGCAGAACTAGTCATCAGCAAGTATTTTTTCCTTGCATGCAGGATTTTTATCTTGGTTGAAAGCAGGTCTCTTTTTCTTTCTCTTTTCAGACCTGTTAGTACCATAGTGCCACATTTCCACATCAGTATGTACCTGCTGCCTATAGTCACAGAAATAGTAAAGCTTGGGCATCTTTAAGGCTTTGTGCAGGCAATATCAAAGATTAAGGTGGCAGGAATAGCAGATGGATCCATGGCTCAGGTGAAGAGGTCAGAGCAGGAGGATGTACCTAACCAGTTCTTGGGTTTGATTCTTGTGATTGACTTGGTTTAAAATATCAGGGAGAAAATTCTTACATTGTTTTGTGACTACCACTGTAAAGTTGGATTGCAAGTCTTYGTTTGTAGCAGTTCTTGGTTGCTTTGTTTTTCAGGGAATAAAGAAGCCATACAATCCTATTCTGGGAGAGACATTTCGCTGCTGTTGGTTTCACCCTCAGACGAACAGTCACACGTTTTACATAGCAGAACAGGTAAGTCGCTTGATTTGGATGCCCAGGTATTACAAGCAGCACCTCTGTGCRTAGAAACACCTTCCCCATCTCAGCCCGGGAGAGGAACTTGTGTAGACACCCAGAGTGGGACATGGAATAAAGTAGCTACTGGGTTTTTTTGCTCTTTAGATTTACACAGATTACTGATAGCTTTGGCAGGGGCTCAAGACTGGAAATGCAAGTCCTCCATATATAACATTGATTTATTATCCTCTTCAATGAAGACTGTTTCCCTGGAATACTACTGTCTGCTTATTGTTAATAAAACACTGTTGTGGTTTGTGTTCCCTCTGTCAAAAAGGGTATAGACCACCTAACCAAGTTATTATTAAACCTGCCATCCTGAAGGCTTATCTCCGTCTATTTGGGGATAAAAGAAGGGCAGGACTCACAAGTAAACTGGCCTGGCAAAATTTAGTTTGAGATTTATGTAGTAAACAAAGGGATCTGAGGACCATGTGGACTTCGGTACGTGGACTCCCTGTTTTACTTTACTTTTTTTTTTTCCTATTTAATCAAAGATTTTTTCTTTTTATTTTATTTCAGCTGCTGCACCCCTTTTATGGAGGTTATTCAGATGGTGCCAAAAAAAATTCTGCTATGAGCTGCACTGTCATTTATCGCCTTGAAAATCTGACAGTGTACGTGTAGGCCTAAAGTGACCTCAAATATATAAGGGAAGGAAAATGTGGGGTGGAGGAAAAGGGTTAAGCAGGATCTCTGTCGCTCATGTACAGCGATCTCTCCATTAACACTGAGGTTAATGGTGTGAATGAGACTTACAGGACCTTATTCAGTCATATGGCCTCCGTCTTGTGCTTTCCCTAGAACCCCTGCTTGAGACTGTGTGTGCGTCTGTCACTCTGCTTAGACGGAAAGACTGCTGTTGATGATGTATGGCTGTTTTTCATCTAGGTCTCCCACCACCCACCAGTGTCAGCCTTCCACGTCAGCAATAGGAAGGATGGGTTCTGCATCACCGGCAGCATTCTGGCGAGGTCCAAGTTTTATGGTAAGACATGAGGCCTAGATGTCTTCCAGGTGACAACTGTGGCAATGGTTTTGTTGTGTTTTTCAACTCTTCCTGAGCACATTAAGGATTCAGAGCAAAGAAATGCGTAGAGCATCTACCATCAGGACACACTAACTCCTTSTCTGTTCTCTCCTGGCTCTCCTTCACATTTCCACCATCTCAGTGGGAGATCATACAGACGTTTATAGAAAAAAAATTTCAGCTAGGAATCTTGAGGGCTTTGAAAACCTGGTTTTCAGAAAGCAAAGGTTTGTGTGGATTTGTGGACACTTGATTGTCAGCCTACTTTGCATGCGCTCACAAATCAGGCATTTATAGAAGTCTGATCATCCAGCTGACTTGTGCAGCAGTCTCTGTATAAATATGACTGATTTATTGAGCTCTCAGATTTCAAGGAATTGAACCCTAGAGCTTCAAAATGTCCTCAAATCTATTAATCTCAATGTCCTCCAGAAGGACAGCACAGCTGCAGGCTCTGAAACAGTGTCGTTACTTAAAATAGTGTTTTTTGTTAAGACAAACACTTCTCAAGTACTATCCTCAGGTAGGAGTATTTGCTGAAACACTTGTAAAGAGTCATTGCTATCCTTCCGGCAGTTCAATATGTTATTTGGGATCATACGCAGTTAGAGAAGTTGTGAGAGCAGAAGAAGGATCTGGAAAACTTCTAAAGCATTGGAAGTGCTCTCTTCATCCCACGAATGGCTCATCTCATCTACTGCCCTTTCTCTGACAGGGGCTAGACGCCAGAGCAAAATAGGAGTCCTACCGCGCAGAGTTTGTTAGAACTGCTGCCTCCAACATTAAATGATTTGCTCTGTCCCAAATTCTTAGCATTTCCTATCTCTTCTGTCACTAGAGACCTACATTTGAATGTAAATGTTTTTCTAAAGTAGGATAAGATGAGTGGCTGTGTATATGTATATGTGTGCTTTTTTTTTTTAATATATATGAATTTGTTCTTTTAAATTCTAGGTAACTCACTTTCTGCATTGTTGGATGGGAAAGCAAAGCTTATGTTTCTAAACAGGGGTGAAGATTACATCATTACTATGCCATATGCTCACTGTAAAGGTCAGTTACGACTATTCACATAGGACGCCAGAAGCAAATAGAAAAGATGATGTAGTTGTATCTTACTAATTTTGCACTGGCTCTCTTCTCACCTCTCAAACACCATGCATTGCAGATCCTGGTAATTCTGGGAAGCAGCTGCTCCATGCATGAGTTGTAGGGCACAGGAGGGGACTGGAAATTCTCGCTGAATTCTTTCTGATTTGCCCATGCAGAGCTGAGGAGAGAATTAGGAAGTTAGTTTTAATACTATGTAGAAACTAGAAAATACTACATATATGTACTGCAGTTAAAGTGAAGATGGAAAGAATAAAAGTTCATTTCTGAGCCTCTGAGGTTGTAAAGTTGTTTTAATGATAACATAGAAATTGTTTAATATGTTTTCTGATTTTCTGAGAATAAATTATTAAAAAATCCTGATTTCTCTTCTGATTTTTCTGTTAATCTAACTGTGATATTCCTCAGTGAATCAGCTGCCTCAGTGAGATTGATACTTAATATTGTGTGCAAGTACAGAATTGGCTTTGCTTGCACTGAAGCCCAGGGGATGGCTGCTGATTCACTGCTGTAACTCTGCATTTCTCCTTAGCGAACTAAGCCTAGGCGATATTTGAACTACAGTTGTAAAATCACTCCTGCAACTGTTCGGTCCAGTTTTGGCTATTAATATTTTTTCATTTTGGCATGTTGACCTGTAAGCTAATCTTTATGGAGTTTAGCTATTTGAAAACAGTAGTTTCCGTAAATCAGGCCTTCTGTGAACTATTCATATGCATAAATCTTTCTGTTGACATCTTTTTTCTGCAACTGATCTTTTCAGAAAATGACAAATGTGTAAAAAGGAGTCTCCCCCACGAT
This sequence comes from Apteryx rowi, assembly GCF_003343035.1. Taxonomy (NCBI): domain Eukaryota; kingdom Metazoa; phylum Chordata; class Aves; order Apterygiformes; family Apterygidae; genus Apteryx; species Apteryx rowi. The sequence continues at coordinate 1,751,468 of NW_020450749.1, forward strand.
TGCTAGTCCCCCTAATTCTGCCAGAAGAAAGTGTACTGAGTCTCATCACAGCTCCTTTCTGCCCCATGGGAGAAGCAGCTGGGTCTGTTCATGAACAAGCATAAATGAAGTTGCTGGATGCAGCTTTAGTTATTCTTCCTCTCGCACCGTCAGCATGCTGCAGATGCACTCTCAGCACCTGTCAAGCCTTTCCCTAGGGTGGGGTAAAGAGTGGGGAAGGTGGACTTGGGAGAGGATTCTTCATGCCTAGGCTAAACAGCCATTTCCTAGAAACTTTGGCCTCTGTCTTTTCAAAATTTTAAGCCAAGTTATGAATTTTACAGCATGTCAGTGAGAGCCAGTCTGAGATCAGAAAGCAGGTGACTACCGTTGGGGACCCTTAATTCTCTTTTTTTCCCCTTTCAGGAATTTTATACGGTACGATGACAATGGAGCTTGGAGGGAAAGTTACCATCGACTGTGAGAAAACTAACCACAGGGCAGAACTGGAATTCAAGCTGAAGGTGGGAGACATCTTCGGTGTAGCTCTCCTGTAGCTGGCCCATACGTACCCTTGCCTCGCAGGACTATATGATGAGCCTTGTGTTTTTCAAGGCTACAGGACCTTGTCGTTATGGTGTTGCAAGAGCCCATTTTCAGGCAGCTGATTTGGAGTGGCTAATGTGCTGAAGAGCTGCACAGTCATTGCCTCAGGCTGACTGGTTCATGTAGCAGTTCCTTTCCCTAGATAGCCTGGGCAATGCAAATTTATGGTATGCAGATAAAATGGAGGCACCTCTAGACATTCTTTAAGTTATGTGTGTTAAAACTTGGGAAAGAAAGTGGTGACCTGTAACTTTTCTTGGACAGTTAAATTGCTTTTTAAGAAGCATCCATTTCTCTTCTGCTCCAACAAACACTTTCTTGCCTGTTTGTAAATTGAAACATGGAGAACTGAGAGCCTGCAGGGCTTTGTAGTTCTGGCCTTCGCTGACATGATGTGAGGGATTGCTGGAGGTAGGGGAGACCTTTGCAAACCACTTTTTCTGGGGGCAGTAATCATTTTTCTTTTATTTGCCTTCACAAAGTGAACTGTTTCTCCATGTATACCTCCTTGACATTTGCATACACTTGTCTTTAAAACCTGTTCTTCCCATAGACTTGACATGCTGCATTGAGGCTAACGGGAGTATTTCCCTGACTTCAGTCAGTGTCATCTCAAACCTACAAACACTTCAGAGCCTAAAATGCAGACCCTTCTTTTCTGGCTTGAAAACAAGTTGCTTAGTCCAAACAAGACTCAGAGAAATCCCTGTAGTTTAGTTGCATGCTCTGCTCTGAGTGTTTCTTAGTCATCATTTTCAGTAGATTTGTGAGCAATTAAAGGTAAACACTATGATTTTGTTACTAATTTGGATGTGTACCAATTCTCTGCTGGATTGTGTACGTTGATTCTTGAGATTCTTGTGTTTTTTTCTTCCAAAAGTGTGGCCAGAAATTTAGTTGTGTATTGGGTTTTTTTGTTTTTTTTTTAAGAGTTCCTCTGGACAGACTTATTAGAAAATAGCAGCTAAAATGTCTGAAGAAATATTGCATGGTAGAAATGGAAAAGCTGGTCACTCTATCACTTCTGTTTCCTGTGCTTGGCAGGCAGGAGATGAGGGAAATTTTCCATTGTTCTGAGAATCTTTTCTTTTCCTTGACTCTGGAAATACCCTTTTCTTTTTTTAATTGCTGCTGACGAGAGCACTTCACGCTGGAGACCTAATCCAGATGCAGCCATCAGTAGTGCCACACTGCTGTTGCTGTCCCATGAATAAGAAAAGTCACCAGATACGTTAGTGCTGCTCCCTATCTTTGGACAAGACTGCACGTATAGCCGTGCGAATCAAATGTGATTCTGGACAACGGAAAGGACTTGCCCACTGACATTTATCCTGAAGTCTAGCTGACAATAAATGTATTTGCAATGAAGGCAAGGCCTTGCAGTCCTGAATGTTAATGGACTTGAAGGCTTGTCTCTCTCTCTTCCCGTGTCTTCTACAAGTGATTTTGGTATTGCAAACACAAAGGAGGAGGGAACAATGGCAGGTAGTCAAAATCCATGCTAAAGTTGATCCTGCCTTTCCCCAGAAACAGTGGAAATCAAGCAGGTTGCGGTTTCCTTCCCTCCTGCTGTGTTGCTGCATTTGGCTCCCTTCCAGTTCTCACTAGACGGATCATATTTTCTGGTTTTTTTTTTTCCTCCTCTGACAGCCCTTCTTCGGTGGCAGCACAAGCATTAATCAAATCTCTGGGAAGATTAAGTCAGGAGAAGAAGTGCTAGCAAACCTTGATGGACACTGGGTAAGGACTGACGGTCGCAGTTGCTGACGTGATAGTGGTGGCGTTTATGCCACTGTGGTCTTATCCACCTTGAATGCAATAGCTCGAACGCTTGTACCTGCCTGAGCCAAAGCTGGAAGTGGTGGAGAGTGTTTCCATTGCAGCTGGTGGCTCTGTATTGAGGGTCCCGGGCTTACAGCAGGCAGAGATGGCAGTAGACAATGAAGGGCAGGTTGTTCACCTTAAAGTGATTGCGGAAACCATGACACTTCCTTCTGTCTTGTTGTGTCCAATACTTAACTGTCCCCAGCTATCAGGGTATCAGGCAGGACCTTCACGGGTCTTTAACTCATTATTTTCACAGCAAATGCACGTGGTAGAAGATTATTATTCCTCTGCTCTTGAGGTGAAGGACTGAGATGCAGATGCTGTGAGGGTATATCGGCATGGACAGCTCACAATAGTCACCAGACCTGCCAACGCCTTTGTACACCTGGCAGCCACGTGTAAAGAGCTCAAAGGCACCCATAAGCCAAAACCCAGCAGAAATAAAGTTGCGTGGTGAAGGACATAGCCTAGAGCTGTGGTTGGGAGCTCCTGGTAACTGGGCTGGAGACTTAGGTATTTATCTCATCTACGTTTAGGCATCTACATCTTCATTATCATTGACCTTTGCTCCCTTTCAGCCCTTGGAAATTGTCACTTCTGCAGCAAGATTTGTCTCATCTTAAAGTAGGTATTTAAAGTAGATCAGGTGAAATGTGCCTGGATAAAACCTTGTAGTGAGGTCCCAACCACAATGTAGCCCTCGAGGGAGCAGTCTCCTAGAAGCACAGCTGAGCTCCCTCCGCCAGGTGATCTCTCCTTTTTACGTAAAAGCTAATGGCCATTTTGAAATTAGGGAGATTTGCGCTTTCCAGATGTATGAGAGGATATTTGCTTCCTGTGCCTAGGAAGCTTTTCCGTTCTGAGCTCCCTTTCCTGCCGGATGCGCTGGGGCAGTTGTGGGTTGTGCCGGGCTGCGGATCACATTGTCAGTGGCTGTCCCGGGAACGCTGCCCGCAGGAGCATGTGCTCGAGTCACGCCCCCGGAGTGCTCTGCCACATGGTTGCATGCCTCTCGGCCTTCTGCATTTGGGCTTTGTCAGCCTGAAAATCAGTTATTCCTCCCTGGCTCTTTGTACTGGTTGTTTGTGGTGTGCAAAATTAGAATGATGTATAAAAGAAGTTAAATGGCTTTGAAAGGGTGGCTCCACAAGCCGCCGCTTGGGATTGCATGCGGTGAATGGAGCAGCAGCTGGGTGGTGGTGGGGAGTGTTGTTTGCCAACATTGCCAGTGTTGTTTGTTGACCTGAAAAGCCACCCAAATAAGAGAAAACAGATCCCAGTGCTCCTCAGCCCCAGGATCAAAGCAGCCCTTGAGGGCTTTTACACCTGCCCCTTAGAGATGCCCATAGCGCTTTTGGAGAGTGCCCCCTCCATCCAACATCAGCAGTGGGGGGCTCTTGGGGCCTGAGCTCCTGTCCTGGATCTGGCACCTGGGACATGTCAGAGGAGGTCCTGACAGGGCCTTTGGGAAGGGGCGAGGGCCTCTCGGGGCTGATGGGGTTTCAGAGCTGAAGACATGGGAAATGGACTTTGAAAGAGAGCCCGTCAAGGCAGAAAGGGTCTTCAAGGGGGAACGGGGACATGCATCAGGGACTGAGGCAAGGGAAGAAATGGAACAGCTGAGGTGCAAGGAAATGAGGCAGTGACAGGCAAGGCAAATATCCGTGCCCTAAAAACGGCATGGATGATGCTCAGACCACGTCCAGGCAGCTGAATGGTACCAATGCCCATGCTGTTCAGCAAATGTAGTCGTTCAGTTCATCCCACTCGTAGGCCCTTTGAAATACTAACTGAAATTCAGGAGCAGTAACAGAAAAAAACTGGCTAATCTGAAGAAATAATATGAAAGAGTAGCTCTGCTTTCTAGAAAGGATGGTATTTTGGTAGTCTTTGCTAAGATTTCAGTAGAGAAGAGAAGAAGGGATGGAAAAGAGCTTGGGATCTTGTTTATGTATATATGCTGGGAGGTACCTGGGAGGAATAGCGTGGGAAGGAGAGCATACTAGGGCGTCTATAAATACACTTTTGTGGGGACAAACCTAGTCCCTTTCTAATGCTTCTCTGATGAATTTGGCCAGTGTTTCAGGGAATGCCTCCGTGATTTTAGAAACTCTCAGGAAATGTTCAATGAGACTTGATGGAAGAGGAGAAGAAAACAGCCCTCTGACCAAGTCCTACCCATCACCATCAGCTTACAGCAAGTTTCCATTTGCTGGAGTTAGTTTCTGCCTTACGTTTCTGACTGTCACTAACCTTTTTGCTTAATTTTCCTTCTCAGGATGGGGAAGTGCACATAAATGAGCTGAAAAGCGGGAACACGGAAATGTTCTGGAACCCGACGAGTGAGGTGCGAAGGCAGAGGTTGAAGCGCCACATTGTGCTGTTTGAGGAGCAGACGGACTTTGAGTCAGAGAGGTAGGGAGCCCTGCAGACATCTCRCTGCCGCTTCCCCCACGGGGACCGAGCAGGACTGTGTGGGCTCTGATTCCCCAGCACATTCCTGGAAAGGCAGTGACCTCGCTTTGCCTGCCCATATTACCCAGCCACTGACCTGTTTGGTTCCAATCTATTAATTCTGGGGTATTTCCATGAAGTATTGTTCTGAAATAACCAGGTAGCTGCATTGAGAAATGGTGGAGGCTACTTTATATCTGCTAAAATAACAACTCTCCCAGGACCCTAGAGATCATGAATAGACTCTCTTATGACTGTGGGAACTTCTTATGAAAGGGTAAGATGTTAATCTGAAGTTGGATGTCATGCTAAGAAGTACTGTTTTGACTGCAGGCTCTTAAACTAGATGCAGGAATCATATGGAAAGTTTTGGCTTGAGCAGAGCAGTAGTTTGAACCACATAACAGGATTTTGAGAGGGAATATAATTAAACAGATATTTAAGCCTCCCCCATAACGTCAGCTGATATTTCCAATACAGTGTGCACTAGATTTCTTATGTTAATCCAAATTCACCTAAGAATATAGTCATGGCACATGGTTTAAGGAGTGGAAGGAAGGACTCCATGGCACAAGGGATTGCACAGCAGCCCTGACCTAGTGCCAAAGGAGCCAGTGCTTGGACAAGAACAGCTGGAGCAATGTCATGTGGCACTGCATTCAAACCAACCAGTCCTGCCATCTCACCAACATGGTTATCCAACACCAGCTAATATCCCAAGCCAGTATGTGCAGCATGCTGCCTGGCTCTGCGTTATTTGGGCCACTTGCCTGTGGACTTCCAACACTGGTGTTGCCACACATCACACTGAGAAGCTTCCGCTTTGCATAAGTAAAGAGAGAGATTGCATGACAAAAAATACACCTGAGCATTGAGTGTCATCTGGACAGCAGTGGGCATTAAGGGCAATAAAGTCTGTGTGTATACCTTACACTTGTGCAATGCTATGTTTGTCACAAGATCAGAGCAGACTGGAGCACATTTCTTCTATTAATTTTCTGAAGAAGATTCTTTTAAAAGAGAAGAGAAATATCAGCCCTGGGGACAAAGAATTTCCATTTCTCTATTTACCAGGGTACTGCCAGAGCAGACTCCCTTTGCTCTGTCAGAGATTAGTAGTGACACATGCGTGCAGGTGAAGGAGGCAAAAGGGAAAATTTTCAAGATCTATAGTAGACATGCCACATTATTATGCTGGCAGTTGCATGAATAAATTGCCATCTAATCCAGGTTATGTGCTGCCTGAATTGCTTAGTCCTCTCTGCAGTGCTGAAAATCACCTGTTTACACACACACTTGACAGCCTTCAAAGCTCATGCCATGGAGGGTCGCATTGTGTGGCACATGCAGCTCTTGATGGAGTCATCTGTGCTCGTCATGCAATTTTATGTTTTTCCCTGTCCCTCTATATTCCCAGAATTAGAGGAATGGCTCTTTACGCCACTGCATTATTTTCTCAGGCTGTTATTTTGGGTATTTCGTAAAGTCCAAAGCTCCTTCTCCACTTCCGCCACTTTGAGTTGAGTTTCCTTCCTTTGTTTCTGGAAGAAAAGATTCATTCACAGGAAAGTGGGGAAAGTGACGTGTCGAATAGGACAGGAAAATGTTCCTCTGCCTTCAGTTAATTATCTAAAAAGCTGCTCTTTTAGAGGTGTTGAGTTAACTTTGAAATCGTCGATATCCCTTTTAAATTAAGAGCTTCACAACAAGCTCTGAATTAAATGCAGTAATGCATCCATCTGCTAAATGGAGAACAGGTGTTTTGTAGAGCTGGGAATACTGGGACAGCCTGGATTGCTGATGCCTATTCTAATTACTAGACCATCCGGTAATGTTTTGGAATGGCTAAATGCTGATCTCAGAAGTATTTCCCGTCTGAATTGAAGATTAGAGTGCTCTGATTAGAGGAGCTGTAGAGAAGACCATCACATTTTGGTCTGTGTGGCTATAGTGAAAAGGAGGTAATGATTTTCTCTCATAAAAGGCAGATCCTTTCCTCAAGGCAGAGGCTCAGTGAGACATCATATGACAAATTAGTTTTCTTTTTGCACCAGAAAACAAGTGTGAGTGAAAACCTCTGTACATGCTTGCAGCTTGTGAGCACAAATGCACGTCCAGTTATTGGAGACTGAATCAGCTTCCTACTGGTTACAAATCGCATATGGAAATAAAACATGGCATGTGCAGCTGCAAGCCTTGCACACAGATTCATCTACCAAGGCTTCTAAACTTTGAATGTAAAGGCTATGTTTCAGGCATAGAGATTAACACAAAAGCTCCTAAACATACATGATTGAAAGGACCAGGAAGATAACAGACTCTCCGTTATACATCCATCACCTCTAAAGAGGCCACTGACTTCAGTAAACTGAGCAAAGCTCTCTTATAACTCACACAGACAGCACTGAAGATTTTAATGAATACTGTGGGTGATATTATCTAACAGAAAGTTTGCCTGTTCTTCAGTAGATCATTACACATAGCATTCATCTTTGCCATTCTCATAATATGGCTTTAATTTACAAGTCAAAACTGAGGCTGACTAATCCTGTTACAGTTCCTCTAGAGTATCAAAAGATCAGAAAAGCATCTGCTAAGGTTCCAGCTGGCAAAATACATTGCCATTTTACAGCAGTTTTACTTGCTTCCCTGTTTATTTCTAGGCTTTGGCAGCACGTAACTAGTGCAATAAACAAAGGCGATCAACACAAAGCAACGCAGGAAAAATTTGTGCTGGAAGAGGAGCAGAGAAACGCCACACGGGAGCGGAAGGAGAATGGCACAGAGTGGAAACCGCTGCTCTTCCAGCACGACACCGTGACTAACGAATGGCGCTACAAATACGAGGAGTGAGTGGTGGGGTCGTGGGTTAGGAGCACACCTCGCTGCTCGAGTCCCCACAGATGCAAGCAAGGTTGCAGGCACAGCCTACACCCACTGTGCTCTCAGTCATCCTGGTCCTGCCATTCCCCAAACTGTGCCCAGGGTTTGCTCTTTTTGAGCTCTAGGGCATTACAAGAACATATATTCCTGATAAAAAATTGGGAATAGCTGCAAATGAGGGCTCGGCAATGGAAAATCTGCTGTGCTGTTGGTACAAATCCATATTGCTGCCATGTTGTGGTCTCCCCTGGCATTAAGGGTGAAGCCTCTGGAGACTGAATCACCTTCACTTGTTGGTGGGAGCCGTGTACGCAGGGAAATGTCCATTACACCACATGGTGCATCTGCTGAAACTCTTATTACGGGTAGGGGGGAATGTTCACCCTGCTGCATCAGGAGTCGGTGCACTGCTCTGTTTTTCTGATTCTTTCCTTTGTTTTCCAAAGTTTAAGACCTTGGGATCCTTTGAACGACATTGCCCAATTTGAGAAGAACGGGATACTTCAGACCATGGAGAGGCACTTATCCACAAGGATGTCAAACCACAAAATGACATGCATAAACAATCAAGTTACACGACACAAGGTAAAAAGCCTCTTTTGGGGAGTATAATATCCTTTGCGATTGATTAGACAGCCCTTTTCTGCAGCATTTTTATGCAATGACAGCATATGCTGCAAGGTTTGTTTTGGGGAAATATAACTAACATCTCCACAGCTGCAATATTATGCCTTCGTTAACTCTAAATAGAAATCATATTTTTTTTTTGACATGTCCTGTCTTTTTTAGTATTTTTCTTCCCATCCTGTGTTAGTGATACTGACACTGGGTTCTGAATATGGCTGAGCTGAAGTGTTCAGTGTTTCCAAAGTAATAAGATGGGAGCAAGGTGTTGGAGTACAAAACTAAGGGTCTGCAACTCGAGTTTCAGGCCTTGTCTGCTTTTGTTACTTACTTCCTCCTAGACAGGACTTGTAACCTCTATCCGTCCTTTCTGTTAAAGAGGGATGATACTTTCACGTTTCACTGCATTCATCTTTGGAGTAATTTATGTCATTCATAAAATGCTTTGTAAGTGTAGAACTGCTGAGCCAGTTAGATATAATCCATACTGCACTGAAGAACTCATATCTTATTATGAGGATAGGCTTTTCTTTTGCAATAGCCAAAGTCTGAACATCTCTGAAACAATGGGAAAGTTTAGGTTCAGAATTGGTTTTCAGACCCTCCAGAAAGAAGTGTTTGAATCAACAGGTTTGGTTTATCCATCCTAGAGGTAGGAAGGAACTTTAGAAAAAGCATCAGGAAATGAAATAGGAAAGTTCCATGATGTTTAAGTCCTGCAGGCACCTTCTGAAAAATCCTCCCTGGGAAATTTTGTTCTGAATTTTTCTTCTTTTCATCCTTTCTCTTATGTATGGTTGGTGAGTAAACAACTCAGCAAAATTACTATAAAATTCATCACCAGTATGCACCACTTAAAGCTAGGACAAGAATAATTTGGATGGGTTTCCTAGAGATGTTACCATTTGAGAAAATGCTTCTGTACAGGGCATGTGTGTCTTTAACTAGCTGCCTGGAGGCCAAACACTAGGAGATGGTGAGACAGCAATCAGACTTCACAATCTCACAAATATTCCTCAGCACCCTGAATGATATTGTTTAAAGACAAACACAGGAATGTTCAATTTGACAGTGACCAGGTCTCTTTTAATCCTCATTTTATCTAGAGGTCTGCCAAAGATTGCAGGCGCCGTAAAGCCAGTGATCAGCCATCCAACCACAGCCAGAACACAGAGAGCAGTTGTTCGACGCCAGAGTCTGTGCAGGAGCTGTCAGATGACGATGGCAAGTATTTGGGTATCACTGGGGCTGGCTTTAACGTGCTTATTCCTTGAGCCCGGACACCTCCCAGCCTGGCTAATACTGCAGGCACATAGCACACAAACGAATGCAGAGGATGTTCTGCTTTTACGTTTCCCTTGCTCACCTCTCCTGCTCTTTCTGCCTCATGCTCTCCATGCCAATAAGGGCTTCTCAGCTCCTGGCACAAGCACATCAGAAGAACACACACTGAAATTTCAACAGCCAGATAGGAAACAGGCCTAGTTTCTCATTCCCTTTTCTCAGCTTTTGTTGGAGGTGACCTTGAGTATTTCAGAGATGGGGGCAGATGTGAGCACTGCATTCCCTAAGATGGATGGGCTAGGGAGGATGCTGGGCTTTCTGCTAAAAAAAAGTGTCCCGAGAGCTGAGAAGTGGCCCCAAGCCAGTGTCACCAGACCCTGTCCATTGACCTCCATCTCCAGGGTGGAAGATCCTGTCCCCTGTCTCCCTCTTCCCTGTTTTCTCCTGAAAGTGTCCCCCTTGGCTGTGCGGACCTGAGCACAGCCAGCTGCTTGCTGGGTGAGCCTGGCTGGTGTTTCACCATTGCCACCAGAGATGGTAATGCAAAACATGATGTCCTTCAATACTTTGCCACAGGGTTTGAAAGTTTGTGCACTCAGTGCGGGAAAGAGATGAATCACTTGAAGGAAATACATTCAGCTGTCTTATCCCTACAGAGAGCCCAACAGGACATACACAGGTAACAATTTTCCCTTATCAATCAGTGATTGTAATGGGCTAAAAATAACCTGTGACGTGTTAACTCCTCTGCTGTGGCCTTTGGATTGTCCTTATCAGCTGCTGGGCTGCAGTTAACCAGTGTTTTACTAGGTTACATATTAACACACCGGAAAGACAAAAACAGTGCTTAGTGATAAAATCTCTTTATGAGGTAAAAACCACACTTAGATCTGCTGGCACTCCCAGCTGCAAAAGAGTTTGGAGGGGCTGGACAAGGCGCTGACTATAAATCTCTGCAAGGCAAGAAGGCACAGGTCTCTCTCATTATCAGGCATTGAGTCTGCTATGAATTTGTTTACTGAGCTTGCTGTTGAGATGCAGCCACATGGTCTGAGCCCTGGGCTCCATGGCTGAAAAGCACTAGCATTCCTGCTTTTGATGTAAATCGCTAGCTGTTGCTGCTGCAGTGTTTGAGGGAAGCCAAGCGGTGATCACACCTGGTTAATGAAATACTGGCAAATCCTGAAGTGCTGGGATCCCTCGCTGTGTGGAAACTCTGGGACTCTGGGCGCACACACACATGTGAATGCACAGCTGCCTCCTGCACACAAATAAACCTATTGTTTTCTCTTCCAGAAACCTCAGTGCTCTGAACAAAAAACCCTTCCACAGGAAGGGCTCTTCTGAAAGCTTCCTCCTGGACTCGCGCTGCTGGTTTCTCCTGTGCATCTTTCTCACATGCCAACTGTTCATTAATTATGTCCTCAAATAAAAGCGCTACGTTTGGCAGCAATAACGATTCCTGGCTGCAGGAGGGGGGCCACTCGCGCAAGGAGCCCAGCGAGGCACCAAAGCACTTTAGAACCAACACAGCAGAGGTGGAAGCAAGTTGAAAAACGAGGTGAAAAAGGGACCTAGGAACCTGCAAAACTTTGTTCCTCTGGATTATGTCATTTTTGCCTTTTACATGTACATCTTCAAGGACCTCTTAACCTGTATGGGCCTTAATGCTGAAGCCAAATGTAGCTTTAATTGTGCAATTTGTTTTCTATGTCTTGTCATTTTCTGATGCAATTAATAATTACCTAGCAGTATTGATACCCCAAAAATGGTAAACACCCCAGCATTTTGGAAGGGTCACACAGGCCTGTTTTATATGAGCTGGGAGTGCAGCTGGGGAGCTGTAAAAAAAAATGATGTTCATGGTGCCTGTCCAGCTGCATTTAATTATGGGAGGGAGCAACACTTGGTACAAAAAATTCACCCCCTGGATATTAGGCCATGATTTATTTTGTCAGCACACACAGAATGGGACCTCCGAATGTGTTTTGTTTTCCATTCCACAAGAATTGTAAATATGCACGATTTCCTAGAGCTGTTCCTCTTTAGGAAATGGGAAGTATTTGGTAAAAGCTCCTTGTTCTCTTACAGAGCTGATTCATGTCCTGGACCAGGCTGACGGAGTGAAATGTCAGACATGCCTGTTTGTAAAACCTGGTTCCTTATTCTTATTGTTATTACTTGCTATATGGCTGTTTTATAATATCACACACTAGCATTGGAGAGAGGAATCATTGCCCCAAAAGAGGTGAAAAGAGTGGGAGCAAATGTGGGTGTATGTGTGTTCGATCATAGGCACATTTATTGTCAAAAGTCAGGAAGGAGGAAGGGTTTTGCCACTGCATTGTTCAACTCTGTTAATAGTCTTCCTATTTTACAACTTTTTTTAAAGATTTGCAATATTTTATGTAGACAGCAGACAATACTAAGCCTTTCTTTTCTGGCCTGAAGTAGTTCCAAGTGGTAAGTACTGCTATATATACAGCCTTAAAATACTTAGTGGTGGTGCCAGTCTGGGCTATCTTTCAATGTAAATGTTTCCAAATTTTTAACTACATTCCTCGTCATATTCCCCAATTAGGGGAAACCTGTTTGTGCTTGATATGTTGAAATAAAACTACACACAACTTTCAATGACAGTTTATCTGAGACATTATTTGTGTATTTGAACATGGTTTTATATTTTATAGCATTTTACAAGCTGTCAACTCTTAGGCCATGCTTTTCAGAAGGAAAACGACAGGAATAGGCTTGCAAGAGCTTCAGAGGGAGACAGTAGTTTAGAACAGCACTAGTATTTTGATACCCATCTGGCTTGAATTGACCATATCTTTTAATTGCAGTGACTTCAGCAAAATAGAAAGAAAAGTATTTGCCTTGATTTTGAGGACTGTCTTGTACATAAATTTGCAGACTTGTCTTTAGAAAACCTTAATATTAAGGAGATAATTTGATTATAGTGAATAGGCAATCACATGGAGAGAAAAGTACAACTCTCTGACATGATTAGACAGGGTAAGAACCAGCATCTGGAGGTTTGAGTGATAAATAAATCACAAATACTAAAGAGTGAGACTGATTTCCTTATCAGAAGAAAGGTTCCAGGAAAACAAAGGATTCATCGTCTGTGACATATTCAGTCGAGATGGGATGTCTTTTTGGAGGACATCATCCTAGTCACTCATTTCTGGGAAAGCCTGACCTGTGCTACATGCAATGTAAAACTGGGTGACAATGGGTCCCTCTCGCCTTTGGCTATGAAAGAGCCATTTAAGATATCTGTCTGGCTATGCAAAGTCACTTAGGAACCTTGAAAATGTTTGCTCCTAATGTGCAAACATGTCTGCTAATTTCCTGCCTAAGTCATCTCCCTTTGAATGTTCAGCAAGTCAGCACATCTCTGGCCTCCATCAGCAGAGCCTTCCTCGTCATGCAGGTTTCCCTTTGGGACGCTGTATTAGAGCTAGTGACAGGACCCTCTCCTCTTCTGTAGGGGTATTTATATTTCCTGGGTACAAATACATTTCAGGTTTTAGAAGATATTTACTTAAAAAAAAAAGAAAAGAAAAGAAGACTAAGCCAAAGAGAAGCAGTGTTGAACAGGAAGGCGTTAGTAGGTGTTGTGCGAATACTTGAAATTCCCTGGATCGCTTCCATTTTACCAACCAATACGCACCCACAGGGGTTTCACTGCGACTTGTTCCTGCAGTCAAGTAAAAGGAATGTCCTTACCGCTAGAGGGGCAGTTGGATGAATGAAACTATTAACCTACATAAACTAATTACACGTCAGCAGCGGAGGAGTTTCCAACATCTACTGCCGCAGGCAATTAAAAAATAATCCGGACAGAAAAAAAAATCCATTCATCCTTGTGCCTTAAGTTTTAAGGCAATTTCAACATCTGGATGTGACTGTTTCTATGTGTATGTGGGGGGTGAGAAACCTTTTGAAGGAAAAGCACTGCCAGCAGCGCTGTTACTCATCCAGCAGCAATAGCTGGTGTTGAAAAAGTTGGGAACACTTTTAGGGATTAAAGAAAAGAAATCCCGGTTAGGTCTGCGAGCTTTTGGGAAAATCCGCCTTCCCTCCTTTGCCCCCGCGGGTCG
>NW_020450749.1:1765503-1776781 GCF_003343035.1 Apteryx rowi
GGCGGCGTTTGGCACCGGGGCTCGGCGCGCTTCCGACCGCGGGGCGAGGCGGCGGCGGCGGCGGCGGCGCCTTTGTTCCCGCTCCCTGAGGTTTCGGGGGTCCCCGGTCACCAGCGCTCCCCGCCCTGAGTCTCAAAGGGGCGAGGAAGCCCAGCGGAGCGGCCCCGCGGCGTGCGGGAGGGAAACGCGGCCCCGAGTCCTGCAACGGGGCACGGTGACTCCGCGGGCTCACGTAGGAGCAGCAGCTACCGTGCTGGGGTTTTCTTGGTTTCTTTTTCGCTGTTTTTTCTTTCCTCGTGAAAATTAAAATTACAGGTCGGGAGTGAGTTCTTTAATAGGACTCCAATTATCTAATTGCAAAAGCTGTGGCTTAGGAAACCACGCGATTATAAGAAAAGACTTTCGGTCCCCTGAAAAGAGATCGGGCAGAGATCGCGTCGGAAGCGCGGAGGGGAGAATACGTGTATCTGGCTTTCAGCTCTGAAATTCCCTGCCGAGAGCGATTAGCCGCTTATTAGGCAGATGTGGAGCTCTGCTTTTTTCCCTTCCTCTCGTCCCTGCCTTTGTTTTTCCACCGTGTTTTGTATGTATGTGTTTTTAATTCTAATTGATTTGTAGTTGTGGCCTGAAACCTGCTGCATTTGGGATCTTTGTGCTTGCCTTATGTGGAGCACTGCAGCCCCAGGTGCATTACAGGCTGGTCATCTGATTCTCATTGCTGCTTCATGTTCCTTTCCTGGAAGTTTACTAGGAGGCATGGAGATTTCTACAGCTTTTTTTTTTTTTTTTTTTTTAAAAAAAGGACCTACTTAATGCTCCTGTGGCTACAGTAAGTTATTTTTGTTCATGACTCAACTTGCCTTTTTCTGATTAGGATATTAAAGCCAGCAATAAATGTTCTCTGAAGACTGTTGGGCGTTTCCTCCATTTTGCTGAAGGAAGACTAACACTGACCCTTCCGAATTAAAAAGATTGGGAGAAAGAAAAGCGAGAATACCTTGCAGGCCTTGCTTATGCAAGGCAGAAACCTTACTTAATAGCAATGCCTCTGAAGTTCACTTATGGTGAATTATTAACGGGAGGGGGAGGGGAGATTTGATTTAAAGTAAGTGGAGTTGGGGGTCAGCGGCAGTGGCTTCCTAAAATTATTTTGCTGCTTCTCTTAGACTGCATCCTGCTGCTCTAACCCATCCTTTGTGATTGTAATTACTTCTGTGTTGAATACTTAGCAGAAATTAGTTTGGGTTTCCTTTGTGGCTTCCTATGAACATCTGAACGTTTTCAAGTCTTTGCAGGAACATCTCTCTGAGATGGTATCATGTTGGGGGAAGATGAGTCACTGGAAAACACTTGTAAAACACTTGTCTGTCTTTGCTGTAGGTTACACTGTTGATGATCCCTGGAAATAGAGCAGAGGAGTGTGATGAGGGAGAATACTGGCATGAAGGTTACTGCTGCAAATCTTGTCCAGCAGGTAATGCTTCAGACAGTTATAGTCTGATAAGAGTTGTTTCGTTTTGTTTTCCCTCCTTTGAGATGATTGTGTCGTTATTGCTTTTTTACATTGTATATGGTGAAAACTTAAGCTTGTCTGAAGCTGTGCTGGCTTTCTGGTGCTGTTAAGGCTGGGCTCCATTTTGAAGCAAGAGTCCCTTGCGCAACAGCAGATGACTGGGAGAGGCGCCTTGGCAGTGCGTCATAACCTCTGCTGGCTGTTGAGGATGAAGTGTTCAAAGGCGGTTTGTAATGGCAGTTAGTGAGCACGAAGAGCAGGCCCTGGGGAATTCTGATATTTCTGTACTGGCATAGAAAACTTCATTTTGGCTCTGATCCCGCCTGATTTGATGTGTGCAGAGTTAACGTAGACTCGTGCCAAGAAGCACCCTGCTCTTGGATAGTATCACAGGGCTATGGGTCATATTTAAAGAGACCTCAAACTGAACACTCTTGTAAGCAATCCTCCCTGTGCCCATTCTGCCCCCTCAGGCAAGGAGGCTCCATGTTGGACACCTTGGTGGCTCTCCAAGTTGCAACACACAACTCGGTTCTCTCGAGTCCCCAGGAAGCTCTGTGCATCCCTGCAAAGGCCAGGCTGGCTGTTTTGGTCAGCACTGCTCATGTCTGAGCTGCAAGCTCAGAACATGCCTCCTGATGGTATTGTGCCAATCAATTCACACAGAGCACCATTCCTTTGCGAGGAGGAGGAGTTGAATGAACTTAGACCAAAATTACTTTGTTGTAACAACCTGTTAGGCTCCTTCACATGTTAAATGATCGCTTGAGGCTGCTGCTGCTGGTTTTCCTCTTCCACAGGTACTTACGTTGCTCAGCACTGCAATGCTTCACATGTGAGAGGAAGATGCGCCTCTTGCACTGAAGGAGAAGACTATACTGCTCATGCAAATGGCTTGGAAGAATGCTTGCCATGCAAGCAGTGCAAAGACGGTACTGAACAAAACTTTGGTATCTTAACTCCTGTACACCTTGTTTAATGTGGGAAGCCTGATCCTCTGGTTTCTGCACTTCCAGTTGTTGAGAACACTGAAAAAATAAACTGCCCTTATGACCAGGGTATAATTTATGCACAATTATGAAGAGCTGCAACTTTTATTTTTTGGTAACTTATATTTTATTTTTAGATCAAATAACTTTGAGGACCTGCACTCTGACGCATGATACTGAATGTCAATGCAAACGAGGGTACTTCTGCCCTGCTGAGGGCTGTGAAATATGTCAGAGATGCAGTACAAAGTAAGTGCAATAATGAATATAAGCAACTGTTTTAGTAAACATGAAAACTAGGGCCCATCCATGCCGTACCTAATACATTATTAACCTGTGAATAATTCTCTAAAGCCAATGGCATTATTCATGCTTTTAGGTTTTAGAGTATACAAGGTTGAGACCTAGAAAGATATGGATTTTGGTACTGTTATGCTTGTTGCTTATTGCTGTATGCTTACACGTTTGTCATGTCTTTAGATTTGTACTTTCCCCACATACACACTTTAATGAGCTTTCCAGTAGCTTTCAGTAGCAGCCAACCCAAAACTTCATGAGGCAGAACCACCTGTTAAAGGAAACTATGCTTGAATAATGCAACTACTGGTGCCCCCCCCCCCCCCCCGCTTAGAGGCTAACATATGTAAATTTTTAACTTGCTTTGCTGCTGCTTAATCTTGTAGTATCTTAAGTTGTTTAAAGATGCACTTCTAACAAAATACCATTTTATGCATGTTTTGTTTGTGTTTCTAAGCTCTACCTGAAAACAGGCCTGAGCAGAACTGCATATCTTTTTTGGAAATGTAGATACAACTGTGTCTTATCTGCTTCAGGTGTCCAGAAGGAAAAGAAATTGTTCAGAATTGCAATGCTACGATGGACCTCGGATGTGGTTTACCTGGTCAAGGTCTGGTACATAACTACCTCTCAGCTTGGTCTGTTTGACCCCTGCCTTCCAGTGAATGACAAAGAAGCAGCCTGTAAAATAGAGGCTTGAACTGCTGTGACTTATTTAAAGAGCTTCTCTATTTCAATCTGGAAATTATTTGCTGAAGACAAGTTATTAAAGGGGCTGTAGCGACAAACCATCCTACTAGCTTAAGCTTTGCCACAAGCAAAAGAATGCCTTGGTGGGAAAAGCGTTACATGTATCGCCGGGGTTGTCAAAGTTGTAACAAGTGATGCTATTTAAAGTTACAGATAGTAAAATGGCTTCTTCCGTGTTTCATCTTGGTCTGAGAAGTACCCACAAAGAGAAGTACTCACCCTGCTGGTGGGTAGCTCCTGTCAGACCAGAGGGGAAGAAATTTGCATTAATGATAATTTAACAAATGAATCTCTTTTCCATCTTTTTGCATGCTTGTTTCCTTTTTCTGTGCTTTTCTTCTGAAAGCCGTGTAGAAGTTGTACTGCAGCTCTATATAGAAGCCCTAACTGCTGTTGGGACAGCGGTGTGTGATGTGAACCAGTATTTACATGTTCAGGTTGGCTAACAGTCACAGTGACTTTCCTGGGACAGAAGCTGGGTTGTTACACTAGAGCAGAATCTAGATCGCTCTCTAGAGCAAGAGTTAAGACTATCACTCTTGCACTTCAGAATACTTGTGGATTGCTGTTTGTGGACTGCTTCAGTGCTTCAAGCATTCATTTTTATTCCTTTCTTTTGCAGGAAATGCATCTTTTATTTGGGTTATTGTAGCTGCTTCTGTCTTTTTCATTTTGCTGCTGTTCTTTTTCATATTTAGAAAGCTGAAGAGTGATAAAGGTAATTGTCTTTACTATCCATAAACTTTCCAAACTAGACAAGGCATGCACTGAGGCTACCCCATCTTTTGTGTTGCTTTATAGGGAACCTCTTTAACTGAAATAAGATGGAGACTAATTATGTTCAGTAAATGAAATATGTAAAGCTTGACTATGAGATTGCTTACTTCACTGAACAGATGCCTTAGCTTCAAAGTAAGATTAGCTTAAGGTCCTTTAAAGGAATTCTACCTACTTGAATTTTGTTGGTAAAACACAAGCTAAAAACACTGAGGAAAAATATCTGCAAGTTCAGAGGAATGGGGCAAGAAGCAGCAACTAGTTAGATCATTGATTTATTTCACTTGATGTGTTTGTCTGTGGAGGGTTTTTCTCCTTTTTCCTTTAAAATCACTTCCTTGGCTTCACTTCAACCTCTTAAACACGAATGTTAACCAAGCTGATAAGTCTTGTGTGAATTCACTGCATTTAGTTGTAGAAGATAGACATATTTTCTTTGGGGGGGGGGGGGGGGAGAACCTTTTCTTTCCATTACTGTATAATAAAGTATCTTTGCAACTAGTTTAGTTAGACAAGAATAATATTGAAAATAGTTCTAAATCTTGAACAATAAACTTTGTTCAGAACTTGGCTTATTGATTGTGCTGCAGTAAAAGCAATACAAAAGCAGGCACAAATTGTAATATCCCATGAATGCATTAGGAATCATAGGGTTCTCTCTCTTTTTTGGGGGGGAGGGGGGAGAGAGGCTTAAAAGCTGAACAGCATCTTGAGGTCTATATTTTATTAAGTAAAACCATCTATCTGTCCTCTGTATGAGGGAACAATGTTTGCATGCTATTAGTGGAAGCTGAGGATAGTACTGTTGTGATACAGTTCAAGAAAATTAAATTGGTTGTATTAACTCTGATTCATGTTGTAAAACTTGTACAAATTCAGCCAGGCAACTTGCTGCAATTTCTGTAAGTTACTGATACACTTATCTTATTTTCCAGCTGCTTCAAAAAGTAGAGATGCAGAGAAAGGTCTGGTAAGTATAATGGTTCAAGTGTTTAACCTCACAAAGCTTTGTGCAAGCAACTAAAATATTGCTTAATTGTACCTCTTACACAGCTCTGATTTGTCTTGTTGCACACCTCTGGCAGGGTGTGTTCCCAAGATACAACAGGCTGTGATTCATACAGGGCCGGATGCTAACAAGGGCCTGATGTATTCATTAGTTGCATGTATCCACTGCAGCTGGCCTTTCCAGCACTTCCTTGCAAACATTCCAGTGCCTGTTGCCAGAATATTTTGAAAGTAGGAAAAATTAAGCGAAGTGCTAGCTTTTACTTCAAACTGTCTCCAAATGATGTCTTGATCCAAGTAGTCCTCTTTGCTGCTTCATGCTTTTTTTCCCCAGTGAATGCTGGCTACAAGTTTCCCACACACTGATGTTGTAGCTCTCCTTGCTTTCTGGATACAAGATTATTTGTTCATAAGATTATTTCTTATGATATAGCAGACAAAAGTGACTGGGTCTTCTGCCTCTAGTTTCTTGTTGTAAGCCACAGACCGGGACCTTACAATTTAACTTCCTGGTCCTAGACTGTCCCATAAGACAGACAATATTCTCCTCAAGAACAACAGGTTGAGGTTCTGGGCTCAGTGCATGCCAGTTCAGGAGCATGTCCCTGGAAAGGGTTTACCGAGTTAAGCTTGGCTGCTGGCACATGTTCTACTTTTAAAGCTAGTTTCTCCCTTGCCTTCTGTAGTCAAAAACAATTCTAGAATTAATTTTAATTCTAGATTTCAACACACAGCATGAGAAGCTTTGCTTGTCAGTGACTTACTGCCACATTTGTTTTTAGCCTCTCTACTTAGAAGTTTAATTCCTAATAGTACAGCAAAGTAGAAATGAGCTACATTCTCACTCTTATAGTCAATAAGACATAACACCAGGCTGTTTTAAAAAAAGGCTTAATGAGAATCTAAAAAAAGCATCCAAATTCCCCTCTGGGCACACAACACATTCTTTTCCCTGCTGCCTGCCTTGTCTCACACCCAACACAAGTCCTACTCACCCTATGCAGAGCTGTTGTCTAACCTACTAGTTAGACACTTGAAATAACTAAAGTGCATTTTAGTTATTTCACAAATATTTGAAGACTGAAAGAAAAAAAAATTTTGCAAGATCTGTTAAAAACATCACCTTAAACTCTTCTCTTTTTTTTTAAGGTCCATAAGTGGCTCAGATATCTGAATCACCCATTGGGTTTTGTTGGGTTGTGCCTTCCCCTACGCCCTGGCCAGATTTGCAGCGCTTCGTATATTCGTAGAAGCTGATGAAGGAACATGACAGAAAACCTGATCAAAACGTTGTAGTATAGGAATAGGCAAATATAACATCTCCTTATTTTGAATAAAAGTTCAGTAGACTAATGTGATCACAAATCACTGTATGGTGACACTTAGCTTTGAAATAATTGTCCCAAACCTGAGCTGCAATAACAACATACCATGAGTACTCCAAGTGTGCAGATTCAGCAAAAGTATTTGCTAAGGAGAGTTACACTGATTCAGTCCTGAGACCAGGCCTTTGGGCACCAATGTATTGTTCTTTCCAAAGAAGTACCAGTGAACTTCCACTGCTGTAGAAAATATATAGAGAGACTTTATTTCCTTTCAAAATAGAGCAGCAGCTAGTCATGCTGTAAATATTCAGTCACTAAATTACCTATTTACAAACTATGCTGTATAAGTAAGAGCAACTTGACCTAACCTGTTTCCACCCTTAAAGAGAGAGAGTGGATTCAATGAAAATGATGTACAACTACATGGGTGATGAGTGGGATGGTTCCTCTCACATCCATGCCTATGCATGCTGTCAGTCACATAATTGCATCACATGAAGGTCACTGACCCTGAACAAACAAAGAAAACACACTGGCTTACATGGGAGGGAATTGCACCTTAATGAATACAAGTCTCAATGGAAGAAAATCAATACTGGCTCTCACTTTCTGCCTTCCAAAAAAAAAAAAACCACCTAAAACTTTCCAGTTTCAACACTAGCTGACTTTCAAGTAGTTCTACATCAGTATACAGTGGAGATGTTGGTACTTATGCTGTACTTAACAGGTCACCATCAGCCTGAAGTGAAGTTATACCCCATGGCATAAGCTTGTTTGATGCATTGACAATGCCAAAAATGGTGTAGCTATCTCGCTTCTTTCTTTTTGCCCCCTCACTAAAGCTACCCAATAGGCATGGGTGCTCACTGGATTCTTTGGACTGATTTATTTTGTGAATTTGACAGAAAAATTAATTTGGGGAGGGGGGGAAGCTAGTAGATTTGCATGAAGCTGATGTGCTATATCAGCTTAGCAAAAGCTTTGAGAAGGCTCCCATTAGCAGGCTGTGAGGTCAGCTCAGGTGCAGCATGCAGTGTAATCTCGTACTCTTCTGCCTCAGAAGGGGTCCGTTTCTTCCATATTTAGAGAGGAACAAGCACTAATACACACCACTGAAGATATTACAAAAGCTTTTCTTCATTCGTTATGGAGGTAGCTTGTGAGCCTTACCCTGCAGTCTACTGGGAGCGGAACAGCCAGCAAGATGGAGCATTTAGACTAAAGCCATTTGAAGTCCAAATCTGTAAAGGCTGTAACTTTTGCATATTTGTAACTCTGCCAAGTTATGAGATCTCCTATAATTTCTCTTACGTCCAGTGACTTAAACTATTCCTTTTCCTTCTTCTAGACCATCCTTTAAAGCCTACCTATGAAACATCCTCTAAAAGTAGAATGTGTTCTTATTCTTTACAGGAATCTGAGGGCAGTACTGAAAGTCTCATTTTATCTGAAGTGGAGACAGCTGCAAATAATGCAGCCAGCACAGAGAATGAGAAGTCTGAGGAGAGCCCAGAAGGTCAAGCACGTACCAGCATTAACTCAGAAGTGAGAAACGAATCACCAGAGGATAACAGTGATGGGCTTTCTGAGAGAAGCACCATTCTGCCCAGCAGCTTGAGGTGCCAAATAGAAAGGTTTTGGAAGAGGCTCAAAGAGTCTTCGCTGTCAGCAAAAACAAGGCAGAATCCTACTTTTCATCCAAATGCCTGGTTTAAAGTGGCAAGTGGTATGATGCCAGCAAATCATGCGGTAAGTGGAAAAGTTCTCGGCATATGTTCCCTGATAGGTATGTAATCTCAGTTAAGGCTTTAACTATCACCTGAGTTATAGATGCTGTTTTCAGGCAGAATGATAGGAGAGAGGAGGCTTTACTTTAAAGATTTAATAGAAGAGTCTGGAAAATGATATCTTGGGAAAGCAAACTTTAATCCCTCATTTAATCTGCTACTCCTCTCTCAATCTTCCCTTTCAGTATTTATACAGAAGTCAGTCTTTTGTAATAGCGGTAAATGTGTTACTTTGCTTCACTTACCAGCTAGTATCACAGCTGTTCTCAGCATGTGGTTCTCTTTACTTATTCAAATACTTAATTTTCAGTTGTGCTGTGAAAACTGCCCCCCTTGCTCCTCACTGTACTGGGTTATGTATTGTGAAAGCAGTGGGTTACATGATGCTTTTCCATATGGAAGGAGGACCAGGGCAGTCCTGTAATTTTTGGCACTACTGTAACAAATGGAAACTTGGGATACCAGTCATACAAGTGTGAAGTACTGGTATGGTATGTAAGGGGTTGGAAATTTTCTGTCATGCCAGTGAACGATCTTTAGGCTTCAAGGTTTGTCCCTTTTTCTTTATCGCCTGAAAGCTACTTTCCTTTCTATGTGTTGTGAAAGTGGCTCAGAAATAATTGCTGTAAGTGAATAAAGTGTTCTGATCTGCTAGAGTAATGTTCCAACTTCATATTACAGGTAAAAGAACCGAAGTATCAAATAATAGTTAAAGATCTCTCTCAAAAGGGTAAGTATTACAGAAATGGACAATACTTGGAATGTAATTTGCTTTCTCCTGTTAACTTTACTCAAGGAATAGTTTAGGGAAGCTAATGAGTATTGTTTAAAGCTACAATGCTTTCAGTTTATTGTAAAATACACCGAAATGGGATTGTTACAGCATTTAAGAAAGTAAGTCGTAATCATTGTGGTGGATTTTTCTTCCTTAAAACAAGACTTTTCTGCACTGGACTATAATGCAGCCATGCTTTTAAGAATAAGTACAGTTCTGAGTTACCTTTTTTGTTTGTTCTTAAACAAGTCTCTATTCCAGCAGTGGAATTTACCTTAATGACTGTGATGTAGGTCAGAGCAGCAGGTCTTTCTGTCGGATGTCCACTCAAGTGTCAGACAGCATCGAATCCCTGCACATCTGTCCATAGCCAGCAAGCTGATGTGTCTGGATGTCAGGTGAAAGGCTTTGCTCACACTAGTCTCAGCGTGGCAAACCTATACTAATAGTGTAGCGAAGTGGTAACAGCCCTACCATTGAAGAGCCCTGTTAAGAGTAAACAAAGACATGAAGGCCAATGAAATCTCCGCCAAAAACACCTTTACTGAATGTTATCTTATCTTAAGAGGCTACTTAAAGATTAAGATATGTAGACTGGTCCCTTTAGCTTTTTTGTAAGAAGACTTTGAGTAGGAAACCTATTTGTTATCCTTTTTAGGTGCTAACTTCATTGTCACTATTTGGTCTATGCATATATTTGCTAAAAACTAGTACAAGCACGTGTATTTTTAGCTATCAAAAAATCTGTGTTTTAGAACCTAACCTGATCTTTTTTTTTTTCTTTCAGAACTGAGAGATAGCTTTTGGGCTTTTATAAATGGAGTACCACCAAAAAAATGGAGGTGGCTTATGAGAACTCACCTGAAGGAGAATGATATTGATAAAATTATTTATGACCACCCTAATGACATAAGAGAGCAAAATTATCAGATGCTTCTCATCTGGAAAAACACACTGGGAGAGAAACAGTCTATTATTAAGTTACTGGATGAGTTAAGACATCTAGATACCAAGGCTTATGATAATGTATTGAACTCTTTAAAAAGTAATAACATTATAACTAAGTTACAAGTCACAGATTAACATTTTTAAATCGACTTTATGAATGTTTCTGTACATATATGTGTATGAACTTTCTGTATATGAGGATGTCAACAGGCTACTAGTAAAACTAATGGTGTTGACTTCAGGATATCCTCTTACCTTTCAGTGACTCAGGGAGTCAAAAGTGCTTTGACATGGTCAGTGGTTAGCCGTGACAAGGACTCCGATTGTGTTGTTCACTAAGGGCTTTTGAGTTGTGCTGTATTAAACTCAGGTACCAAATGGCAGCGTGTGAAGTGCTTCAGCTGGCTTTTCCTTCATACGCAGGTGGACATGGACTGTGCCTTATCTAACTGTTATGTAGTAAAGCATGGATGGTGTTATTTTTTTTAAGAGCAGGAAGGCTGTTATTGTTTTGAGAGGATTAACTGTCTTAATTTTTGAAACCATCTCCTTTTGTTTGTCTTAAGAGACTAAGCCTTCGGTATCCTAAGAACTGTTATTTTAAAGGACAGCAATAAAACCAAGTAGAGGCAGAAGCTACGGCCGCCTTGAGTGATTGCTTGGCTGCGCCGTACGGTCGGTAACGCCTCAGCGGGAGGCAGGGTCAGCGCGCGATAGGTTTTGGGGAGTCGCAGCCTCGGCCTGCAAGCTGTCAGGGTGCGGCCGCCCCTCCGGTGCCTTCCCCGGACACCCGTGGGACAAACAGCTCGGGATGAGGTGACGGCCGCAGCCCGCCGCGGGGGGCCGCTCCCCTGAAGGGAACCCGCACGCGCCCCCTCAGCGGGCGGTCGCCCGACGGCCGCCGCCCAACGGCCGCCCCGCCGCTTGGCGGGAACGCAGGGTGGGCGGGGACGGGGGAGCGGCGGCCAATCAGCGGCGGCGCCCCTCCCCGTTGCCGTGGCGACGCCCCGCTGGTCGGAAGTAGCGTCGGGAGGGGCGGGGCGCCGCTTCCGGGCACGCTGTTGCATCAGCTCGCGAGCGGCGGGAGGAGGAGGAGGAGGAGGAGGAGG